>NW_017729022.1:86213364-86213998 GCF_001723915.1 Gavialis gangeticus
TCTCCAGCAGCTTCTGGCCATTGTTCCTCATCACCCCAGGTGCTGCTGATAGGGAATAGGCCCTTCCTATTTGCTGCTGATCTCCCCTAACAAGTTTGTAGGCAGCCACGAAATCCCCCCTCAGCCTCCGCTTGCTGAGCCTGAACAGGTTCAGGTCCCTCAGCCTCTCCTCATAGGGCCTGCCCTGTTGCCCTTCATCCAAGTGGGTGGCCCTCCTCTGAACCCTCTCAAGGCAGGCCACATCCTTCTTAAAGTGCGGTGCCCAGAACTGGATGCAGTACTCCAATTGAGGCTGGACCAATGTTGCGTAGAGGGGGAGTATCACCTCTCTGGACCGGCTTGAGATGCATCTTTGGATGCATGACAAGGTGTGGTTGGCTTTGCTGGCTGAGGTCTGGCATTGGCGGCTCATGTTCATCTTGGAGTCAATAATGACTCCAAGATCCCTTTTCTGCCTCTGTGCTCACAAGGGGGGAGCTCCCCAGCTTGTATGTATGCTGTGGATTCCTTCCCAGGTGCAGCACCCTGCATTTATCTACATTGAACCCCATCCTATTACCGTCCGCCCACTTCTGAAGTCTGTCTAAATCTGATTGCAGCCTCTCTGTCCCTTCGAGTGTGCCTACCTCTCCCT
>NW_017729022.1:86218998-86219355 GCF_001723915.1 Gavialis gangeticus
ATGACAAAAATTTGCTGGTGGTACTTAAGGTTGAACTGAAAAGTTTTGCTGCTGGTACTTAAGGCTGTATCATTTTAAATTGGCAGTGGGCAATCTGTCCGAGTTTGGGAGCCGGTGATCTAAATTCTCCACTTCTCTTGGGTATCTTGCAGGATATTCTCTCCCCTTGTCTTGTTAAATCATGTGTGTACTCCCTTTAAATCTCAAATGCCCTCTTATCTATGTCTGCTGTTAAAATCTTCATCCACAGCCATGTTACCTCTCAGTTCTACAGCTGTTATCGGCTCTTCTTAAACCTCATCTCTGTGATTTTTTTCATGACATTCAGTGCTCTGCAACCAAACCTTTCTGTGCTTA
>NW_017729022.1:86234651-86238480 GCF_001723915.1 Gavialis gangeticus
TGAGGCTTATGGGCCTATAGTTTCCTGGGTCCTCCTTTCTCATTTTCTTACAAATGGGGACCACATTAGCTAGTTTCCAATCTCTGAGCACCTGGCCCATGGACCACAATCGCTTGTACAGCTGGGCCAAGGGCAGAGCGATGGCCCCTTCTAGCTCTCTCAACACCTGTGGGTGGAGGGCATTAGGGCCCGCAGATTTAAAAACATCCAGCCCTTCCAGAAGATCCCTTGTGCTTGCTGCTTGGATTTTTTTTTCCCTTTCCCTCCCTCTGCTTGAATCTTCCCCATTAGCTTACCTGATTCTGAATTAAATTTGTACTTACTTTGAGAGTTCTGCACAGAGTTGTCCTGGCTACTTCTCAACTGCCTTTTCCTTCTACCACTCTTGGCTTGTGCTTTCAACCCTGCCAGGTACCATCCCAGCCCCTCCCAAGAATTTTTTTCCCCTTGCCTCTACACTTTTTTTATTTAATGCCACACCTACACCGGCTACAGCTTCCATTCTCCAATGTGCCTAGACACTTTGCTATCCAAATTCCTGTTAAAGACTCCTTCAACAACCTTTGTGATAAAAGACCACAAGACCAAAAGAGTAAGCAACTCTCCAAGATGCTGAAAGAAAAAAAAAATCCAGGAACTGCAAGGCTTGTGCCAAACTTAAAAATGCAAATGTACATTCCTTTGGCACTTCCACGCATCTTCTCTTCTTCATCCCTACTTTCTTCCCACCACATGTTGCATAATTCAGGCCCTTTGTGCATTAAAGAAACTGGCGCTGGTATAACTACATTGTTGTTAAACCAGTACAAACAGACAGTTCTTATGCTAGCTGTGGTTCAGACTGGTGTTGTTTTTATATGATAACGTACGAACAGGTGGACAACAGCAAGAGAGTGCCAGTTCGTGCAAGCCATGTTAACTGTGTCTGCCATAGTGCTCACCCGTACAAGTCCGGTTACTACTGCCAGTGTTAACAAACCCGGAGTAAAGTGCACCAATGGAAGGCATGCTTTATACCAGCACAAACCGTAGCTGTACTAGGAAGCTGTCCCTCTGGCTAAAAATACTAGTATGAGCAGGAAGGCTCTTAAGCTTCTAAAATCATGTTTTTGATGTCTTACAAGTGGCTTGATTATTATTATTTTTTTTTTTTTTGTTTTTTTTTTTGGCAAGTGGAGAGTATGGAGTATCTTCTGTTGAAAGGGAGTTGCTGGAGTCTTCAAGTGTTTGAAAAATCAGGCCTTCACTTCAGTGTTGCCATGTATGCCTCTTTAACAAAACAAAACAAAACACACACCAAAAAAAAAAAAAAGCATTCTGACTTCATGTTTGAGCTGGGAGCCACTCCAACTTCTGAATGTGGATGGAGGCTGAGGAAGGGCTAATGCATGTCATCCATTGTGCCTGTAGGACAAACAGATCTAGAGCTCCATTTTGAACCTGGGCATTGTCTTCATTCCCAAGTATTAGATAGGTGCTGCTTGTGACTGTATAATCAAGGCTGAGCTCTGTTTTTTTCACTTAAAGAATGATGAAACTGCTCCATAATGTATGGAAAGTTGCACCTTGAAAGTTCCATCATTTGGTTCCTTCACATATGCTGCTAGAAGAAATATCTGACTTCCTCCTTTCTGAGAAATAGTTTGCACATCCCCTCTTCACCTGGGAAGCCCCTGTCCATCTGAGAGGCAGGGAGGAGGAAGCTGGCCTTTGATTTCAGGCCCCAGCTCTGCAGCTTGGTAAGAAATCAATATGGCTGCAGTTTTGAAAGCTTTTAATGCAGTTTTAAACAAGATCCCCTGAGCACTGGCCCTGAAGAGTAAGGATCCTACATTGCTGGAAGGTGCATAAAGCAGACAGCTCAGGTCGGGCCTTGGTGGAACCTGCTGCAGTTCGGCGGAGAGCATTTTTTTTTTTCTTCCATTTTTGGGTTGTTGTTTTTTTTTTATGCTGGGGTTTATTTGGGATGAAAATGAAGCTCTGTGTTGTCATGATTTGATTACTTCCTTCTGTGCAGGCACCCCCTGAAATGGGTAGAGTTTAACATTCCCTGAAGTGGAGGCTTTTGTTAGTTGTGGTGGAAGTGTTTCAGAGGTTACTCAGCTAAAATGACCTCTGGAATCTGCCCTGTGCTAGGACGGAACATGTTGGAAACAGTCTTTGGGCCTGGAATGTTGCTAAATGCCATCTTATTATAGTGCTTTGTCTGCAAAAATTTCTACTGCCTACTAATGCAAGTGATATTTATGCCCTTCTAGTCTTTACTCTGTAGATTACCACAACAGACTTCAATTTTACTCCTACTATGTACATTCATAGACCAGTAGTTGTGGTGAGTGGTTGGGACATAAAATGCCATTATCAGTTAAACCATTAGTGTACAGTATGTGGTTAGGCCTGTGTGAAGCAGGAAACATTTGCTTTGGATTTAGATTCAGATGATTTGGAGGGACAGTGATTCAATTTGGTGATTCAAATCACTGTCCCGATTTCAATTCAGCTGATTTGGATTCAGAGATTCGGCCATAGACTGGACAGGCAGTTCTTGATGAAGCTGGACACAGCTGCCTCCAGCTGGTAAGTCTGTTGTGGTGGGGGTAGGGGGGAGGCAAGGGACATGGGGGAGGCAGATTAATGGCCCCGCAGCAAGGGAGGGATTGGGGCTGCGACAAGCTGCCTAGCAAGGGGGGGGCATGGGACTCGGAGCGGGGGGCTCCTGCCACTGAGTGCTGCTGGTCTGGGAGCTGATCTTCTGGCGGCTCTTGCTGCTGGTCCAGGAGGGGTTGGGACCAGGCATGTGCCTCCGAATCTACGTGGGGTGAGCTGGGATGGGCTGCATTCTGGAAGGCTAGCCCCAGCTGTCTGCCACCAGGCTGCATTCTGTGGAGTAGGCAGAGCCAGGGCTGCACTCCGGGAAGCTAGTCCCCGCTGCGGGGCTACACTCTGTGGGGCAGGTGGAGCCAGGCCTGTGTTCTGGGCGGCAAGCCCCTGCCGCTGGGCTGTGCTCCGCGGGGTGGGCAGAGCCAGGGCTGCATGCTGGGCTGCAGCTGCAGTAGCTGCCCAGAGTGCAGCCCTGGCTCCACCTGCCCCATGGAACGCAGCCTGGTGGTGGGCAGCTGCAGCTAGACTCCCGGAGCCCAGCCTGCCCCGTGCAGATCTGGGAGGCACATGCCCACTCCCATACCTTCCCGGACCAGCGGCAAGAGCTGCTGGAGGGGCCACCAGAAGATCAGCTCCTAGATTGGTGGCACGCGGCGGCACACAGTGCCTCCCTCCCTGAGTCCTGCCCCCCCCCCAACCCCCCCCCCCCATGTTCCTGCATAGCTTGTCCCAGCCCCAATCCCTGCCTCGCTGTGGGGGTATTGATCTGGTCTCCTCCCCCCCATGCCCCTTCCCTCCCCACTCTGCCCACCAGAACAGACTTGCCATCTGGAGGCAGCTGTGTCCAGCATCATCAAGGACTGCCTGTATAGTCCATTGCCAAATCTCAAAATCTCTATCGATTCGGAGGATTCTGATTCGATTTGGACCTTTTAATGGGTTTCCCAGTTCAACTGGGATTCAAAGATTTGGCTGCCAAATGGGGCTGAATCTCCTCCGAATCGAATTGGCTACTGAAACTTCACGCAACCCTATATGTGGTAACAGTTGCCAATGTAGTATTCTTCATAGGTTAGATGGTGCTATATACCTTTGGCAGAAGCTCAGTATCTGCCACATAATGGAGACCACCTCATTAGTAAGTGCATTGGTATAACTAGAATAATATAAAACTAAAGAAGTTTGAGGGGAAGGAAAAATGGTATTTGTACTGAGAGAAGCTGTTATT
>NW_017729022.1:86238555-86266064 GCF_001723915.1 Gavialis gangeticus
CCCCCCCCCCCCCCAAGAATCTTATCTTTTCTAAACTGGCATTCAAAAAATTCTGGTTGGCTTATATTTTGTGTTTGGTGTGGGGGTTTTTTTTGCAGGGGGTGGAGGGGGCGTCCACTGCTTTATGGTACAGTCATACTGGTCATACCAACATTGGAAGTGCTGCTATAAGATGGGTCCAGCTACTTTTACCCCTGTCTCATCTGGAAGTTCTCTGATTTTAGGATTAGGGATAGTCTTCCATACTAAAAAAAAATAGCTTTTGACCACAGGATAAATAAGATCATGAAATATCTTGAGGTCAAAACACAACAGAGACAAGATGCACTTAGCATTACCATAAGGCAGACTAGGCAAGGTCAATCCCAGGGGGAGGGGATGAGCGAAGATAGCACTGACTTTGCCTGTTTTACCTTTTGGTCATACTTCTTTGCCTTGTTTTTGCTGAGGATTTTTTGTTTGTTTGCTTGCTTTGTTTGTGTTTTTGTTATGTTAGTTAAGGTGTTGGTAGCCTCAAGATAAAAAGTATGTTTTAACAGTGTAGCAGTGTCATAGACAACATGACAATAACATTGGTTGTATCCTGTTTACACTGGTATGTCTGCCCTTGCTACTGCATAGTTGGAAAAGCTTTGAGAAAATCTGCTTCGACAAGGCATGTGCAGTCTCTCCTACACTGGGAGATCTGTAAACTGCCAAGCTAGATTCTTCCTGCTTTACAAATGCTAAACTTGACACAAGGTTTAGGAATAGCTGTATTTGATATATGCAGGCAAATAAGGTGTCAACTGGTAAAGCGACTTACTCGATGTCCCATGTTCTGGAAAAATGAGAAATGTAGCTGGAGTTTCCAAAGGTTTTAGATTGCTCCCTTGGCCCCTTGGACTGTACTTGGTGAGGAATATAATATACATTGTGGCAAAATAAAAGTGGTTTTGAAGGCCCAAGCTCTGATGCAGAGCACACTCAGTCCTTGCTTTATCCTGCTTTTAAGGACTTTTGCCACAGGTTTAGAATTTCTTTTGCTAGGTTTGTCCTCTGTGTCATTTTTGAGAAATGGAGAAAATGGCACTTTTGAGGAAGGGTCCCTAGAGTCAACAACTTGGAAATAAATGAGAACAAGGGTCAGGTGATTTTTTTTGCTAGGTTTAGCTGATATTAACCATTCTATGTAACCCATTCCTCCCCTATTTTCCCCCATTCCCTCCTCCCATAATCCCCACCCCCCAAAAGGTTTTGTTGAATGTTATAATGCATAGCTAAGTTCTTATGTGCATCCTAATACAGAATAATTGGAAATATCCCTTGAAGTCAGATTTGTGATATGTCCATTTTGGTTAAGTAGGGTTCACCTGCATATGCAGCTGTTCTCTTTTGCAGGGGGAAAACTTGCATCTAGATTTGATTCTTTCTGTTACTTAAAATTCAGCATTAGTATATTGGATTGGTGTCAATTCATGTTTATTGATATCATTTTTACCTAAGGATCTCAAGTTCTTGCAGAGCTGGGAAAATACCTTCTTCAATCATAGATAGCAAAATTGAGAGACAGTCAAGTACTTACTCATGGGGGGGAAAATTGAGAACTGTCTTGGTCACCTGCTCTAGTGAACAACACTGACTTTAGAAGAATTTTTAATGTAGTCAAATTGTTTCCCTTTTTTCTGTGATTCAAGCATCTTAACTCCACCAAGCGACTAAAAATAATGGAGCAAACGATCAATACTTAGTTATAATACAGCAGTTATCATTAACATTGAGGATTTTCAATTAAGCAAGTAGGGTATTTAAAAAAAATAGATTCTTAAAGCAATCCTCAAATTTAGCAGTTACAAAAGCAACATTAACATTAAAACAGAGGAATATTTTTGCAAGTATTTGAAGAAAATATCCGATCTGTGCACTAGAAAGTAAAGGAGAGACTGATCTGGTAAATGCTTTGCAACCTTTTATGTAAAGCAACATTTGCCAGGCCTGGGATCAGCTTTGGGGTGTCTGCTTCCTCAACACTTTCAGAGGGAGTTCCACTTTACTTTTCCCTCAGTGGGCCACAGAGTAAACTAGCAGACCTCCTTCTGGAGTTGGAGTAGACATGCTAGTTCATTGTTGTGCCTGGGCAAGAGGGGTTGGTCTGGGTTGTTTGCACTGCTGTTTTGTCTTAACGTCAGATTTCTCAACATGTGGCACAAAAAAGCAGGGCTTTGAGATTTTACTCTTAATTTTTATATTGGTTTAAAATCCACAGCCCTGATTTTTGTCTTCAGACCAGTTTCTTGTTCTTTCTATTTTCCCAGCTGTGATTAGTGGAATGTGAATTCCTCTGAGGCTCCTGGTTCTTCTCTCAGCTGTTGCAGTGAGAGCAACCCCCTTGGTCACTAAGCAACCCTGCTGAGTCTTGTTTGGTTTTTTTACTAGCATCCTGTGCAAAATGATGGCTCAGTGGAGCAGGGCAGATCTATGTGTTCAGCAGGAAAGCTAAGGAAGTGTGGAATTCCAATTGGGACTGAGAGGCCAGCCTTGGAACTGCTAGCTAGATATGTGCAATCATTGAGGGGTGGATATATTGAGTTTCTACCAAGATTTAAAAGCTGGGTATATCTTTGCATGTGTCTAATGATATTGAGCTGTTGGTTGGAGTTTGAAGGTCATGCTATGAGTATTTGAAAAGATAATTTCTCAGATTTATTTTAGTGGCTAGATTCTGCAGTATAGGCATCGTTAGACATACCTGAGAGGAATTTATAGTAAGGTTTTAGATTTGATCTATGATTTCAGTATCTGGCATTCTTAGTTCACCCTGCCCTGTGAGTTTATCCTCTAGTTACTAGTCTAGTATGTGCATCATAACTACTTAGCGGCATGCATGTTTATTTTGATATTTAATTGTAAATGCTTACTTCATTTTATCATCTTTTTATTAAACCCAAAGGTTTTATATTGACATGTGAATGCATTGGGCAGCTTGACTGCCAGAACCTCCAGCTTTGCCCCAGACGAGAAAAACAGAGTTGGGGTTTTTGGTACCTCGAATAGGGTGGCAGACGCTTCAGGATTGTCAGAGAAGCACATTAGCTGGATGTCCCTGCTGAATGATAAACAGTGAAATAGTTTATTTCTAAATGCTATGTTTAGGCTTTAGACCAAATGGGTAAAGAGGGCTCTGAGAGGTGTCAACTAGCTGTTGTTGCAGGCTGTGTACCTACTCAGGATAACAGTGTTACATCCGTTTCCTCTCTTTTTTTGTATTTTCAAGATTCTTTTTTTTTTTTTAAAGAAGATTGGATTTTTGGAATGTAATTTTGTGGCAAGTGGTGAGCACTCTACAGTCTGAGTTCATGGAATGCATATAGGGTCCCACAGGTAGGGTACTGATAGGGTAGTTCTGCAAGGTCTATAGTTCAGCCTTCTCTGTTTGCTTCAAATAGCTCCTTCTTTATTTTACACAGTGAGGAAGGTCTATTTTTTACTGATGTTTGGCAGTTTAAAACCCATCTCCTGGCTGTCTCTCAACCAATGGTTCATTGTAGGTTTTGGGGTCCAGGTGCAGTGGGCAGAGCAGCTATAGGGGAATTGGGAGAATGATGGTCTGGGGAGAGTAGAGTAAAGAGAAATGCAAGGCTTTACCCCTCATTTAATCTTTCTGAGTTTTCTTTTAGCATTTCAGCCTGCATTCCCCTTGGGTGGGGGAGGTATAGGGTGGCAGGGAATTCTCCCAACCAGAAAAGTTGGACCATTGTTCTGGGTGAAGACAGGCAAGAGAACTGAGATGTACAATAAAGCGGGGCTAATGAAAGCACTCTAATTCTTAAGAAAAATGTGTTTTAAACCTCCCCCCCCCCAAACACACAACCTATCCCCAATCAAACAGGCAACCTAGTGATCTGCCGTGTGTGGGTTATGTTCTGCACCCAGTAGTGTTGTGTAAAGTGCATTGTGTCTGAGTAGAGGCACTCCTCCCCACTGTACTATACTTTCATGGCTACTTAGGTGGTATTGGTGCATCACTCATTCCTAGGCAGGCTGGATGGCAAACAGGAAACTAGCTGATAATTTTACATTGAGATAACTAGAGAAATGAAAGCTGGCATTTTGTCTAAACAGGCAAACAATTACAGGGATGTCTCTTTAGTTTAGATAGTTAATATTGTTTCAAATTAGACTTGAAACTTTTGTAGCCATGTTAGCCAGCCACTCCCCTTCAGAGGCTGGCATTCACTCCTCTTTTCCTACCCTTATGGTGGGTGGATGTATGCCAGGGCTAGACCTAAAATGAAGAGCATCTGCATTCTGATCTCATCCTTTCTTGTTGCCTTTGGCTGCAGAGGAGGAGCTTTGAAATCGGATTATTACTTCGAGCCTCTTGGCTTTGGAGCTACAGCCTGTTCACCACGTTGCCAATAGGCTTAAAAGCTTAACGGAACTCCCACTAGGTACCCAGGAAGCCTCTTACTGTAGAAGATGGCGACATCAGAGGATCAGCTGTTCTGTATTTATCATGCAGCACTGTAGTCTGGATATATGGCCTCTGAACTGATGTGATGCTTCTGGGAATAGCATCAAGGACTGGTCTGTAGGTAGCAGGTAGGCATGCTGACGTTATTCCTAAGTATATTATTGTAGTCACCTAGGGCTCAATGTAAAACATAGCTGCTAAAAGCTTTGAGCTCATTTCAGCCTTTTGTCCAATAAACATGGGATTCTAAATCCAGCATGTGGGGGGAGACCGTCTTTATTAAGTGAAATCCAGCTGAATTTTATAGGTGGGTTTGCCATAAGTTTCAGGAACTTAAAAATCTCCCATGATTTATGTTAGCAGGATGTTAACCCCAAATGCTTCTAAAGTGTACTTGGTGTCATGCTGACCTCCACTCCTTTCCACTAGAGTCCTTGACCCCCTGTTATAGAGACCTTGTCTTCCCAATAAGAAGTCAAAGACTTTTTTGTTGGTGCTGCAGTCCAGTGATATGAATACAACAGATAACTTACTACTGGTGTTGCTAATGGGAAGAATTCCTTCTCTGTGACAAATGATACAAGATTCAAGGGAAAGCTATTCTGGATATTCAGGTAGCCATCTCTCCAGCACTCCAGTAGGAGAGATCTTCAACTACATTAGTCAAACATGTGGTTAGGGCCTTATCTTTCTGGCCCTTCTCCCATTCAAAGCATGCTCAGTGCCCATTTTACAACCTAATACTCTTCAGCCAGCACACTTGACATATGGATAGTGTAGATGATCTTCTCTGGGGGAGAGGGGATTATTTTGGAAGGAAGGAACTAGCTGTTAGAGAGAAAACAGCATGATTGCCAGATGCTTTTTTGTCTGATGATAAAATTGCCAAAGCACAGAGGTGATGTGGTGGCTAAAATGGACTTTTGAAGCCAGATTTTCCAGGTTGTCTTATCAACTGTAATGCTGATGAAAGTATGAAAAGACATTCTTTCTGTGCTAGCTTCCTTGTTTGTAAAATAGAGGCAGTGTGCCACCTTCTCTCACAGGTGGTATAAACTGTTATTAAACATTTGTTATACACTTGGATAATTTTGGGTGAAAGCCACTGCTAGGGAAAAGCACTGAAAATTTTCTTGTGGAAAAGTAATTATTAGCTTGTTATTTCAGTGCTTCAAACATATTGTGTTAGGAAGGACTATATTTGCATTGGGAAGGTAGTTATCCACACCTGATCTGAAGTCTTTTTTTTTTTTTTTGAAATACACTACGCAGTGCCAAATATATAAATTACAAAGACAGACCTTCTCCTAAATTTACCTGTGGAGTTGAAAGGACAAAGCAGAAGACCAAAGAAAGGAACATGTTGCTTGAGGCACTGGGGGCAACTGTGTTTAATGGCATTTAAGCAAATTTGTTTTGAATACTCTTTAGTCAGGCTGTGGGCTATTATTATTATTTATTTATCTGTATTACCATTGTACCTGGGAGTCCTAGTTGGGAAGCCAGGACTCCATTGTGTTGGGTGCTGCATAAATGCACAACAAAAGCCCCAAAGAGTTTACAGTCTAAGATGAGACACCTCAGATGCATACAGACAGATGGGGAAAGGAAAAATTGTGGCTGTATTGGTTAGCATGGTAGGCAGTGGTGTCCATATACTGACAATCCAGTTGTTAAAGAATTGTGTAGTTATCCTGCCAAAGGAAAGTTCTGGTCCTTCCTTAAACATCTATAACCCAAGTCTAGAAATCTTTAGTCTCAAAAGAAACATGTACTGGTCATCACCAGCACTGGAAAGTAGTGTTGAACTTTGGTTTTTCAAATCTAATTTTACTGAACTAAAAAAGAATTGGTTCATATGACCTATTTCAGAGGCAGAGGGACCTGGTGGGTGCAGGGGGAAAGGAAATACAAGGATTTCTCAAGGGACCTCTGTTGTACAGACCATACAAGATTTATTTTTTGTCACTGGGTGCTGGCATAGCCATCAGGTTTACCTGGTAATCCCAAAGTTACACTCCAGTTTCTCTCTGCTTTTCTGGTTAGACCCCTCTCTTTAATATACAAATATAATCTAATTCCTTTGTATTAGATCAGTAGTAATATCTGTCCCTGATTACCGTGTATCTGAAATAACTCCTCCTTACCCATCACCAAAAAAAAGTTGGGAAAGGAACAGCTATTATGAACTCTCAAAATACACTGTATTTAGGAGTGGATCAGAAGAGAATCAGGAAAAAAAGAGGAAAGGGTTTTTCTCTTGTACCTTCCCTTCCTATCAGGAATGGCTCCCCCTCCTCCCTTTAAGGTGCTTGTTTCCACCCTTTACCCCTGCACACACAAGCACTAGCCAGTAAACACAGGCTATCATTTGCAGGGCCACTGGACTATTGCTCATTGTTAAGCCTTTTTCTCTGTGCTTGTGAGATGGCTGCTGGAGAATGCAGGCTCCTTCAGAGTTAATGGTCCCTGGTGGATGAGGTGCCAAGAAGCTGTTTCCTTGAAGAGAACTGCCGATTAGGTTCCTGTTGCCAGGAGTAGGGGGGTGGGGGGAGGAGGAGGGAGGTTCAACACTTAACTCCGGCATTGTCTTTTTTTTGTCTTTGCTGTGGTGGCAGTTCAGATATAGCATGGGGAGGGGGGATGGGACGCTTTTTAGTTCAGGAAGCCATAAAGCACTTGAGTGTCTTATTGAAAATGAGTAATATACAGGTCCTGGCAGTGCAAGTGCCTACAGGACTTCAGGGAAACAAGGACATGGGAAGTTAGGGAAAGGGGTGTTTAACTGCAGCTGAGATGGGCAGGAGTGCTAAAAATGCAAACATATGAACAGTGTTGTCAAGCTGTTCATCGGGAAAATGAAGGCTCAAGGAGACAGAGAGTGAGTGCTGTTTGAGTGCAAGGGGCAGAGTGGAATCTCCTGTCAAATATTTGGATAACAGATGTCTCCAGCTCTCCACTACAACTAAGACAATCTGACCTGGAAAACCCATCAAGTTTTTGAACCTTCCAGATTTCTTTCCATGACTCTAACTCTTTACATACAGAGTTAATTCACTGTCCCTGGGTTTTGGTATTAAGGCAACGTTATCCTCATTCTGTCAGGATGCATCTTGCTGAGATTGCCAGATTACCCACTTTGGGTTCAGCAATCTGACTGAACATTTGAATAATTTAAAAAAAAAAAATTTAGCACCAAATTCCTTTCTGGCTGTGCTATAGACATGGGCCTTTAGGTGTCATTGCTTTTCTCCATATCTGAATAATGCATTAATGTTCACCTGTGGTTCACTATCCTCAACAGAATCTGTTGTTTCCTGTATTTCCTGATATTTCCACTACCTAAAATGGATTGAGTGTCTTCTAATTTTTAGCCTCTACTAGGACAGTCCCAGAAGTTCAGAGCAATTAAAGAGGAAGGAGGATGTCTAGTTCTTATGTCTGATGTTGTAGTCTTGTGCTGGTCACTACCAGAACACCAGGGTCCTGATAAGGCTGCTGCATCCCATAGCTTAGAGAACAGCTGATTAAATACTGGGAGGGGGTAGCTGGTATCATCCGACAGAAACATAAAGCACATGTGCCAGCCTTGGGTAAACCGTGTGGATTGTAAGTGTGATAGAAAACTAATCCCAGGTCTCCCTATCTTTGTCCATAAACTATATTCTTTGCTTTCATTTTCCATTGACATGAGTTTTGTCTCCTAATCAATTAATTTTCCAGAAAAGTTTGCACCACTTCTGCAGTGCATGGGCATACACACATTTCAGTTAGCATGTGTTCCAAAAATCAGTTGAATTAGATGTTTTCAGCAGGTGTAAGATCTTGTTTGGTTTAAACTCTCTTGCTGAGCTGATTTAGTCACTGTGTAGATGCAAATGTGCTGAAACAGTTCAATTAGTGCTCTTGCTTCTGTGTCATAGCACTCTTAATGGCTGTTGGAAAGCTCCCAGAATCTGCTGTGACAGAAACCATTGAGTTGATAGTTAAAGTATTGTGATGGATAACTTAAAACGACACACAAGTGGACAGAAGGCAAAAATAAAATGTAGGAATTATTAAACTGATTTGCTGTGGCTAGTGTGTATAATATGCCCGTTTGTGCTTACACGCATTCTAGCCATCCTGTTCAGTTGCTAGTGATTCAGTTCTATAGCACAGAGCATCTGAATGCGAAGATCATCTATGTTCTTATATGTGTACTGCTGGAGGTTTTTACCTGGCATCTGAAACAAAGCCAGCAGAGCTTTGTGACCATGACACCAAGGCCTATGTGGGCAGGTTGCTAGGGCAGGAGCTAGAGCACCACAAGTAATTTGCATTGTCAAAAATAAATGCATGTTACTCTATTTGGTGGTTCCTTTATCATCTATGTGACAGTCCATAACTGTCCTGAGGGCTTTGTTGCTTTGACACTGACACATTCATTTTGATTTTTTTTTTTGAGTTGGATTATATTTGATGAGATTGTCTTCAAGAAGATGGGTGGACAGCAAAAGCTGTCTTTTAGCTTTCTGCTGTTGACCTTTGTCATTACTGGAAAGGCCATTCAGTGTATGTGTATCCTGCAGAGGCCCTTCAGAGAGGGATGAGGTAGAAATTGTGAGCAGTAAAATGCAGCGGCAGGAGGGGTAGAAAAGTGGGTTTTATAAAAATGCATGCCAGTAGTCCCTTCACACAAACTTCAGTGCCTCCATTAGAGCATTGAAAGGGTTGATTATACCTACTGGGGTTTGCCAGTGAGGGGAAAAAGGGGGTAGTTACATGTCCCCTGAGCAGGGCAAAACATTAGCCCTCTAGACATCTCAGATTTCCTAAAGCTGAACTACAAGCCATTTTTCAGCTAGTGCTGAGGGATCTATTTCTGCCCCCTCTCCTCCCCCAGATAACCCTGCTTCAGGCCACTGCTTCTCCTTGGTGAGGATGGTTACCCTTGCTCTGTGTAATGCTTTTTTTTCCCAACAGCCATTGCATGACTCAGAGGGATTTAGTCATGGGGATGGGGGGAGGGAAAGACGTTAAACAGGCTTTTCCCTAATGAGCTGTGACGCCAGCTGGAGAGGGGGAGAATCCTGCTTTTCTACTGTCTGTTGCTGTCTCAAACTACAGAGGAGGAGGAGGAACTGGGTCCCCTTCTGTCTGCTGATTTGCTGCCTCTTCTGTTTCCTTTCTGTTGTGTCCCCAAAGCATTTTGGCAAGGTTCAGATTTCTGTGCTTACAGCTCAGTGCTCAAAGAGAAAAGGGAAAAACAAAAGGTTGCAGGGTAGGGGGTGGGATGGTGGTGATGGTGAGGCGGGGGAGTCACTTACTGCCCTATCCCAGGACTGAACTGTGGGTCAGAGCACTGAGGGGTAAAGTTAGCCAGAGCCCTGACTTTCTAGTCTGCTTCTAGAAGCAGTAGTTGCCGCATACCTTTCTTACCTCTTGCTTAAATGCTCAACTAGCTATTATGTATCTAGCTTTGCTTTCCATTGTTTGGGGTAAAGCTTACCAAACTGCTGCTTTTTCTAGGAATCTGGGTTAAACTGCTGGATGTACCGGTTTCTTGTCTGTTCTTTGTTTGCAAGCTGAGATGGTAAGAGTGGCAGATCCTCCAGTGTGTCCGACACCAAACCACTGAAGTTCATTGCCTTCAATGAGCACTCTGCACATTGGAGGATGTCAGGAGGAGCTCTTTTAGGTTACAAGCTGGGGGAATCTGCCTGGTTGGAGAATAATGTCATCAACTTAAACAGGCCAGCAAACGATTCTGTAGGCATTAAATTAAATACCGTGTTTCTCCCTAACTGCTCACAGTGGAACACCCAAATAGCTACAGAAAAAGAAGTAGACAGGGACCTTATGGGAAGGATTACAAACCAGTATCTTTTTTTTTTTTACCATCAGCTATCAAAGTGGGCATCTCAGTAGCTGTTTCTGTCACAAAAACAGTCAGACTGACCCTGCAACTAACCTCCTTTTTGCTGCTTCATACAACATGGTGCGGGGATTGGGGCTTGATCCCAGAAGTGAGAGGTGCTGAACTTCAAGAATAAATCAAACTGCTTTCTCTTTCCCTGTTTCCACTCCCTTTAGTGCTTTAGTGAATGATTAGTTTTGTTGGTTTGAAATCTCTCTCTCTCTCAAAAAAAAAAAAGGTGGCTGTTGCTGGCAGCCATGTGTTCACGATCATGGCAGCAACTGGAAGTTGCTGCTTCCGCTTTGCCCCAGGTGCCTGGCTGTGTCCCTGCGCTGCTGCGCGATGGTGTGTTCCAGCCATGGATTTTGGTAAAAACAGTTGATCAGCCTTTCTGTTGGTCTGTCATCCTGTATGTTTCTTCCTACAGTAGCACCTTTCCAGTGCCTATAGAATACATGTTAGATCGTTATTAGTGGCTTGTGAACGCTGAAAATGTAAAGGTCAGCAGGATTTTTACCCTTTATCCCTAGTACTTTTGAAAATAATCATAGCAAATACTGGAATTTCTTAGTCGGTTGTGGCCACTGTATAATGATTCTTAATTAAACAGCATGTTAAAAACACTCGCAGGGAAACCATTTGAATATTCCATGAGATAAAAGGTAGGCACATCATGGCAGAGACAAAGTTGAATGACTGCTTTAATGCCCAAAATTGGATATTACACTAGATTTGGTGGACCCACTAGTTTTAGGTGCAAGTGTTCTAAAATGGAAAAGGCACATTACTTTCCTTTCTTCCTGTGTCCTAACATTACATTGTCTACAAACTGTAGTTTGTCTGTAGGTTTTATTTGAAGAGGCGTAGCTATCCTGTCACATTGGCACTTTTACATGTGCTCCGGGGTTAGGAGGGTGGCATTTTAATAAAAGTGGCTCTGAGAGTCTCTCTCATTTAAAGTGCTACCATGTCTCATGTATCAGTATCCCCACGCTTAAAAATGGCAGTGGGGAGCACTTGAACTGAAGCTCATTTGAGCTTTAGTTCAAGTGCCCCTGCCTCTGTTTTCAAGAGTGGGGACACTGATGCACAAGATGCAGGAGGCTGCTGGAGCTCAGTAATTGCCACACTCCAACAAACTCAATCAATTGAGTCTGCTCCGACATGCTGGAATTCCAGGGCATTAGAGCAGCCTCCATGCTCATGTATAGGTAGGTGTCCATTGTGTTTTGCAAGTGTATTTTATTGAAAGTTAGAGGGTGATTTGCTAATGTCGTAGAACAGGGGTGTCAAAAATATGGCCAGTGGGTTGGGTCTGGCCCACAGAGCCTTGTCATTTATCTCCTGGTGCTGCTTCTCAGCCTTAGAGCCAGTCTAGTCTATGATGTGTGGTCAGTCATACATGCAGGGTCAGCCTGGGATCTCTGCTGCATACAATAATACCCACATGCAGCGCAATCCCAGAGTGGGCACTGCATCTACTGGATCTGGCATATGGAGTGGGGAGTGGTCCATGGGTCTGATTTAGTTTATGGGGCCAACCCTGCATCATTAATCCAGCCTGTGGGGCTAGAAAAGTTTGTTGCCTCTGCCCTAGAAGTAGAAAAAAATTATGTAGGATGTGGGCCATTTACCAGATAAGTTTCTTATACCTCCTGTTTGCTCTCAGCATCACCCCCTGTAGGTGGTGGTAGGCCTTACCATGATCCTCATTAATTTCGTTAATCCATGGTGCTGTCAAGCGCCTCAGGGAGCGCTGTTGGACTCTGTTCCTACACTACTTACTTGCCATCTGAATTTGGGCAAGTCACTTAACCTCTCTCTGCCTCAGTTTCCATGTTTTCAAAAAACTTACAGGAGTTATAGTGAGTTTCTGTTTTATGGCACACTTAGGCTACAAGCCTATATATAAATCAAAATGGTGTAGTAATGAAAAGATTCTATTAAAGACTTTGAATAAAATAGTACAAATAGCACTTAATCTGTAATCTATTATCAATAACTTTATTACTGTAATTGCAGGGGTCTAATCAAGGAGTACTTGGCACTTAAATGTTTCCTCTTTATTGATTATCCTCCTTTATTCTCTACCTATTAACCTAGCCATTAGTATAATGGCTTATGGGGTAACACTCAGCCAGAAATCTGCATACAGTATATTTACAAAGAAGCAAAAAAACCCCACATAACCATATGAGACTCTTCTTACGATCAATGTTAAATTACTTCTTACTGTACTGTTACCTCTTGTATTGTTACTTGTACTCACAGAAAGTAGATTGTTTGTTGTTATTTTGTTGGCAAACTTTTTTTGCAAAATAAGAGGTTAACTAAAATAAAAATGATTTTAGTTAATCTCTTTACATTTTGAGGCATAAATGCAAATCTTGAAATTTGAGAAGAATAAACATTCTCCCAGCATGTACAAGATTTTTATTAATTACTGCTTTTTATAGGTCATTTCCTATATTACAAATTCTAAGTGAGCTCCATTGTACTGAAATAAGCCATGCTGTTTCAAGGAAAAGGAGTTTGGGAGCACAGATCTCATGGTCTGACATCACCTATCTCTCCCACCCTCCTTCCCTCTCTTTTCCCTCTCTCTCTCTCTCTCTCTCTCTCTCTCCTCTCAGACGTCTTTTAAAAAACAAAACAAACAAACAAACAAAACAAAACAAAACAAAACAAAAAAACCCAAAAAACCAAAAAGCTGCGCATCCCTTCAAGGAAACAAATAGCATCTTCACTTCAAGCTTTTGCTTTCCTAGCTTTCATCCTGCTCTGACTGCTTACCTGAAAGTGCTATTTGGCTTGGGTGAGTAAATGAATTCGCCACTGTCAAGGAAGACTTTGGTGAATAGGAAAGTAGAAGCATCAGAATTAAACTGTTCAGTTTCTTCCCGTTAGTGTGTGGTGTGGTACAGGCCTTGGCTTTCGTATTATATTGCAGTGTCTCAGTCTCACTGGACCTGGTTTCTGTTCCTGCCTTTTGTTAGAAGGTTTATTCCTGTAGGTAGTAGCTGTTTTGTGAAACCATTTCAAGATCTGCCTTTTCAAAATCATCTTCCAGATGTGTTCTTGCAATGGGAGAGTAAGAGAAGCTGAGTATAATAAAAGCTGGGTACTGTTGAACAACTCTTACATAAAAAATTAAAAATCTGAGCTGCCCTTGCGTATTATTGGTGGGTGCTCTGGGAGAAGGGCTGGCTGAGCTTGTAAATGTGCTTCATCTGTTGCATTACATGGTGGCTAGGCCACTTGGGTTCCTGCTCCTGGTCTGGCAAAAGGGTATTTTTGAGGAATTTGTTTGATCTTTGCCCCCTCTCCCTTCTATTCATTAGGAACTGGAAGCTGCTCTTCACGGGGATGATGTGGAGTTTATCAGTGACCTGATCGCCTGCCTTCTTCAGGGTTGCTATCAACGCAGGGATATCACGTGAGTTATCCTGCTCTGTTTTAAACACTTTTGCAGGGAAAGCTAATTAACGCAGTCACAGGGATGCTTCACAGTTTCAGAATGGTGACATGCAAGTGATCTGCAGTCATCAGATCTCTTTTCCTTACTAAGCCTCCCATTTCTCTTCACTTCTAGTTCTGGCTCAGATCTTATTTTAAATATCAAAGAACCCCCTCTGGGGCAGTTAGAAAACAAACAAAAAAACCCAAACAACCAAAAACTTTTACCTAGGTCCCACATTCCTGTTTTGTTGTACAGTATAACCTCATAAATCCAGAATGATTGAAAATCCAGCACTTTTTAAAACTACACTCCATTGGGGAGTAGCAGCAGCCAGTCTTGGAGCAGCAGAGGGGGGAGCTTACACACAGCGGCTGCTGCCACCATCCACCACTCTGTGCTGTCACTCCACGTGTGGCTGCTGCTTAGGGACTGGCAGTCACTACCCCCCCCTCCCCCTCGCCCGGGACCAGCCACCACTCTGGTTTAAAAAATCTGGAATTCTTACATTTCTGGCAGGTGCTCAGTCCCAACCAAGTGTGCTGGATTCATAAGGCTATGCTGTATATTGGTTTACTTCACTATTTAATTATCAGGGTATTCCATTTAGTTTTTATTTATTTAAGGATGTCACTAAGTTTTTATAACATCACAAGTGTTTCAGTGACGTGAAACTATTTCATGTGTAGTGCAGCTTGCTGGAAGAATCCCAGTGTGCCTGGCACTGGAATGAAGACAGTAGTGCAGAGGTTGGCAACCTTGAACCGGCAGGCGGGATGTGACCTGTGAAGAGTTTTTAACTTGCCTGTCAAACATGTTTGCACGTGACTGTGCCATCTAGTGGTCACCTGTAGCCTGAGGAGGACTGAGCTGTATGTAGTCAGCCTGCTTAAATAGCCTCTAAAAATGGGCAGAAAAGACCCCTTTAAAATACCACTCTTTTGTAGAAAAGCCCCTTTCAGCAGTGTAACATTTTCCCATAGCCAAGGTTCTGAAACTCCAGTTACTTACCAAAGCAAAGATGACATTTTGGTTTTCTTCACTGGCTTCCTTTCACCTCTGTTTATATATCAGAGTATTTTTGGGGGATGATGGGATCTTGTTGGTGGCAGTTGCTTTGCTAAGAAGGGGCGCAAAATCTTTCTGTTCCTTCAGTCTCCCAAGCTGTGCTTCCATGAAGTTCAAGAAATAGAGCTGAACATAAATGTCAACATAGAGATGGATTTGATTTGAAGTGAATCTGTACAATCAATTACTCTCATGGGCTCCAAAACATCTGTTGGTATCATGTACTAGGTATAGCTGTATCACTTGCTGGACTGGCAATCAACATCGAATATGTGACCTAGTATAGATAGGGATTTTGCAGAAACCGCGGAATCGGGCATTCTATTCGAAATCTGCAAAAGCACAAAAAAGTACTGAAAATAAAATGAGGAGCTAGCATTCCTCATGGTAGCTGTGGTCCTTACAGCCTGCTGGTGCAAAGAGGAGCAGCCAAGATGGTGACCAGCCCCCCTACCCCTTGCTGCTGATTGATTGGGTAAGAGGACTGCCCTCCACACAGCTCCACCCCTCTGCCAATCATCAGCAAGGGGCCAGGCTACATGATGGACAGCCCTCTTGGCCAGTCAGCAGTGGGGGGTAGGGTCGCTCAACAAACAGCTTTCTCTGCCGGTCAGCAGTGAGGGATGGGGCCACCGGGGCCCCTTGGCCAGTCAGTGGTGAGGGGTGGGCTTGCTGCAGAAAGGCTGCAAAATCAGTCTGCTCACAAGTGGCCTATGCAAAGCCCTTTCACTTGCTGCAATTTCGATAAATCCTTGAGTATAGACCTTGAATCTGTAGGGCATTTTTACTTACTTAGCCACAATGACGTTTTCCATCCCCCAAACAAATTTGATGAAGAGAAGGTGATCATAAAACATATGAAATCATAAATACTGCTTGCATCAGAACAGTGACAGTGGAGTATAATTGTGTTTATGGATTTATGGTGTCAGGTGACTTCTGTCTCTTCAATTAGAGAAATTAGAAAGGAACAGTTTGGCCATCTTATCCATCCCCCATTGACCAATTATTATGTTCCCTTAAGTATATTTCTCTTTTTTTTTAAATCCAATTCTGTTTTCACTGGCATTTTTTGTAACTTGGGAGACCATATGACTGTCTAATACAGTGACTCTCAGCCAGGGTGCTGCAGCATCCTGGGGTACCTTGAGATCCTTTTCAGGCTGCTGCCAGGTACCAAGCAATGATACCACTGTTAGGTGTACAGATGGGACTTGTAAGATAAACCCAGGATTTCAAAGAAGAATCCAGATTGTGAAAAACCATTCTGACTGGTTGGGATCTTTCTGAGTTTTCTGCAACAGAAGAATTGCTCTACTATATTTTCTGTATTCAAAAAGCAAGTAAAAACTAAGAGTATTTTCTGAGGGGTGCCTCAAGTCTAAAAAGGTTGAGAACCACGTGTTCAATAGATACTGAATTTATAGGGATGTTTTCAAGAGATTTGAACATCCACAAAAGGGTTGGTTTTTAAACTGTTTTAGCCAAACAAGTAATTTGTGGCTATAGAAAACACCTAGATTAATAACAAGGTGAAAGAGATGATGAGCATATTTCTGTGTAGGCTAGGTGTGTGCCATTTATGTTTTCCATCTCTGTAGCCATTAGCTCCTAGATGATGCCTGACTGGCCCTGGTAGTACAAGTGAATTTGAAGAAGAATAAGTAGATTTAATGAATTGTCTTGGGGAGTTTGCATAACGTAAGAGGTGACATTGGAGAGAGCCTTTTTGGGTGCTTGTAGAAGAAAGACTAATAGATGGTGAAGACAGAAGTTTGGAGTGTAGACAGCAGTAAATTGATGTAATTGGTAGTCAAGGGCAGAAGTTTGAGTGTCAGAGGGTAAGAGTGGAGACTTAGTGAGGAGATGGAGTGGCTCAGCAGGTAAAATGATTAAGGTGAAAATTAAGGAAGATAACTTTTGTAGCAATGTTTTGAATGGGCTTTAGGGGGGCAATTTTGCAAGTGTTGGTGGAGATTAGGGTCTGGATGAAAGTGGTGCCATATTTGGGGAATGTTATGAAGGAAAAAGTGGCAAGAATCAGATAACCCCATATATGAAAAGTAAAGTAGACCTAAAATGAAGCAGGCCTAAGAAACCGACTTTGCCTGGTTGCTTCATGCTTACTTAGCAATGGAAATGAAACGACCAAACTCAACTTGTATTATTGAAGTCAGATACTTTTTCCTGTGCTTTCAATATACTCATTCCCTCCTCTGATTTTTGAGCAGCTTGGGCATTCTCTGGTGCTCAGTTTGTTCCCCAGTACTTGTAAGAAGGTGATTCTCCTGCAGTTGACTTTATTTTACAGTGGGTCTAAACTCCGTAGTTCCATGTTGCAAACAGACAGAAGACCCCTCTTGCATTTATGTCTGTAGTTCCTGCAAACTTCTGACCTGAACTTTCTATCAAATTGTATGCCAAGATGACTGTGGGTTGAATGCTAGCTGCTTACTCATGGGTGGATCAATTAACTGTCATGAGGGTAAAAGGAGAGTAATCAGCTGCTCCACCATGACTGTAAATGTGCATGCTCTTGCCCCACAGCAAATGAAAGCTAGCCTACCACAGCTTGGTCATCTTTCACTGAGCTTAATTGAACTGCAGTGGTTTAGTTTCCACCTACCCTGGGATAAGAGCATGCACCTGGGTAGTTACTTTGTAGCACTTGACATGCAGGAAATCCCAGCCTCTTTTAACCCTGAAGTATTTGGTTTGTCTTCCCATGCCTGTGTAAAGATAATGTTTTACCTACTGCTGGAAGCAAGGAACTTCTTGTTCTTTTCCATGTTCTCACACTGATACCACATGACCTGGGGAAGATACTTTAACCCTGTGTCTCTGTTTTCTTATCTATAAACTACTATTTACTTAACTTACAAAGTGTTGTGAGGATGAGTTAATTTTGTATATTCCCTTACTTTTGTGTCCAAAATATTATCTTTGTACGCATGTTTCCAGTATATTTGGGGGAGGCTATACTTCCCTGCTTGTCTGTTTTGACAGCCTGTAGAACTTGCAACAGAGCTGGAGTTGCCTGGTTTTAATTATATACCATATTGAGATGTAAAACTGTCAGGTACATTTGCTAATTATAATAGACTCTCGAGTAATTTTGAAAATGAAAGCCTAGTTTAGAGCCATTCCAGTACACAACTCAAGTGTACTTTTATTTAGCTTGTGTATTTGCCTTTGCGAGGAAGCAGTGCTGTTAATGTGCTGTACATCTTGGTTTGCACATTTGTCCTGTTTTGGTTACCTTTCATGAAAAATAGCTTGCTTTGTTTAAATATATACAACTATAGTCTTAAGAATAATTGTGCTTTTTGGATTCTCTTATACGTGGATAACAAGTCTTGACTTTGCTGTTGGTAACTTGGGAGTCTCTTGAGTCTTGGCTCACTATATATTTATTAGCTACCTAGATATCTGTGGGGTGACTGCCCTGTTCCCTCAGTAAGTAACTTATTACCACAGCATGTAGGAGCCAGAGTCACTGACCCAGGACCCCATTGAATTAGGTGCACTATACAAGCCTTGAACAAAAGAAAAGATGGTGGTTCCAATACTGTGAAAGCTAGCATAATAATAACTTTGTTGTTGATGTTCTCTTGTTAAGAAATTGGAATAGGTTTGGGTTTGTTTTTTAATGTCTTTCTTAATCATATCCAAAGTTTTGCCTTTTCTTTCTGAAGTTCTCTAGATACTTTAGACAGCTAATATTTCTCCACCTCTTCTTTCCCTTTTCGCTCTTCTGTGTACATCATACTAGCCTGTGCTTATAGTGCAGAGATGATTTGTCCCACCAATTTGATGTCTAGAAGTCACCTTGTATATTTACCATACATGTTGCTTTTGTGTATAGTTTGGGGGAGGAGCTGTAATTTTATTTTTTTAGTCACTTAATTCAAATATGCAGTTTAAGCAAAGAACTTAGGAAGCAGTATTAAAAAATTACCTTTTTTTTTTTTTAAATCACCATTGATAAGAATTGGGCAGCTGTGAAATCCCTGGGGGCTACCACTTTAATTCCAACAGGAAATGCAATTTGATGACTTGTGTCAAGACAGGAAGATCAGAGCTGCAGCTAAAGGCAAAGGCCACAGCAGGAGACTTCTGCAGCTGTTTTAAAGTAAGAAATGTTTGTGTTGCATTGATATACACATTAAATTAAAATAATCCAGAAAATCTCCTGCTGTTCCCTGTGCCTTTCTTTTGGACTCAGGTTTTCCTGTTTGTTACTGTGTATTTACATTTTTAAATGTTTTAACATGTTAAAGAAACACAACTGATTTGGTCCTATTTTGCATTGGAAATGATTTTGCATTTCATTACCAACCCTTCAAAGTGCCTTTTTTTCAATTTACCTTTTGTTATAAGACATGTCTTAATTCATATCAGAAGAACATACCAAAGCAGATTGAAAAAACAAAAGCACCATCTCTGTCATCTTCCTGCTTCTTTTATTGACATTTTTTAACCCAAACTATTGGAGCCACCTCTTGTGTTTATCTCACCTCTCTGAAACATTCCCCTGCTTTCTTCCCTTAGTCCAGAAGATTTCTCTAAATAGTACATCCCTGTTGACTCAATTTTCCCCCTCTCTTTAAAGTAATCATGGAGTCTGGGGCTCTTACTTGTTTGTTCTACCATGAACAGCTAAAGGATTATTCCACAACATTTTTCAGTGTCTCCTGTAATATTTGTGCTTTATCCTGGCACTAAGAACATAGCATCACGCCTAGTGCTTTTTAAACCTTGCTATTTGCTAAGATGCAATTCAGGATCACTTAATGCCACTTCTACTCCGATGGCTTTTCAGTGCTTGCCATTTAATCAATTGGTAGCTTGGTTCAGCTACCTTCTGGAAGGAGATGAAGGGCAAATCTGATCATCATCTGGCTTATCAAGGCTGGAATGTCTATTGTTAATGACAGCATTTTATGGCTCTGTGTTTCACTCCTTTTCCTTTTGTCACATTCTTCCATCTTCATTCTTTATCCTGAATGGAATGGGTCCCTCATGCATTACCTCCAAGATTATTCAGCTGTTTTGTGGGTGCCTTCAGCCTAGTGTACAACCTGTCAGTGGAACCCTTTTAAGAACTCTGGCAACTTTGATTAGACCTAGAGATGAGGTTGAAAGTAGGTTGGGTGAGCTGACAGGTTAGCTATAATTTAGCCTCTTTCAAATGCAGGTCTGTATTAAACCTTAAACTTCCTGATACCTCAATGAAAGGGGCATTAGATATGATGGAGACAGGAAACTTCAGTAACCCAGTGGCTTGATCAGGCTGGGACAGAGAACCTTTGGAAAAGACTTAATGACCAGCATTCACTGCCCCATCACCAATCTCTGCTGTATCATCTATTCTGATGCCTCAGCAACAAAGAACTTCACAAGCTTAAGAACATATTTGTGCATGCAAAATAGATGTTAACAGAACTAGCATTATTTACAATCTAACTTTGCAGGAGTGCTACCTCATGTAACTTAGGAAGACTTGGATGCTAAGCTATTTAGTATCAATATCGTGGAAGCCTAGATAGAGCAAGAGAGGTGGAGTGGCTATGTTCAGGTTAAATCAGATATCAATATTTTTGACAAACATCCTCATGTAAGGTACCTTACAGGATGCAAATATAACAGTAAGACAGGAGGTTGGGAAGAAAGGATTGAGATTACAGCTAAAAGAATGTGTAGTTCAAAAGTTTAATGAACATTCAAAAGTTGATGAACACAGCATGGTGGAATAAAATTTGAGTAAAAAGTGTAAATAAAGTTAGCTAAATAAATGTCTTTGAATCCCTTGTGGTAGAATGAAACTTAACAGAAGAACTCAAATGAGAAATAGCTGGTACCAAAATCAGGAGAGACAGGTGTGATGTGGAATAAAGCGAAGAGATTGTGGGAGACCTGAGCAAATTAATTGTGAAACTTGGCATCACTGGCAAGGCAGAGCAGGGTGCTATGCCAAGTGATTTGTGTACATGGGGTTAGGCAGGGAATTGGGGAGGTGAGGATGAGCTATTTAAATTTTGAAGCGATGCCAGAAGGAGAATTGATGAAGGGATTCAAGTAGTGTGATGGTGTAGTCTAGTTGCTAGGCTAGCGATGTGATCTACACAGCAGCTTTTTTTGTGAATGTGAAGAGTGATGGGAGTCAGGGGAGCTTAAGAGGAAGGGAGCAGTGATCAGTATGAGAGATGAGGTAGAGAGGGGAAAACAGTTTAGTAGTAGACATGTTAAGCTTCAACTGGTAACACGACATTGAAAAAAAATATAAGGTCCTTATGAGAACTAACCGAGTCAATGCCAAGATTGGCAGTCTAGTCCCCAAAACTTTATCCTGGGAGACCTGAGTGCCAAAGTGGACATTTGCTTCCAACACGCTACTTACTGCAGAACCTTTTCTTCAGCATGACTCTTCTTCCAGGTCTTCTTTAGACTGTTTATTTAGACAGATACTGAAGTTCATTTTGACATAGGGATGAATATTAGCATGTTTTAAAACACTGTGGTCCATCTACCAACAAATGTAAGAGCTTTTTCAACTTTTTTTCTGAATTTTCTCAGACACTTCTAGACTTAGTATCCTGAACAACACAGTGGAGGGAGCTGTCCAGCCGTAGGACCAGTGTGCTGGTTGTTTGGCATATCAGCATAGAAATCAAATAAACAAACACAAGTATTTGCTGTCCTCAGTCATCCATGCTTAGGTTATAAAATGTCCTCTCTTACCTTCCATTTTCCCCTCACCTTTCCCATGGTTAAATCAATGAACAAAGGCAGCTGAAACATTAAAGCAAATGGTACAAAACGTGCTCTGAATCCAGTTAGCTGTAGTACCAAGCCTTCTGGCAAGTATATAAAAGATTACTAAAGAACCTTTTTTCCATAGTGTGCCCAGAAATCATAGCCTATGAAAGCACCACATAGAATGAACTGGCTGCTTAATCTTGGCTGCCTGCACCCAACTTCAGATCAGGTGCTTCTTCCTGAGAGCAGCTTTTACTTTGTTTTTAAAAAAAAAAAAAAAAAAAAAGCAAAAGATTGTCTCACTAATACTGAAAAAAAAAAATTGGAAAAAAAATTTTTTTTCCAATTTTTTTTTTTCAGTATTAGTGAGACAATCTGTTGCTTTTTTTTTTTTTTTAAAAAAAAAAAAAAACAAATTGTCTCCCTAATAATGAAAAAAGAAAAAAGGAGAAAAAAAGTTTTTTTCCAATTTTTTTTTTTCAGTATTAGTGAGACAATCTGTTGCTTTTTTTTTTTTTTTAAAAAAAAAAAAAAAGCAAAAGATTGTCTCACTAATACTGAAGAAAATAAATTGGAGATAAACTGTTATCTTCCTTCCTTTGAGTGTCCATCTGTGACGGGGCCATATCGAGGCCGGTCACAATATCAGCCCGCCCACCTGTCTAGGGCAGTCCACCCACCTGACTCATCTGCCACACCTTTGATGTAACTGAATTGATGTTTCTAGGCAGGAGGCTGCCCATCTTAATGCTGTGATGCCAGGGGCATTATACATGGCTGCAACCTCCCCTTTAGTGTCCCATGCCTCTGAGATGGCATTGTTACATGGCTCCGGGCCCACACTGGGCCCCACTATATTCCCAGCTGACATTTGGATCCCAACCTGGATCCCTCCTACTCAGGCAGCCTAACCTCCGCCATCATTTGGGGATGCAAACTCCCTAGACCCGTTTCCCTCTCAGCAGTGGGCCCCTCTGGGACCCTGCAGGCAACTGGCTCTGGCCATCCCTTGTGGTGGGCACTTTTGCCCTTCAAACCTCTTGGTTCTGGCCCCAGCCTTGACCAATTGAGGGTTTTCTGTCTAGGTTCTTGAGCAGATAGCCCTCTCTCCCATACAGGTCCACCTTCTGGGGCCCCTCCACACACTGCCCTTACTCTGTGGGCCTTGGCCCTGTGCTTTTCTGTTGGGGTGTGCTCCCCTAGCCTTCCCCCATGGGGTCACCCACAGCCTCAGCCCCTGCTGCATTTTCTAGTGCCCCATACTCGCCTTTTACTAGGGAGGCACAGGTGTGGCATTTCCTGGAGACTGCCCTGCCACAGGCAGCCCCATTACACATCCAACCCTAGCAGGGTTTAGTTTTGGTTCATTCCCCAGGACTAGTCTTCAAACCTTCCTGCTCTCTCACAAAGCCCCTGTATGTACAGCTCCTCTCTGGGCTTGTCCTGAGCCCTCGTTTCAGCAGGCCACAGGCACTCAACCCCCTTCTCAAGACTCTGAACCCCACACTGGGTCCCCAGGAACCTCCTCCATCCCCATAGTTCCTACCCAAGCCTCCAGGTGTTCTGGGAGTAGCAGTACTCCAGCCAGGAGATGTTCACCCTTCAGCTCCCCCGTTGCAACTGCTGGCCTGGCTCCTCAGGACCTGCTCTTGTACTGATGCTGCTCAGTCCTGCTCCAATCAGGCAGCCTCCTGGCTGTCATGTGATTTTTTTTTTTTTTTTTAATTGGGTCTGCTCCCACCTGCAGGCTGCCTCACAGCCTGGTCAAGACCTTAAAGTGGCAGGCACCCAAAGGTGCACTGCCACACCATCTCATAGGTAGAAGCTGTGAAATCTAGGGAAGATCCAGACTGCCACATCAAGGGGGTGGGGGGCACTCTTTTGAGTGTCAAGGTAGCCTTTTCAACCTTTTGGGCACAAAGTTAAACACCTGAATATATCACCTGGTGCCTTCAAGATGCTAAGCACCCAAAGTTCTCTGATTTGAAAGTATAGATATGTATAATATTTAATATCTGATGCAAATAAAGTAGTCTTGATTTGTCCTAACATGAACAATAGCAAGGTAATTGCTCAGGAATCTGTCTTCAAATCAACTCCTTGTCCGACATTGATCCGAGTCTTTGTCCAATTCTCTCTCAAGTCTCCAGCTTCCATTTTCCCTGGACAAAATTTTTGAGGAAAGACAAACTTCTGACCTCTAGCAACAAGATCCTTCACAACCAGGCTCTATAGCACTGATCCTGCCTGGTGCTCATGGATGACTTCCCTGTGGCCATAAGCAGGGGACATGCTTGTATTTTATACTGCTAATCTCCACCCCAAAAATGTCACAATGTGCCACTGACTTATGTACTGCATATAGTAAGAAGGCAGCTGGCCTTGCTGCTTGCTTGCTTGCTTTTGGAAGGATTCCAGAATGACTAATTAGTAACTCCTCCTTTTTTGAGTCTTTTTATGTGGAGTCCAGCTAGCTCAATCCTGTCTGCCCTATCATAATGAAATCTCCTTAGTTCAGGCGGTTGGATTACGTGGGCTCCAGCTCCTAGCAATAGGTCTGCTTCTCAATAGAAGAAGCACTATCATCCAATATGACCCAGTTCTGGAAAGAAATAATCATGCAGGTAAAAAGCAGCCAGTGTAGATTGAAGCCTGGCAAACCAGGGGTGGTGATAAGCAGGGCAAGTGCTTTCAGGAACTGAGTAGGGCACTGGGGGTGTTTAACTTCTATGGCAGTGCCAGTGAAGTAGCCATGATGCTTCAGGATTTTTTTGGGTGATATATTTGGTTGCACCTGAAGAAGAATGCTTTGCATTTGAAAGCTTGGTTAACATTTCTCCCAACTATACAGTTGGTCCAATGAAAGAAAGGTAGCATCCAAAAAAAAATCCTTGCCTTTTGATTTCTATATCAGACTAGTGCAGAAGTTGGGAGTCAGTCAGTGGCATTAGATGCCTTTGCCAGTTAGGAGGTTATACTCATCTTGCCATGCTAATCTGCACTTCATCACCTTGTAATTTGGATAATTGCAAAATATTCTGTGTATGTAATCAAATGGAAGCTCCTAACTAGTAAAGACAACTAATAAACTTAAAAGAGTATGAATAAAAAATGTGACCCAAACACCATGCATTAGTGTTTCTTGTATCTTGCATAGATGTCAAACACGCAACCTGCAGAGCTTCTCTATCCAGCCCACAAGGCTAGAACCACTGGAAGTTAGGGGGTGTGGACCACTGCAAGTATGCATGGTCACTGGAAGCAAGCTTGAGTTGCTGCTGCTATCCCGGAACTTGCTAAGAGGCATTTTTCACTAGGACGGTGGTGGAACACTGGAACTGGTTACCTAGAGAGGTAGTGGAATCATCCTTGGAGGTTTTTAAGTCCTGGCTTGACAAAGTGCTGGCTGGAATTATCTAGTTGGGGATGGTCCTGCTTTGAACAGGGAGTTAGACTAGATCAGTGGTTTCCAACCTTTTTTATACTGTGGACCGGCAAACATATTTAAATTTACATATTTAAATTTAATTTTTGCATGGGGGGGGTTGCAAGGATTGGATTGGAGCACCACAGCTGTGGGCGCTGGGGGGACCCTGCAGGGGAGAGGACTGCACCGGTAGTGGCCCAGGGGGACCTAGCTAAGGCTGCCTGGGAAGAAGGGGCTCCACTGCTTTCCCTAGGAGCAACCAGTGGAGCTGCCTCCCCCATTGTCCACCCTAGGCATTTCCTTACTCTGATCCCCCCACTCCCACCTGTGAGTGGGGCTGGGGAGTCCTGCCTGGCACAGCACGGGCACTGGTACCTGCTGTGCAGGCAGCACCTTGCTGGGTGTGGCCATGGTGGCGAGAGTGGGATGGGGTGGGATGGGGTGCACAGAGCCGGTTGCCTCCCTCCTGGGGCTGCCCCGCCACCTAGCTTTAACCCCACACGACTGCTGATGGCCAAGCAGCCAGCCCTTTGGGGCGGGGTCCCAGGCTGCAGCCCTGTGATTGGGAACCTCTGGACTAGATGGCCTCCTGGGGTCCCTTCCAACCCTAATTTTCTATGATTCTATGACTTGCTTCCCTGGACCCACTGCTGCTGCCAGTCCCCTCAGTTCTGCCACCATGATGGGCACTGCAGCAGCCCTTGCACTCTGGGATGGATCTGGCCCATGAGGGCCATCACAAATTGGATCCAGCTTGGAGCCCCAGATTGTTTGATACCCCTGTTGTATGTGTATATCTGTGCTACAGGTTTGACCCTTCAAGTGATGGCACATTTATTCTGCTCTAGACAAGTGTATGTAGTGCATTGGAACTGGAGAGTTTTCAGTGGTAGTAGCCAGATAGCAGTGCATGGAACTGGCAGGTCCTTGTGCCTCTAACTACCAAGGAGAGAGCATAAGCAGAAGCTTTTTTGTTACCAAAGCTATGCTCCAGCACTTCTTTAGCCCTGGTCCTTGTGACAAAGTTTTGTCAATGGAGCTATGTTGGCCAGAGCTGCAAAAAGGTCACGCCCAATAGCTTACAGTAGCTCTGCTGAGAAAACCCTGTTGTGGACAGAACTATGCTGACAGACAACTTTTCTTGTTCAAGGGAACAAGCATACCTCTGGTGATAGGAGTACTGCTGGCAGAGCTGCATCTACACCAGTGAGCGGGTTCTCGGAGCACTGCTGCTATAATTAAAATGGCAGCAGCTGCTGTAATATGGACACAGCATTTCTTCTGTGACTGAGCTTGGAGTACTCTAGTATGCTTTGGCTCATGCCTTCCTTGCGGTCCCCCTCCCTCTCACCCCTCCCCCCCCTTTTTTTAAAATTGTAACTATCAGTCAGTTTAACTAGTCATTTAGGATAGTTGGATAATTGTAACAGTGTTGGGGGGGGGGGTTTCTTTATCCCTGAAGAAACTTCCTTTTATTATTCAAGGCTTTGAAGTGCAGAAGCTCTGGGCTTTAAACAATGCCTCTCCTATGGGATTGCTGTGCCTAGGAGTGACTCCCATACTCCCTGCCAAATACACCCTGATGAAGGACATATCAGAGAAGAATGCACCCATATCAGAGAAGAATGCACCCATTAGCAGTTCTTTTAAAAAGAACTCAGGAATCATGGAAGACACAGTTGAGGGGATAAATCCTAGAGTAGTCCATTCATGCTGACCTCCCCTAAGTGAGGAGTTTGAACTTCACTTCAGCTAGGAGTATTCCTCTGGCTTTGTTTGATGTTTCACCTGAGGCTAGAGAATCTCTTGCCTTTATTGGGAGAAAAGAAAGCACACACTTTCCCCAGGACTTCTTCCTAAGGCTCCAAAGACCTTAGTTGCTTCAGATCAGAACCTAGTTTTGAGACCTGAGACCTGCTACTTGAGCTCCAAGGACTCTTACCACTGTTGTACCTCAGATAAATTGTGTTATGACTCCACCAACACCAAAGAGAGGGAGATCCTTTATATAACTGCATTCTTCACAAGTACAATCCAGAAAGAGGCATGACCCACTGGTACTGCCATCTCCAAGATCTACTTTGTCAGCATCATTGAGAAGGCAAAGTTGATTTATAACTTATAGACTAACCAAAGTAGATATATACACACCATATTTACCTGAATCCAAAATTACTTTGAATTTAAGACACCCCCCCCTAATAATTAGATTTTATACATGGAAAATTACAAATATGCTTATAAATTCCTGTGTATAGAATCTAATTAGTGGAAGGTTGGCCCAAATTTGTCCCTACCATCACCGTGGCAGGTAAAGCAGCATGGAGGAAGGGAGAGGAGCCAGACCCTCACTCTTACCTCTTGCCCTGCCTGTCTCTACTCCTTCCAGCTGTGTATGCCTGCCCCCCACTGCCACTCCCCCCCCCCCCCCCCCCCTCCCCCCCAC
>NW_017729022.1:86266194-86275174 GCF_001723915.1 Gavialis gangeticus
CCCCCCCCCCCCCCCCACCTCACCTGCTGCCTCCCCTCTGCCATGTCCTTCCCCCTACTTACCTTCTGCTGCAGCTCTGCTTGGGGTGGCCAGAAAGAAGCAGTGGCAGCTCCCAGCCAGACTGTGTAGGGGCTAAAGGGACCCAAGCTGGAGGAAAAGATAAAAAGGGAGGGGGCAGCTAGAGGGAGACAGGCTATGTGGTCTTCCCCAACTGCCATCCTCCTCTTGCAGCTGTGAGCCCTCTTCTCCCCTCAAAAGAGCCTTCCCAGCCTGGGGGATAAGCAGCAGCTCAGCTGCCACCTGCCCCAAGCCAATACTCAAGTCTAAGATGAGACTTTTTTCCCCTGTGATCGGCCAGGGGAGAAATCTCATCTTAGATATGAGTAGATACAGTATCTCCTTTGTTTAGTCTGTAAGGTGCATGTCTGTCTTGCCTTCTACTTGACTTCAGACTAGCACTGCTAACTACATATCTGCATCACTGAGATCCAACACCTGCTAATCCACGGTGTTTTCCAATATGGCACCAGTGCCACTTGTCTTCCTCAGCAGGAAGATGCTGGAAACAGCATATGTTGCAGCAGCAGATCTCCGGTGTTGGCACTGACTTCAGCATTGGTTGTAAGTCTTCACTTTGGTGGCGTTTTCTGTTTACCTTTCAGTACTGAACAAGAACCCCCAGTGCCATTTTCAACAAGTGCTTTAGTGCCCACATCAGCAAAATATTCAGCACAGACCTTAATGTTGACTTGAAGACTCCTTGCTTCCCCTCTGCTTGGCATGGCTCTCTGGGAAATCTGTACCAGGCCCTGTTTGACCCCAGAGACAAAGTCTAGCATCCTGATCCAGGAGGTTTAGACTTTTGCTATCTCCCTCTTCTTGGCCTAGACTTGCTTGTAGATCTAGGGACAGGTCATTATAAAGCTCCCAGCACTGATTATATGCTAAAATCAATAATTTCCCATGGGTTTTTTCATAGAGCCATCACCAGCACCTGATGTGGGAATGCTACTGATGATCTCCCAGGCTGAGCAAGTATTTATATTTATGCCTTCAGCTGAACATTCCTCAGGTCTCTGTAGGAATCCAACAGGATAAACTTCCAGTTTCTGAGACACTTTCCTATTTATTTCTGGTTGAATCTCCTCTGCTTGAGTTTCTTTTCCCAAATCCTGATGACTTTAAAATTTATCAAAGGCTTAAGAGAAGGCTAGTGTGCTCACAGGGAGTGCAGATGGAGCAGATAGAAGAGATTACACATAAGCTGATGTTTGGCATATTCCAGTGCCAAGCAGATTTGTTTTTTACCAACGTACATTTGTTGCTCCAGAATTCCTGTAGAGCTGCAGCAAACAACTGAGGATTTGCCCTTTAAAGGTAACCTTTTTTTGGATTAAGGCACAAGAGGCACTGACATGCTTCAAACTCTTGTGGTGATCTGCTCCCTTGGTGGGTGTATGCTGAAGGTACAGAGTAGAAAGCACAAATTGTAACAGCATCAGAGCCAAGGAAATCTGAGGTGTTTAAGGGCCATACAGATCACAAAAGAGGAGGCTTAACTTTAGCTAAGCAGGTAATTTGACTGCTTCATAAAGAAGGACGTGGATGTTTTGTACTGCTGCTTCCCATCTTTGGAGATCAGCAGTGACCACCCTTTATCTCTGGCTGGCTGGCCCTTTTCAGGGAACCTGCTTACAAACCCCTTCAGGTCATGCAGGTGCTCTTGTTGCTGAGGGTTATTGAGTAAGTCACTGCAGCAATGGGCAAAAATGGCTTCTGCTTCTCTTTCCTAAGGGAAGAGTTTTGAGGTCTGTGATAGCTATGTAGAAGTTAAATCACTAGTATACTGCTCTCCCTATACTGAATGCCTACTTAATTTTGTGACTGGAATCTATAGCTACATGGGTCTGGGATTTGGGGAACTGAGGGAGGATTCGGGTAACCACTCTATAGCCTTGGTTTTGAAAGACAAGAAGTGATCTAGGTTGCATGTACCATCTGATAAGGAATGCTGGTGATAACACTAACTCTAGAGTACTGGGCATGTGTGCACACCTCTAAACCTATGTAGTGCATCTTGAAGAGTAGCTACAATAACTTTGCTGTTTTCTGTTCTGCATCACTTATAGTCCTGGTGTAGATATTTAGACCCTAGCTTTTTAAAGGCTTTAACTGTTTAGCCTGCTGCCTCATTAAGATCATAAGATGGGGATCTTACCAAAACAGCTGCAGGCAACAAGCACACTACAGTTGTCTAATCTGAGAATGAAATTTTTGCAAGTTTGGAATGGATCTTTCTCAGTGGAAGGCTGCTATAGAATAGCTTGCAGTTGGAGTTTGGAAGGAGCCTGAGCCCTGATCCATTTTCATGGTCACTAGATTACACAAGCTTTCTTTCAACTTGGGATCATTTCTCAGGGTGCATTTGTTTTTGTTTGTTTGCTTTTTCTAATAAGAAGTGGAATGGGAGGGCTGGCATAGAGGATCTTTTTTTCAACAAAAATGGTACAGTGCTTGTGTTTAGGTACCCAGATTCCATGGGGATAGATTCACCTGAAATCGTTTTTAGTCAGTTAAAACACTGTTTGGACCTATCTTACAGTACGAAGACAGATCCCCTGTTTTTAAGCAGTGTCTAGAAATTACTGTGTTGTAAATGGATCTCTCAGCAACAGATCTTACATTTTAGGTGTAAAGATGTTCCAGGGTATAGGGCAAGGGTGGGAAATATTTCAGGCGAAGGGCCACTTACCCAGTTTTGGCAAGCTGTCAAGGGCTGCATAGGTGGCCCCACCGCTTGGCAGGTGCCCTGCCCCCTGGTTGCCATCTTGTGACTGGAAGTCCCGCCCCCCATATCCCTGACTTTTGCCACCAGAAGTCCCTCCCCTTGCCCCTGGATGTGCTCCTTTCAGCAAGGGATTTTGCCATTTTGGAACCAGAAAAATACTGAATTATAGAATATAAAGTAAACATCTAAAACATTCATTGATTTGATTTCAAAAAATATTTTTGATCTGATTAAAATGAAGTCTTACTCTTGTATGTTGAGGGGAAAGTGGGTATAGGGTTGTGGGTGTGTTGGGGGTGGATAGATGTGTGGGGTGAGGTAGCACATGGGTGTGTGTGTGGAGATATGTGGGCTGTGAGTGGGTACAGAGTTTGTGGGGGGAGTGTGGCTGGGGTATGTGAGGGCATGTGGGGGTCTATGTGTATGGCAGTGTGGGGTGGGTGTGGGTGCATGTGTATGGTGGAGTGTGTGTGTGTGTGTAACTCACCCTATGACACACACACACTGGGTACCAGCGTGGCCCCATGCTCCCACACTCCAGTGATGCAGCTGGGAGCCACGTGGTATTGGAGCAGTGCCAGGGCAGGAAGGCAGGGAAATGGCTAGGGGTGGGGCTGGGCTGCTGCATCCTGCTGAAGCTCTCCCTGGATCCTACTGCCCCTGGCTCCTGTCGTCTTTGACAGGCAGCCAGGAGCACATCAATATTTTCTAAATTTTTTAGGGGCCCCGTGGGCTGGAGCTGGCCCACAGGTCGTAGTTTGCCCACCCTGGTATAGTGCATGAGGTTAATAGGGTGGGGTAATGGTTTCAAGGATAATCTAAGCTAATCGCTTTTGCCATTGCAGTGGCAGGGCATTTGTAATACCCTTGTCTTCCCTGGATTGTTACCTGTGGCATGTGGTAGGGTATAAATAATTTAATTTTCATAATGTGCTTTGTGGTTCAAGAGGAGGGCTGGAGTAGATGATTTTTAGGACTGTTTGGATAATAGTTACCTGGAGGTGCAGGGGAATGGACTAAATGCCCCACAGGACCCTTCTGGTCTGTTGTGTCCATCTCTGTCTGTCTTGGTTCAAACTGATCTAAACTGGGTCAAGCCAGATCTAGCCAGGTTAAGCCAGTCCAAACTGGTCTAAACTGGATCAAGCTAGGTCAAATTAGTCCAAAACATTCCAAAGTGGTCCAAAGCAGTTCAAATCTGGTCTAAACTGGATCTAAACTAGAATAATTTGTGCTGTCATTTATCTGTTTGTCCTGAGGGCCCGATCTTTCACCCACTGGAGCTTGTGGAAAAAATCCTCCATTGATTTAAGCAAGTGAAGGACTAGACCTGAAGTCGAGAAGAAACCAGGAAGACATGAAATCTCAGATTTTGGTGTTATCCCTTAATAGCAAGTTAATCTTGCTGGGCTGCTGCCCTCTGCTTGCATCGACCTTGTGCCACTGACATTAGCTCTTTTCCACTGGCTAGCATTCAGCTTCAGCTGTTGGGCAGATGTTCTGACTGCCCTCCTTTTCTTTCTTAATCTGCTTGCTGCTGTTCCTTTTCTTGATTGTTCATTATTCCTTTCTTCTTGAGCAACAACATGAAGACTTTTTCTATGTTAATTAAAAATAAAATCCAGGCCCCCAAGCATCTTTCAGTATGGAATAGGCTTTTCATCATCCTGATCCTCCCCCAGACTTGGACCCAACTTCAACCTCTTCAGAACTTGTTCTCTCCCTTGCATCAAGTGGGTCCTGTGTCTCCGGTTGGTTCTCTCCTTGAGCTGAGAATTCAGAAGGGGAGGGAGATGGTATGGGCATAGCTTCAGACTGTTATGTGCTAAGAGGCTGTCAGTGCATGCAGATCAAATACTTTCTGCCCTGCCTAAAAAGCACATTCATGTCACCTGTAAGGAGAAGGGTAGCAAACTTCACTCTGGGAGCTGCTTTTTATGGCTTAAAATGATGCATTAGTGGGGAAGGGACAAAACCCCTTCCTTCCTCTCTTAAAACTTCTTGAGTTTCACTTTGCTGACTCCACACTACTTTATGTGAAGACAGAAGGACTCCATGTTCATACTTGGGACCTTTCCTGTTGCTACCGTAGAAAGGAGAAATATAGATCAGTCTCTTTTAGATGGAGGCTTAAAGCAGGGAAAGGGAAATTGGCAAGGCAACTCAAAGTAACAGGTACCCATGATTTCTCCTGCTAGTGCTGCTTTTACTTAGCACATCCCAGTTACAGAGGTTATGAAGCACAGATCGGTTGTTTCTGTGTTTTCACAAAATAGTGAAAATTCCAGGGCAATGGGGAAGGGACAATGAGACACTTATTTAAACCCTCCTGCTGTTTCCTTGCATCTTCCAGTCTTAAGGGAAAAGCCTCCAAAGAACAGACAGGGAAGGGCAAAACTTTTATATTTGATCCAATATTTATGGCTTTCCTCTCTGTATCAAACAAATATGCAGGTGGGATAGATGTGAGGCAAGCCTGAAATCATAAGAATAGCTCAGACCAAAGGCACTGTGTAGCTGAGGAAAGCTAAAGTATGCATGTCTACTGAGATGAATCCAGTTCCTTTGCAGGACCCTTTTTTTGGTTTCTCTGAGCTAGGAGAGGTATGCCTTTTCATTCATGTTTCTGGCCTTTGTTCTGATGCAAGAAAAAGGGGTAGGCATGAGAGTGCTGACAGCACATATTGGCTTACAGCAGGCAGTGGTGTACCCTCTGAGTTGATGAATGATGCTGAAGTGTCTTGAGTTGAAAATACCTCCTATTGCTAGATATTTCTGTTGTGGCTGCTGGGAGCAGTCCCTGAACACAGACCTGGAACTTCTAGATGTGTGCAGCTATGAGCTTAGAGCACTCCTTTCTTCTTTCCTGCTCCCCTTTTTTGTGGGGTGGCATGCTTCAGCTGTCATATCCAGGTTAAGTGGCTGCATTTGCTTCTGTCAGGCCAGCACATGCTTCTGTGATGTGATCCCTTATTAGATTAGACAGCCCACATTGGCTCTCCATTTCCTGAGTCTCCCTGGAGAATTCCCTTGTGCCAAAGCTGTTCCTGTTCTATCTTGCTATGGGATTTGGCACATCAGCAGCTCCCTTTCCTGGTTTTGTTAGTTTTTAGTTCTGGAGGTTTATTTGAGAGGGAGCAACAAGGGAATCTTTTTATCCATAAAATCTTTGTTTTTACCAGGCCAACTCTTCTCTCCTGAGGCTTAGGTGATTTCAAGAAGTTCTTCTGAGATGACACTGGCTTGCTTCTCCAACATACTCACCTGTATAAATTAGAGAGGGGTAATTGAAAGCTAAACAGACTCCTTTGGTCATCACCAGGCTTCCTGCTCACTACCTTAAATTGCCAGTCTACATCAGGCTTGAAAGTGGTCTAAATGATGACCTCTTCGAACTATTGATGCAATTTTCTATGTAGAGTACTTATGAGTGCTGAATTAACTGTACTTTGACCTTGAACTGTTAGGAAGACTGATGGGTATTTTGCAGGGGAGCAGAAACCTCAGATCTCCCACCCTTCACATAGTTAAATTCAAGCAGTAGAAAAGGAACTCTTGGGGAGAGTTGCAGTTAGTCTCCACTTGCCTAAACCCCACTGGTTTTCTAACAAAACAGTATCCTGTCAGGGAACTGGGTCATTGTGCCCAGGAAGTGTGGAGGGAAAGAGAAAGTCTGTGGGGTCCACACTTGTTATCCTGGCGGCTCTTTCTCCTTCACCAGCAATTCTCCCAAGCAATCATGGACATGAACCCAAGCGGTAATACAGAGTTGACTCATTTAGTTAGCATATCCATTCTGAAATACGGTGTTGTGAGAGAGAAATAGATTATTGGACATGACAGGGTTTTGGGGACGAGAGACAGGCCATGTTGCATGCCTCGAAATTGTCTTACACTCCAGCTAACCCTTGGAGTCAAAAAAGGAAGCAGAAGGTACATTGTTTGGCTTTGATTCCCCCCCCAGTATGCTTTTTACTACTTCCTTTCCTGCTCCTGCCTCAGGCCCATTATTATGAAAGACTGTTCCTTTGTCTGCAGCTCCTTGTAGTGTGCACAGGTGCTCTCAACATGAGCCAGAAGTTGCTCAAGGGCAGCTTGAGAAAAGGCATTCCCCACCTCAGTTGCACTGGTCCTCCTACACCCTCTCCTTACATAGTTCTAATACCTGTCTGGCTTAAGAGTACTAGGTCATTAGGATTGATCCTTGTTTTCTCCCTTCACCTTCTGTGTTCCTTGGGATTGGATTTAGATACACCAGTGAGGAATCAGTACCAGTTATACTGGCAAGAGTTTTGATGCCAAAGATTTTAGGCCTAGACTCTTATTTTTCCCAAACTCCCCTTTTTTCACTCTAGCTCAGTTAACTGCTTTATGGAGAGGCACTAAAGATACATGCTGTCAGTGAATCTCGTGGTCACTTTTATTGTCAAAGCTAGTCTTAGCTCATCCTCTAAGGATACCTGCTTTATGTTTACCTCTACCAGTTCTGATAGCTGTGTTCTCACAGAAATCTTTTGAAGGAGTTGGAAATATATCAGTCAAATCATAAGGGGATACCTACTTTCCTTCCCTCCATCACCCCTGTCTTAACTTCTCTGTAGGCTGTTGCCTTTGATGCTAGAGTAAAAGCTTGTTCTTCAACTGTCCCTCCCCCACCTGAGATAAGAAACCTAACTAATAAAGTAAAAAAGACCTCCATTGTTACATCAGTGCCCAAGGTCAGGCTTGCAGCAGTAACTCATATTGCTTCTGATAAGGTCAGCCTAAGCTTTCTTTTTCTGACAAGCTGTGATAGATTGATTGATTGTGGGGGAAAGAACATTAGCTGGGCCCTTGCATTTTTCTTCTCCTGAAATAGTCTTTGCCTTTCCTGACCCTGCTAATGATGTTTGACTGAGGTCATCCCAGCAAACACCTGAAATCTTCCTACTTCCCTCTAAAAGACTTGCTTTGTGCAGAAATATTGTTTACTTGTTAGGAATTAAGCTTTTCTGACTTCATCTGTCCAACAGAGAAATACCCCTTATGGTGGAGGGAAAAAATATTTTGAACACGTCTGCCAGTGAGTGCTCTCATTAGCACTTACGTGATTTCCAAAAGTGAATTTATTTTTTGCCAGTTGAAAAATTACAGATTGCCACCTGAGAAGATAGAGCTAGTGTTTTCCACTTGTAAAACAGATTCTGTGGTAAACTTATGTTCTCTAGAGACCCTTAACTGTTGAACTAAAGGGGAGCATGAAAACTTAAAACTATAATTCTTCGCTATACTGCACAGTGATTTGTTCAGGGAACCTATAGATTTCTGCTACTAAGGAGAAAACAGGAGTATTGTTCTAGCTAGCCAAAGGGATCCCAAGTCTATTTCAGTTTTCTCTGCTGTAACCAACCATAAATATTAGGCCTGTATGAAATGCCAAGTATTTAATTCAGATCTGGCTTCGGCCGATTTGAGGGGTAGTGATTCAATTTGGTGATTTGAATCACTGTCCTGATTTGATTTGGCCAATTCAGACTCAGAGATTCGGCCGCCAAATCGGCTACCAAAGCTTTGGCCAGCCCTAACAGATAGGGATACATTCCCAGGCGGTGAGAGAGAGTGAGGCTGGGACTAGAGAAGGGGCCGGGGTGGAGTACCGTTCCCGATGATGCACAGTGCTCTGCCTGTCCCCCCGCACCTGGGCTCTGCCTGTTCCCACTCATCCCAGCTCCTAGGCTGTGCTGCGCCGTGGTACGGGTAGCTGGTGTTGGCTGCTCCCGGGGCCGCTGCAGCAGGGCCTGGGGGGAGTGGCAGCAAGTGGAGCCGCAGGGGGCACAGGATGCAGTGCAGTTTGTCTACGTTCACCTCAGCCCCTGCTGCAGCAGCCCTGGGAGTCACTGGTGCCAGCTGCAACGAGAACTGGCGGGGGGGCATGCTTCTTGCTGCTCCGTGCCCCCCAGGAGGGCTGAGGGCTGGGGGTCTGTCAGGCTTTTCCTGGGGGCACGTGCGCCCAGATATGCATGCGGGATGACAGCAGACTGCCGCTGCAGGCTGGGGATAGCGGCGACACCAGGCTGATTCTTCCCGGCGCTTGGGGCGGGTGAGCTGAGCACCGGGAGCAGCCCAGTGCCCCCAGATCTGGACCCAGGATGACAGCAGGCTGCTGCTGCAGGCTGAGGCTGTTGGCGGCACTGGGCTGTTCCTGGTGCTTGG
>NW_017729022.1:86275184-86284428 GCF_001723915.1 Gavialis gangeticus
GCAGGTGTGCTGAGCACCAGGAAGAGTCAGCCTGCAGCGGCTGCCTGCTGTCATCCCATGTGCAGATCCAGGGGTATGTGCCCCCAAGAAGAGCCCAACACAGCCCCACAGCCCATAGCCCTCCTGCGGTATGCAGAGCAGCAAGAGGCGCCCCACCCTCACACCCACTGACAGTTTCCATTGCAGCTGGTGCCAGTCACTCCTGGGGGTGCTGCAGCAGGGTGAGTGTGGACAAGCTGCACCATGTCCTGCACCCCCTGGGGTTCCACTTGCTGCCACTCCCCCCAGCCCCTGCTGCAGCGGCCCCGGGAGCAGCCAACACCAGCTACCCGTACCACGGCACAGCACAGCCCAGGAGTTGGGATGAGGGGGAACAGGCAGAGCCCAGGTGCGGGGGGATAGGCATAGCATGGTGCAGCCCTAGGAACGGCTCCCCTTTCCCTGCCCCTTCCCTAGTCCCAGCCTCCCTCCTTCCCTCACTGCCTTGGGAACCTATCCTTATTTGTTACATTGTAGAGTGGGTTCACTTTATGCGAGGGAAACCTGTATAGCCTATGGCCAACTCTCCAAGTTGGCCCTAAATCTCTCCAAGTTGATTCAAAGGCTTCCTATTCAATTTGGACCTTTTAATGAGTCTCCCGATATGATACGGATTTGGAGATTCGGCTGCTGAATTGGGCCAAATCTCCTTCAGATCGAATTGGCTGCCAAAGCTTTGCATAGCCCTACTTCCACTGTTCCTGTTTATTGGTCAAGCAGTAAAGGGAGCTACTGAAGTGACCATTTCTTTTTTCTAACGTTTTCTGAAGGGAAGATTGAAGCCCCTGGTTCTCTTTTTCCATATTCCTCCAAACCACCATTTTAAAGAACTCTACTGTAGAGAGTGGAAAAAGACACCTCTGGGTCACCATAACCATTGTGCTGTGCTCTTCAGGTTGTCTTGGACTGTTGTCAGAGCTCTTATTTTTATCATAAGTAATACTGTCCCTCAGAGATTAAAACATGCCATATTTACTATTTTCATAACTCATTTGAGAAATGAGCAAGCAATTTACTCTTTAACTGTCACAAGGAAGAGACAGAGAGACCGTTCTATCATGGAGGGAAATGGTTTAAGGAGCATTAAATTTATGAATCTTAAACTGTCAACATGATAGATATTCTGGCAGCTACTTGGCATGTGAACCATCAGAAAGCTTAACTGCATGTGCCAGTGGTAGCTGAATGTCAGCAGGAGATCCTGCCTTGGATTTTCCACCTTGTTATCCTGCCATTTCTTTTGATTCAGTTTTGGCACCCAGACCTTGGTTTGTAGTGTTTTGGGTAGTAGAACGGGCTGGGGTAGTTGATTTTTAGGCAAATATGTTAAGGTAATGATTTTATTTTGGATTCCTCTCAGTGAAAAGTGCAGATAAGGTGATAGAACAGTTTTTCTGAACCAGCGTGCTTGAAGGTGGGATTTTATTTCCTTTTTCACAGCAAAGGTCTGGTATACCTTGAAAACTTTTTGAGACTAGCATATCCCCCCCCCTCCATGTTTTATGGGAGGGGGTAATAGTGTTGTGAGAAGGAATTTTGGCTGTCTCCTGTGGACTGTTTGTGGGCTGGAGTTGTACAGCTGTATTGTTCTCCAGAGCCCACCTACCAGAAACACCAGACAATTCTCTTCTATTTATTTCCAGAACCCTGTGAAAGTCTCTGTTCTCCTTGTGATTGTCTCCCATTTAATAGGGATCTCTCTCTGGGGATCAGCCTGAGTATAGCAACTTCTTGCAAGTGTCTGGAAAGAGGTTCATGCAGCAGGATAGGTCAGGAGAAATGCTCCTTCTGACAGAAGCATGCAGGCTATTGCATTAAAACTCAGGGCAGGGAGGAGGATGCTTTGAATGCAGGGAACTCCATTGTTAAGACAGATTGCTCAGTTGTGATATCCTGTCTATGGGAGGAGTCTCGGGCTCCTTTTTCCTTGAGTAGAGAGAAATCTCTCTGTTCTGGGGGCCAGTCAAGCAGCAGATGGTCTGAGCTGCAGAGCTGTCCTCTTGGGAGTGGAGCATTTCTCTAAGTGTTCTGGATCCTGATACCCAGATGGGGAAGCCACTCCTCAGATACATTCCCATCGTCTTCCTGTCAAACTGCCCTGAAATGTTTGCAGCTGCTGCTACAGATCACAGGCAACTCATGTCACCACCTTACTGTTATTCTCTTATTGTTTAACAGTATGCTTTTCCTAGCAGCAACAACAGTCTTGTGCTAGGTGTTTTCCAAGTATAAAAGAAGATAAAGAGGAGCTTTACCCCAGGGGCTTGGGGCAGGGGAGTCATGACAAAGATGGAATGTAGGGGGTAGAAAAACAAACAGATCAGATGCCCAGGTGAGTTTGGCCATGGTCTGCGACTATGGAGCTTTAATGATGCAGTGGTTTATAAGATAGAGCAGGGGGAAGAAGGGGGGCTAAGGGGAGAGAGCACTTGTGTGTAAAGAGATGCATTGCAATTCTAAACTACCCTTGAAGAGCCCTTCTGGCTCCTTGTAGGTATCCATGTAGAAGTGAACCTTTGTTTCTGAGCCATGTGGAGGCTCTCATTTGTGGTACTGAGGCTGAAAAGGCTGTCTGAGATCCTAAACAGGTAATAAGTCCTTCAGATTTATGGAGATATGACTAGCTGCAACAAGAGTTCCCTAGTCCTTTCACAAAACTACCTGACTTCCATCTTGATATTCTTTGGATGTGGAAAAGGAGTCAAGATCTAGGTGCAGTGCACAGATAATCCACTGCTACAGTCCCAAATAGAAATAAAAATATATGGTCCTTCAGCTCCTGGACCATGATGGTCTTAAGCCTGGGTTCAGTGCACAGTGCTAAACAATTAGACCTGACCACTTCTGCTTTGTGTATAGGATCACCAGCCAGAGTCCTTATTTAGGTTGACTGCAGTACTCCCTGCAGGTCCTTCTTTCCTTCTGTAGCAGAGTGGGTCTTTCCAGAGGGAAACCATTAATAAAGATAGTGATGAAAATAACCATGGCTGTTTGTCTGTCTGACAGGCTGAGAGGTCCACGCATGCTTGTCTGGGGAAAAAGGCCAGCTGTAGCAGGGAGGATAAATATAAATTGGCTAGAATTGAGGGTGATTGGGAATGCCATGAGACATCTGGTTCCCATCTCAGGTTTTCATTCTAACCTGATTCAAAGCGACAAACACACAGCAGCAGTCCACACAAATTGACGGGCTTGGGACTCTGAGCACTCCTGAGAACAGAGCCTGCAATGTGTCTGGTATGGGGCTGAACAGAAGAAACTTCTAGTTTTAGGCACTTTGTATACAAAGACAAACTCAAACCAAATTGGCTGAATCAACAGAGAAAGTCCCTAGAGGGAGTGTGCATTAAGTGGGAAAATCCTTCAGATTATCTTCTGGAATTGGGGAACTTCCTGGATTAGATCATTTTCCTGAACAGCAACAAAATGGAGGAGCATGGAAAATGTATGCCTTTTAATGCAAGGGATCTGAATCTGTTGTGTCTTTGCCTCTTGCTTTGGATTTCCTCCTCACCTAGTCAGAAATGTCAGTACAGATGGAGCCATAGTGTCTCCTTACAAGGCCTATTGCCCCTTATTCTTTGGGAACTTGGAAATGCCTACTTGCCCCGCCAAAATCAGTGGTTCCCAACTAGGGTGCTGCAGCAGCAACCAGGTAAGACTGCCCCAACATGCAGTCCTGCTTCATTAGGGCTCTGATCCGGGGGCTTGGCTGTAGCCCTTCACATTTGGACCCCTCCCATGTTCCTCGAAACAGAGATGCTTGGGACAGTTCTTGTATGCTACTGTTTCTGGGAGGAGCTCAGGGCAGGCCAGACCTGGAAGGTCAGCTCCTGCCTGCTTTAGGCTGAGGTGCCCTGTCCCTGAAGAGGTTGAGAACCACTGCACTAGATCCTTACACATACGTTGAACATAGGCAGCTGGAATTTGGATGCTGTCAACTTGTGGCCTGAGTTGTTCTTTTGAGGAACTGCATAATGTTCTCCAATATCAGGAAAAGGTAGAATTATATTCTATTTGAAATGTAACAGTTGAATCTTATGTGTGTGTCATTCTTTCTTATTTGATAGTTTCATCAAAGATCTGGATCTTAAGTCTTTTCGTGTAAACAGCTAGCAGTTTTAGGGACCCCCCCCAGCCTATAAAAAATAATCTAATATCATGTCCGCAGGTTGGACGTACCAGTGGCCAGACTATCTGTTTAAAAGTCCAAGTTACATGTTTCAAATTAAATGTCCTGAAATATATGGTGAAGCCACCATTTGAACAAATGGCCTTGTAGTACTTACCCCAAGGTAAATGGCTGTGTGCCCTGAATGCTTTGTCTATCAAAGAATAATTTCTGCAGTTTTCAGAACACAAAAGGGGGCTTCATGGAACACGGAAATTTCTAATTATTCCTTCTGTATGTCAGTGGTATCAATTCTGTCTATCCAGGAAGTCAAACTACATTTATTTTATTGGTGAGGTGAACTACCTAGCATTAGTTGCTCAGAACAAAAGCGCTCAGAAAGATGCATGCTTTATTTGTGTCACGTTGAAAAGAGCAATGCTTAGCTTCTAAGGCCATGTATCAGCTATATCTAGGGGTGACCATATTATTTTTAAGGAAATCTAAGACACTCCCTCCCCAACCCTCACTGCCATCCACTGCTCAGGAAGGGTCAGGCTGGGCAGTACAGGTGGTTTGGCACCAGTCTGGGACTTCTGTTTCTATTTTCACCAGCCAGCCAGGACACTAGGATGGCCTACAAAATTTGGGACTGTCCCAGTCAAATTGGGACATATGGTCATCCTAGGTATATCCAAGTACCCACCATTGCCATGTAAGAGATTGAGTAAATCACATTCAAGGAAATGAGCTTGCACACTGTCACTTTCCACTTGATGGGGAGATAGGCACAGGGCTGCAAGGTGGCAACAGATGCATTGCTTCACTCATTTACAAGATCTTGTCAGGTAGACACTTTTCAATCAAATGATCAGCCTGTGGCTGCTATTGTTCTCTCTCCTCTCTCTTTCACTCTGTCACTTCTTTAATTTTTTTTTCCGGTTTAACACTTAACGTATTTAATCAACTGTAAGATGCCCCTGAATATCAAGTGACTTCCCCACAATAATTAGGATATATATAAGGAAAATTTATACATTTTTTTCCAGGTATAGAATCTAGTTACTGGAGGTTTGCCTTTAATTTGTCCCTTTTCCACTGGTACAGTAGGGAAAATAAATCTGGAGGGTCAGGTAGCCCCTTCACCCTGACTTATTGTCAGACCCTGCTCTCCCTGAGCACATGGAAGTGAGGGACAAATGTGAAAACACTGGCTTTGAAATAAATGTACCTGTTGTAATTTATTTATAAGCAAACTGCTGTGGGTACTCATAGACTTAGTTCATCCAGAATTGATGCATTTTACCTATTTTGAAACTGCTGCAAATTTTAGCACAGGTACTCCATTTAAGCAGCCGTTTTGTAACTTCTTATATAGTACAAACTATGCTTGATATTAGTCCAAAGCCCTAAAGGCTCATGATTTACCTTTATAGTTCATTGGACTGGGCCCCAGCAGAGTCAACAGTTTTTCAAGCCATGGTGACCCCATAGCTCAGCACTGCGCGGTATGTTGTGTATTCCAGATACCTCCTCCGCATTTCCCCCCCCTCCCCAAAGGATCTGTGCGCTAATTGGCCTCCACTCATGACTGGAACTGGGTATTCTTGTCATGAGTCTTGGGATCCTCCAAAACTATATGCAGACGAGGCTCAGGACAACCTGGTTGGGCTTCACCTCTTGGAGGGTGACAGGCTGGGGGGAGGGGGTGGGGAGTGACATTAGAATTCTTAGTGAACTGTTTGGGGCCCTGTTTGGTGATATTCGCCAGATATTTAAATCTAGTGAAAAAACAGGAATCGCTGGAAATGGGAAAGAAAGCTACAACTCAGCTGTGGGAGTGAAGAGTAAGTTGAAAGGTATTCAAAGTAGCGGCTCACTATGACTTGGAAAAGGGTCAGCACTGAGGGGTACTGAGCGCAGTGAATGCTACCATATATCTTATTCACATGGGCTGCACTAACCTATCCTTGTGGTAGGTTCCCATCAGTATGTTTGCCCAGTAAGGGCCATGTGTTTTATAGTTATGCTCAGGGTTGGCTGCATTTAATCAACTTCAGCTTCATAGCTGCTTTTCATTACTGAGCACATGCTGCTTTTGGCAGTGTTTTAATGATAGACAATGTATTTAATGAGGTTTCCTTGTATGCGAATGCAAGATGAAGAGCTTTTCCCTGATGCTGATTTGGGGGGTGGATCTCAGCTTATATTCAAGGAAATGTGGTAGTTTTGATGATTTCAAGTAATCTGACTTAATGTTTTTCTTTGCCTTTGTTGAAGAACTAAGGTTGTTGGTTATAAGCTTATTTTTGTTTGGGGAGTTGTTCTTCTACAGTAGTGGCACAGTTCTCTTTGCTTGTGTAGTCATCAATTTATGCCAGAAACATTTAGTTTTACTAGCTCTCTTTAATATATGTGGGAAAAGCTCTTTAGTAGTTTTAGGCATATGGTTTCTTTGTGTGTTGAGTGGTATTTTTTGCATAGTTTTAGCACAACTCTGGGATTTTGGGTGGAACTGGCAAGTCAAGAGTGGGGCAGTAATTATTTTTGTAAGTCTTTCATACCCAGGACTGTTAATGGTCACTCTTGTTCCCATGTTCCTTGAGATGGAACTTCAGTCCACAGATGGGGAAAAATATCCCATCTTAAATTGGATATAAGCTCATATATCTCTGAGCACACTCAGCAGTCTAAAATGTGACGAGGTGGTGTATACACCAGAACCAACACCATTTATAACACTTCTCAAAGACAAGAAGTTCACTTCTGGCACAGTAGGCGAGGTAGAGAGCCAGTGACAAAGAACACTCAAGAAGGCAGTAATGCATATGATTGTCAGGCAAAGGAGGTTAAATCTAGTAGCCGCATTTCATATGTGGTCAGAGATCAATATGAGCATCTGGGAGGCCAGGGGGAAGAGAGACATGACTAGGACACGGGCAAGCATTTTGGCCTTAGGACAGTGGAGGAAGAGTTTGACTTCCCAAATGAGAAAGAGGACTTGGTAATGGCTTGTATGTGACAGGTGATGGTAAACCTGGAGAAGATTGTGGCAGCTGAGAGAGAGAATGGCAGAAGAATAGGATTGAATATGTCTATTAAATGTACTGTTATATCTTCCTGTGATAACCAGGGATCCTGGTTTTCCCTGATTTATAAAATCACAAATTCCCTGGTTAAAAAAAAATGGCAAATTCTCTCATAAAAAACTAAAAATCTGTGATTAAAATTAAAGGCTCCCCACAGCCCCCTGGCCCTGCTTGTGCCTCTTATTCCCCCCAACAGCCTTGCCACCCACCCACATGCCCTGTTCCTCCAACCCTGCAGGAGAAAGCTCTCCGCTGCCAGGGCTATGGACCTGGGTTTGCAGCCCCCTGCCCCCACTCCCCCTGCTGCGGGGGGGATTGCTGGCTCCCCAAGGGTTGCAGAGGGGTGATAACAAGTGAGTGTTAGTACCACCTAGATCTGTGTGTGGGGCAGGCGCAGGCTGTGGATGCGGGCTTCTGCCCTGCTTCCCATCAACGGACCTCCTTAGCCTGGTGAGCATGACCCAGCGCAGCAGAGGAAAAATGAAACTGTGTGGAGAAGCTGCTCACAGCTGCAAGCTCCCCGCTGCCCTGGTGATGCGCCTCCTGTGCATGTGGCTGCTTTGAGGGGTGCAACTCTGCACCACTGCCCTCACTGCAGCCCTGTGTGCAGGAGGTGTGTCACCAAGGCAGTGCAGAGTGAGCAGCTTCTCCGTGCTGCTCTGGTGCTTCCTGCTGCATCAGGTCATGCCTGCTGGGCTGCGGAGGCCCCGGGGGAAGGAAGCAGGGTGGGAGCCCACACCCATAGCCTGTACCTGCCCCACATGCAGATCTGGGGGATGCAGGTCCCCCCTGCCCCTCGGGAGCGCATATGTTGGTGGGGATTCAGCGCTTCCCCTGGATGAGCCACCTGTGGGCCCCATCCTGCTCACCGCTAGGGCACTGCAGCCATGCATTGCGGCCCGGGCCCCAAGCACTGCCTAGCTGGGTAGCAGCCCCAGCCCTGCCCAGCTCCCTCCCTCCCTATGGGGGCTCAATCCTTCTCCCCCCTATCCCGCTGCACCTGCTGGAACTGCCCTCAGGCTGCAATGATTGTCCATGTGCGTGGCGCCCCCTCTCTCACTGCCTTCCTCCCATGCCAGCCTGCAGGGAACCCATTGCAAAACGGCAAAATCCGCAGGTTTGTCTGGTAAAACAAGAACTCGCCTTTGCCTCCAGTTAGAGGTAAAATCTGCAGTTTACTTTGTTTTTCTGTGGGAAATGGAAAACCTGGATCCCTGGTGATAACAAGTGAGTGTTGGGGCTGAAATGAGTTGCTATGCAGGGGGATAGAAAGAAAGGCGACTGATAAAGCAGCTTCAGCTGATGATAACGCCTGTGGTATTGCAGTGAGAATGCTGCCAGCAGGTGGATTGGTGGAAAGCCTAGGAGCTCCAATTATCCTGTGGTTATGACAGGATGGTGTTGCTTCAAATATTCACAGAGATTTCCCAGTGTTAGTCAGCCTGCCTTCTGCCACATTTTAAGTTTGCTGAGGCTGTACTGATCCCTTCATTTGCTGTGTGGAAGGCATGGCTTCAGCTTTGTCCAGACATGTTTATTTCTTTACCCTCTTGGTCATCTTTTGCATCTTAACCTACTGTGGGTGGGATTTGTTCTCTTGAATAGATCTCAGACGTTTCACAGCTACCTTGAGGACATCATCAACTACCGCTGGGAGTTAGAGGAAGGGAAACCTAACCCCCTACGGGAATCCACCTTCCAGGAGCTGCCACTTCGCACCCGCGTGGAGATCCTGCATCGTCTCTGTGACTATCGGCTTGACGCAGATGATGTCTTTGACCTCCTCAAGGTGCTTTGGGCATTATACACTATGGGAGTATAGTAGTTATCGGGGAGCTGGGCTGGATTGCTTTGAAACCCGAGTGGGAAGGAAGAGAGGGTAGGAAATATTTTGCTTTCATAGTGCTGACTTTCCTTCTTCACTCCAGCTCTTTCTACATCTCTTAGCTTCCAGACTGGGGGACAGTGCTGCAATCAGACCTAGACAGGTTACAGGGGTGGGCAG
>NW_017729022.1:86285158-86296417 GCF_001723915.1 Gavialis gangeticus
CAGGGGGTCGGACTTGATGATCTGCTCAGGTCCCTTCAGATCCTAGAAACTATGAAACTGTAAAACTACTGTGGCGTTTCTAGTCTGTCTGTTCTGGGAACAAGTGATACGTGGGGATTTCAGATGTGCCTTGGAAGTGTTGCTCCTTTATATTCTGTTTATCTTTGTCTCCTGACCTAATCTGGCTTTTGAAGTATCATGAGTGGATCTCCCTTTTCTTTTTTTCCCCCCATTAAATTCAGCAGTTTGAGCCACCTCTTGGTGAGGAGTGCAGGTTTCCCATTGCCTGCACATTTACAGCTCTGGAGATGTAATATTCTCTTTTCTACCCAAAAAGAGGAATGTTTTTAAGGACAGGTCCTTGGTGGTCATGCAGGTACTTCATTTTCTTGAGTTCCACCTCTGGAAATGTGGGTCATTAAACTACACACAATCAAAACAAGTTGTAGGGTGTCTCGTGAGAGGTATTCACAGCATAATAGTTGCTGTGCCAATTGGCCTGATTGGCCACTTCTACAAAGATCCTAGCTTGAATATCTGGAGGTGCTCCAACTGTTGTGGCAGTGCTGTGGGTGCTAGGGCATAGTGCTGGGGCCTGGGGCGAGCCTGCTGCAGGATGGCATTGAACTGCATTGGGAGATCAGGGGGAGGAGCAGTTTGCACAATGCCTCCCAAGCTGCTGGAGTCGGGCACAGCGTGAATTAGGCCTTTGCTGTTTTGAGCAGCAAAAACGAAATATTTAAGCCTAGAGCGAGCACTGGAAAAACGCGTCTGAATCTTTCCCAGAGCAAAAGGAGAGGGGGCCTTGCAGGTGTTTGTGCAGGGGGGGATTTGTCCTGTTTTGAGCGATTTAATGTGGCTGCTTTTCAACTTGTCACTGTCTCCCTCCCTGGATGAACACAGGGTTTGGATGCAGACAGCCTCCGAGTTGAACCACTGGGTGAAGATAGCAATGGCGCCCTCTACTGGTATTTCTATGGCACTCGCATGTACAAAGAGGAGCCAGCACAGGCGAAACCTAATGGAGAGCTGGCTTTGGACAGGTAACAGCTTCTAACTCATACTTTCCACAAAGCCCTGGTAAATGAGGAAGAGAAAGCAGGGCGAGCAGAGAGGAATACTTTGCGCAACAGCAAATGTGAGTTGCACAGAATCTGCTTGACTGTTGCTGTCACGGAAGGAGTGACAGCAGCTGGTGTTTGTACAGGGCATGGAGGAGATTGCCAAGTACACAATTAACTGAATTCATGCTGCAGGGCAGCTGGAGCCAAACACAGCCTTTGTGACATTGCAAAAGCCTGCCAGAAGGGCAGGGAGATTCCTCAGCCACTCTTGCTGCCTGCTTCTGAGCTGTCTGCCCCTGGTGTTCAGTAGCAATTACAAGTCACTGACTATTCATAATTTAGTGTCCCCAGGAAGTGGAGAGTGCCGTCTCTCTCCATCCCTCCCACTCTTTGTACTTAATTCCTGGCTGCTATCTGGGCTCATTGCAGCTCTTTTGATATCTCCACACTATTCTGTTCTCTCCGTGTCCCTTACTTGCCACTGTTCCCTTCCCCGGGAGATATTTCATAATCTCTCATTGTGTTCCAGGGGAGGTGGGGGACAGACGAACACCCCAAATATTCCAGGGAAAACTGGCAAGAGACGGGGGCGGCCTCCAAAGCGAAAAAAACTGCTGGAGGAGAATTTATTGAGGTATGAAAAGGCCTTTCCTAGAATAGAAATGTTGCATGCAGCTCCTTCAGGGAGAAAGTTCTATAGCATTACTTGGCATTAACAATCCTGCTGTACCCTCAAGACCTCCTGTGGTACTAAATGTCTTCTGTACCCAAATATTATTTTTCCAGCTGGGAGTCGAATAGTAGTTTCTTCTGCAGCCATGACCTCTATGCATTACTCTTGCTAAACACCTAGGCTTGGTTGGTACTTGTCTGAGGCTCCATAGACAATGCAGCAGCTGCTGGAAGTTGTGTGAGACAAATGAAACAGTGGTTGTGATTCTTCCTCCTGATCATACACTGACTCAGTTCCTCAGCATGATGTAAAAGGGCTCACTGTTGCTAGCACATGCTAGCCCTGTCCATTTGAAGTAGGGCACAGGGGCAGAGTAGGTAAAGCATCTTTCCACTAATCCAGAGGTCTGAGTTCAAGACTTCAGACTAGGATCTAAGTTTCTGACCCAACTGAGAGCCATTCAAGAGTCAAGGGAGGCCAAGCATGATGCTAATCATGTCACTTCCTTGTGTGCCATTGGCCGAATCCTTCCTTCTTCAGCTGGCATGCTCCAGCCATGGTGGTAGAGTGGCCACCTCAAGGCAGTCTTGCCTCAAGGCAGACTTTTAACCTCAATTCTTTACAAAAATTTCATGCCATTGTGTGATGGGTGGTATTCCTGGAACTTCTGCTGCATTCTTCCCCAGAAGGGGCTGCATGTCAGCTGCTGAAGTGTTTGGGAGTGTGTTTCATATTTCCTCACTACGTGTTTCCTTCCTCCTTTCAGGGAGAAGGCAGAAGAGAACTTTCTCATGCATGAGACACAGATGAGAAATGGTAAGGACGTCATGTAGATTGCTCGTGCAGTTTCTCACACACCCAAAGCTTAGAGGGATGAGCTTCCCAGAGGAGGAGAAGCTCTCTAGAAGTGGTGCCCTGTTTCTTTTGCTCAGTTGGTTCTGATTTGTATTTGGAATGAGGAATCAAAGTAACAAGTTTGCTTATTCCCAGGAGCCTGAGCAGCTAAATGCTTCCTTTGTAGTATTGGACTATTTGAGGATGAGGAAAGACTCATGACTGGCTTATTGTGAGAGGCCTGAGAGTGGAAAAAGGTGGTGGGGGCCGCCTCTATTCCAATAAGGTCAATGGCTGTGTAGAAACACTAGGTGATTTTTCCAGAAATGAGTGGAACATGGGACATTTTGACATGCATCCTGCTTATGATGATACCAAAGGGAAAAAGCCATGAGCATACTTAGCAGTGGGTGGACAATAAATGGCCTTTCTAATCTTTCCTTCCTTCTCTCCCATCTCTGTTCAGGAGTTTACTTTAAATTTATACTTCTAAATACTGTATAAACCATGAACTAGGGATATTCAGAGTTCAGATCCCTATACCTCTGACCCTCAAAAAATAATGAAGTATGTGGAAGAGGGAAGTGCCAGTGTAGTTTTCTCCAAAGTGGCTGGGCAGAAACCTCACTTCTCAAATGTGAGACTCCTTTGGCCTGAATACTGCTTATGTTAGATCTGTTGCAATGGTGGCAGCTTTGGCTTTGTCTTTTCCACTCCTCTTTTCTTCCTTCTCTAGAGTTCAGATTCCCTCTCTTGGACTGCTACCTCCCTACACTCTGAATTCAAGAAAACTTCCAAACCTGAAACTACAGAAATAGTGTTGTGAGCTTAGCAGAATAACATTCACTACTAATTTATATGGCTTCAACTTTAGACATGGTCTCCTGGTATCAGTGCAGTGGTATAGCAGTGTGCATGCCTGAGCACCTCTAACCCACAATGTATTTAGTGACCTAAGGGGGGGGTTTGTTTGGGTTGGGTTTTTTTGGAAAATAGTAGATTTGCATCCTGGGTAGGGTTGTAACTGCTGGGGTAGGATGCTCACTCCTCCCCCTTCCCCGCCCCCCTCTTTCAGTGACCATTTAAATATTTTAAAGTGGAGCAGATCTAAAAAGCAAGAGCTTTGAATGAAGCCATGGCAATGCAGCTCTTCCTTTTACAGGCACTACAGTGCTGTGCTCCTGGCCATGATCTAATAGTGAAGGATGTACGCTATTAATATCTTGCATTTCCCAAGTCATGGAAAATAAAGTATGGATAGGAGAAAAATTGCCAGTAGTAATTGTTACCAAAAATAGTGTCCTTCTGTGTTCATTGAAGGATCCCAGGGCCCAGGCCGTGGGACATGGTGGCTGCTGTGTCAGACAGAAGAGGAATGGAGACAGGTCACAGAGAGCTTCAGAGAGCGGACCTCCCTAAGAGAACGGCAGCTCTACAAACTCCTGAGTGAGGATTTCCTTCCTGAGATCTGCAACATGATTGCCCAGAAAGTGAGTGAGAGCAGGCTGAGTGGTGGGGGACAGCCTGTTTTATCTCTGCATGGTGCCATTTGCTGTCTGGGGGTGCTAAATCAAACTAGCCATCAAACACCCTCAGGACTAAAGAAGACTGCCTGCAATTTGAGGAGTACAAGATCCTGAGACACTCTGTAGGGACCTACTTAAGGGGAATTTCAGCCTTGTCTTTGGGTCGTGGGACTTTCACTGATGAAGTGGTGGCTAGATGTAGATATAACTACTTTAGGATGGGACAAATTTGGAGTCAACTTCCTGACACTTTTTGCCTCTGTAAAATCAGTTCTGCAGCCGGTCTGTGTGGATGCTGTCCATTTATTAATTGAATAATGGCTTCATGGGTACTTCTAATCTAAAAGTTCTCCACATCATCAGTGTACCCTAGTACATGTCTTTCTCTCTTCCTCCCTTCTTTCCTCCATCTTCATCCCTGTTTCAGGAAAAGCGTCTGCAGCGGACAGAGTTTTCTCCCAGGTGGATGTCTGACCACCAGCCCATCAAACCAATCCAGCAGGAGGTGAGAGGAAATCTGAAAATGAGTACAGGGTGTGTGGGAGCAGGGTGGGGAAAGGAGGAGGTGGTGGCATAGAAATGTACATGACTACCTTTCAGGAAAATAACCTAAAACATACCTATTCAGTTCTGAAGGAATAATTAGAAAGTATTAATGTTGGAAGAGAGCTTGATAGTAGCCATCAAATTGAACCAGAATAAGCAGTGTTGTACAGTCACAAAGGAACCTAGTACATTCATGTGCTGCAAGCAGAGAGGCATTGCAGCCTGGATCACAGAAAAGACATCCTTCTCTAATTCACATGCAGCTGCACATGGGTGTGTTTTTTCTCAATGTGAGGAACTTCATCATATGAAAATTAGAAAACTTGATTCATATCAGAGAACTGCTATAAATAATTATGTTAGAAAGTAAGAATTTATATTTTAAATAACAGGTCTCTTCTAGTCCTAGACATCTGCCACCTGCAGTATGAAGGGAGAGCAGAAAGTGCAATTCCCCTGGGTTAAAATAAAGAAAAGACCTAGAAAAGTTGAGTAAAAGTGTGGAAGAGCCATCCTTTGTGTCATAGGTAGGAGTCTGTGGAGAGAAGAATGGGATGCCATTCATGGTCAGTGATATTCTCTTGTGCTGCAAAGCAGTTTGCCATTTGAGGAGAGAGATGACACGTGTTTATACCCAAGCAGCAAAAATCCCCAATGTGTGCAAACTGAGAAACACAGTGGTACCTGACTGATCAGTAACACAGTTGCGCAGGTCCACTGCTGTTAACTGATGCCTGTGGGGCATTGAAGTGGTTCCAGTGAGCTCAGGGCCCTCTCTGTGCTACTTACTGTGCTCTGGATTTGGGGGTGCCAGGAATGACTGAGCAGAGAGTCTCTGGATGTTCATGTTAGCTGTTCAGCATGACACTGAAATTGCTTGGGACTCAGGAGAGCCAGTTTGTTGGAGGTAGGGAGCAGTCTTCATTGCCAAGATGTGGGCACAAGACCCCATTCCTCTGCAGTGACATTATGTATTCCTAACGTTGGAGTGACCCTTTCCTTTTAGCCCTGAGGTCTGGATACTGCATAAATCTGAGACCTAACTGCATGGTAGGCTTCTAATCCTTCAGGGGATTTTGCAACAGGTGGTTCAGATTAGCTCCTCGTTAAAAGCCTTCTGAACAGCACCCTCATTAAGGAGAAACAACGGAAATCCTCACAGGGAGCGTTTTGGGGGGTGAGGGGAAGGGGCATAAGCTGTGCACAAGTTGGGGGTAGGCCAGAACAACCAGTGCTCCATGTTACTGAATTTCGGCATTGAGTGTATTGAGACAGCCCTCTTAGAAGCCACACAAAGGCAGAAGCTCAGCCCTTTAGGGCTGAGTGCACAGAAGACAGTGATGCTGTGTCCTGCAGTGCTCTCTGCTGGAAGGAAGGAGGTAGTTGCATTAAAACAACAGAAATCAGGGATTGTTTTATGTGAGTGAAGTTACCAACTGTTACAGAAAGTTAAGGTTTTCTTGTGCTAGGATTACCATACGTCCAGGTTTTCTGAGACATGGTCTCTCTTTGAGCCCTCTGATCTCTGTACGGATAGATTTTTGAAATCTGACCAAATATCCAGGATTTTGCTTTGCTCCACTGGCAGGAATAGGGGGAGGGCAATTGGAGGCAATAGGGAGTACAGATGTTACCTACCTGCAGTTGTGGAGGTATGCACAGACCCATGTGGTGCTCTCTGCTGCCTCTGATCACCCTCCCCCTGCTCCTACCAGTGGACCAAAGCAAAATCCCAGGCATTTGGTCAGGGCAGAGGGGTGGGGGCTGGGGTTGCAACAGGGTACAGGGGGCAGGAGATTGCCTGGCCCTCCAGTGGGGGGAAGGGGTGGGGGGGCACTCTGAAGGCAACGGGGAACTCTGTGGCTGGGCCCATAGCACAGGGGCCGGTGCCTATGTTCTCAGGGGCTGAGTGGCCAGGGAGGAGTGGGGGAAGAAGGGGAGGGAGGCCATGGCTAGGCTGCCTGGAACAGTATGGTAGCCCCATCCCATGGTGGGGGTGTGCCACAAGCCTCTCCTCCTCTTTCTTCCAGCCCACACTGGGGCTGGACACACTCCGCTACAGCCTGCATGAATCAGCCACTGTCTTCCAGCTCAGTCAGCACAGGGACAGCTGGGGTGGCAGGGGGCTGTGGGTCAGGAGTGAGGAGCACTGGCAGGGCAGGAGGCCAGGGGGCTGCAGGTCAGGAGTGAGGGGTACCAGCAGGGATGGGGGTGGTGGTACAGGTCAAGTGTGAGGGGTACCATCAAGGCCCAGGGGGGCAGGGTACTGCGGTTTGGGAATGAGGGTCACTGTCAGGGCTGGAGTCAGTGGGTTGGGAGTGAGGGGTAGCAGCAGGGCTGGGGTGGCTGTAGTTTGGCAGTGAGGGGCAACAGAATGGGCAGGGACAGGGCACCAGCGTATCACTGTCCCCCTGCTCCCCACCCTTAGGTAACACTCGCAAGGAGGATAGTAAACCACTGGAACAGGCTACCCAGAGAGGTTGTGAAATCTCCATCCCTGGAGGTTTGTAAGACCCAGTTAGACAAAGCCTTGGCTGGGATGATCTAACTGGGGATAGTCCTTCTTTGGGCAGGGGGTTGGACTAGATGACTTCCTGAGGTGCCTTCCAAACCAAATTTTCTGTGATTCTATGCTGCTAGGGTGGCAGTAACATCTGGGCTCATCTTCAGCTTCCACTGATTCTTTTGTGGAATTTTGTGTGCTCGGCCATACTGAAAATCTTGCCACTTTGTGTCCAGAGCATCTTAACATCTCCATCCTATAATGAAGGTTGTTCACCCCCTTTTTTTCTATTCAAACCTGGCTGCACTGCAAGAGCCACAAGAAGCATCTGGTTGTGTTGTGGATGTATGTTAAAAATTTTGGTGCTCCTTGTATTGTGTTGGTGATTTCCTTGTCTTATCCTCTTTTTCTGTCACCAGAATGGTGCCAGGTTTGTTAGGCACTCCTTAGTTTTGTTTAAAACTCTCTTGCGTGATCTCTAAGCCCTGCATTTGTATGTAATGGCATAAGGCTCTTGCTGTTGCCTGAATATTGTGTGGATATATTACATAGATATGGCAGAAGGATACTTGAGTGCACCTGGGGTGGCTCTGAGAAGGGTCATTATAAACCATGCAACCTCTAGGTACTATGATCGTGCCTTCCCAGAATGTTAAAGGTGAAAACCAATAGTTGCTATGTTTACGAGTGCCAAGTCTGAAGCAAAGGAGGGTCACTTCAGTATACTAGCATCTGCGGAAAGTGCTCAGTGTGTTGCGCACATTTGCTTGGACACGTTTTGAGAGAGATCAGAAAACTGGCTGATATACCATAAGTAAAACTTGTAAAATACTTGCCTTTGGTGACTAGTCCCCCTTCATCTTGGCTTCCCATGTCCTATGTGTTGTAACAACACCAAGAATGTTTTGAGTGCTTCTGCAGTATAAAATAATGAAGTACTGTGGTTTGAGTTGTAGGAAGTTTGTCTAGTGGTTATATTGGAAAAAGTCCTAGGGCTGGAAAGGAGCTTGCAGCATATCAGATCAGCACCAATATAAAGAAAATTGTCTGTACTGGAAATCAGCCTGATACGGCTGATAATTTGGCCAATAAATGGTCCGTACATGCATGCTGCCGCAGCGCAGTATATAGGCGGTGAGGAGCACAGCCCGGCAGCTTGGAGAGCCCCTCCCCACGCCCCCCAGACTAGCCCCAGCTCTGTCCCATGTCCACCCCACCCTGGCTGGGCAGTGCTTGCCCCAGCCCCTCTCCTCCCTCACTGTAGAGGCCTGAACCAGCTATATGCAGCTCTTCAAGCTGCCAAGCTGGTATCGGAAATCAGATTGGTATTGGCCAATGTGCCTCTTTAAAAATCAGCTATCAGTATCGGCCCCAAAAAATCTGTATCGGTGCACCCCTATTAATTGCATTACTTTTCAGGTAGTTTGAAAACCAGTGAGGAACTGGGAGACATATGAAGAAGCAATGACAGTGTCTCAACTCTGCAAATATTTGACTTGCCTATGGAGACCTGTTGATTTTAGTGGGATTGCTCTTAAATCTAAATTTTCACATACAGTTACTTGTATAATTCAGCCTATGATCAGGTAACAAAGCAAAGGAGACCTGGGTGATAGTCTAGATTAAATGAGGGAGAAATTTGCCATTTGATGTGGTAGCTAAGAAGATCAGTTGTGAGCTGCATAAACCAAGGCATTGTGCCACAGAGGTGGCAGTCCCTCTCTCTGTAAAACTCTTATGACTACACCTGCAGTCAATTCTGGGCATCCCAAAAATAGGTTGTAGAGCAACAGGAGAGAAGTCTGAGAAAACCAACTAAAATAACTGCAAAGTTGGAAGGTCTGACTGATATTTTAACTTAATTATACACATTTGGATTTTTAAGAGTCTAAGAAAGCACAGAAATGTTGGAATGTGAGGAAGAAGAGAATGTACAAAAGGGTATAACTAGGAATAACTGGATGAAATTAAGAGGAAGAAAAGAGTGAATTTGAAGAGAAATAGGCTAACAAGGATAAGCCTGTAGAATAGTTTTTCTAGGGAAGCAATGTGAGCTTTAGTTCCTTGTGGTATTTAGACTGGCCAAAGATTAAAAATCCCTATAGGAAGGATCCTGCAGCAGCTGGGGAGTGGGACTGTAAGAGTAAATTCCTTCTCTAATTGCTGTGATTCTGTGTGATGATTCCTTGGATGCAGATGGTGGGTCTGAGAGGTTTAATTGGGTACTGTGATGCTGGGGGGATTCAGATTCAAATAAATGAGACCATTCTGTGGGGGCAGGTAGTGCCCAAAGGGTTCACTGCACTCTGGTTAGTGCAGGATAGGCATTTCTATTTTTCCTTTCTGCAAGATACATGGGTGGTGCTGAAAAGCAACCTAGGGCCATGACTAAATATCTTAAGTGGACTCCTTTTCCCTACCAACAGAAATGCCAATGAATAATCCTCCTAACATACTGTTGCTGCTGGAAGTGGTGCTAAAGGATACTATAGGATGCTTTCCCAAGGAGCACAGCTGCAGAAAATTGTCAAATAGCATTTTGGCTGAGGAGGGGGAGAGATGGAGACCATCTACAACACATGCAGTGAAATTAGGCAACCTTTTTAACCATTTATCAGTACATCCTCAGATCCCATTTCTAGGCACATGAAGTAGTACAACAATAGTGATTTGAGTGAAGGCCTTTTTGAGGGATTTAATAATGGAGTAAGAAAAGTGGACAGTCTGAGTGGTAGCTGAGGGACATCAGGTGGTCACTTAGAGCACCTGCCCGATGCCTGCTCCACCGTGTGCTAATTAGCTCCAGCAGCCTCAGCATCTCATGTATTCTGCTTCCCCGTGCTTCAAAATGGTGGCAGGGGCACTTTAACTAAAGGTTGTTTTTAACTAAGTCTCTTTGAACGAGCAGTAATTAAAGCTCCCCCATTGCCATGTTGAAGCGCAGGATGCTGAATACACAAGACACTGCAAGCACTTTAATTAGAGTGGCCACCCCACCCTGCCCCAGAGCATGGGTAAAGATGCCTATATACTTAGGAAATCCCTTGTGCCCAAGTGATAGTTGATTTATACCCTTAAAATTAAGGTGGTGAGCCTGTGGACCTGGATTATTATCAAATGAAAATTTCAGTGAGAAGTCCAGAGGATCTTTTTTTTCTTTTTTTCTTTTTTAAAGCAGAATCTGAGTAAAATGGAAATGTTACAGACCCACACGTTCAGCCTCTAATGCCATAAAGCCAATAACTTTTATTTCTGTAGTGCTGCATGTCTGCATTGCACTTCATGGCTGAAGAAAGGGAGGTGATTCCTGCTCTGTCATTCTTCCCAGATCAAATGCATACAACATTACACTGTGTCAGAGCTATGGCTTGGGAAGGAAGTGGGGCAATGAAAAACTGCACAAGGAGAATATTTGGTGGCAGGACCTGTTCAAAGGGGGCTGGCAAAACCAAAAATAATCTGATTCAAATAAATCTTTTGTAAATCAGAAAAAACCCAGCAAAGATAACAATGTCAGGCCCCTTTCCAATCCAGAGTACTCCATATCTTTGAGAGGCCCAAATTCCTCACCAACCCTTCAGTTCAGACTCTACCTAGAAGGTGAGGAGGGTTTTTATAGAGACCTTGTATCTGGGTGACTGACAGTTGTCCTATCCTCATAGCACTCTTGGAGCACAGAGGGATTTTGTGTTATATGACAATCCCTCTATGCTCCACGAATGGTATAAGGAGAGGACAGCTGTCAATCACCCAGATACAAGGTCTCTGTAAAAATCCTGCTCCCCTCCTAGGTCAAGTCTGAAAGACAGATAGATATCAACACGCAATCCCTCTGCTCCAAGAGTGGTATAAGGAGAGGATAAAGCAGGAGTGAGAGATGGAGCTGATTGGTTGTATATAGAGCATAGGGGGATTTCTTGTATCATATGATACAAAAGATAATTACAACAAATGCCAGACATATTTTCCATGTGTATGTATGTGTATATGTGTGTGTATATATGTGTGTGTGTGTGTGTGTGTATATGTGTATGTATATATATGTATATGTGTATGTATATATATGTATGTATATGTGTGTGTGTGTGTATATGTGTGTGTATATATATATAT
>NW_017729022.1:86296529-86315365 GCF_001723915.1 Gavialis gangeticus
ATAATTTTACCCTAATATATATTAGGGGAAATTATGTTTCTGGCATTTGTTGTAGTTCTCCTTTTGGACTCTTACAGTAAATCTACCTGTGATTGGATACACATGAGCCAGTGCTGGCCTTTGTGTGAGACCATGACAGTTCCACGTGCATCTTTTTGTCCCAGGCAACTCCAAGTGTCCTCAGTAGGATGGAGAAACAGAAGCGCAGGGAGGAAGAGGAGGAGCGCCAAATCCTTCTAGCTGTGCAGAAGAGGGAGCAGGAACAGATGCTGAAAGAAGAGAGGAAGAGGGAGATGGAAGAGAAGGTGAAAGCTGTGGAAGGTATGCATCACTGATAGGTGAAGCAAAAGTGGAAATGTTTGGGAGTCTTGCTGGTAAACTGAATTGGGACCTGCCATTTACACTTCTCTAGTGTCAGGAACATTAATGTACATCCAAGAGGGAGCCAGTGCATGCTTTACCTTAGAATTGGGGTGTCATCCTCTGGTCTGTTCGGCCCACTAACTTCTCCTCCTTCTCCTTCAGTGTCTGGTAGCTGTCCTCTTCTATTCCTTTCAGCTGTGCCTTCTTCTTACCACCTCTGTCTTATCCACTTCAACATCCCTATCCTTTCCTTCTCCTCCTATATAGAGTTGTTTTGCAGTTGCTTCACGTTCTTCTATTGTCCCTACATATTTGATCAGCCCAGGTGACCTTTCATTGCCTTTGTGGCATATGCTGTAGTTTACCTAAAGCACATAGGCAGAAATGCTGAAAGATGGATGAGTTCTGCTGGAGAAGGGGAAAGGGTGTTGCCATCAGAGGGGCAATTTGTGATGAGGGGGCCAGATGAAGAATTAGGTTGTGCAGGTGGCAACTTCAGGTGCTTTTCTGCTTGCTAGTTCACCTAGCCACACTGCTGCTGTTATGGTAGTAGCAGGTGTTGTGGTGGTAGTAGCTTCAGCCCTGGCTCTGGTCCTGGGGCAAGAACTGCTGCCACCACTGCGTGGGTAGGTTGGGCTAGAGACAGTATGTGCTTCACGCTCCCTGCCCTAGGCAGGAAGAAAAGGCGGGAGGGGGGCAGGGGTGAGGAAGCGGCAGGGGCAACAGCTGTGACCTCAACTCTGGGCTTGAAGTTGCAGCTGCAGCCACTGCCCTCCTCCACTTGTACTTGAAACTGAGGACAAGGGCTTTTCCCCCTCATGTTGAATGGGGCGGGGGGAGGAGATCTTGTCTTGGATTTCAGCAAATATGGTATTTGCCATGTGATTAATCTGTTTCAGTTTGTTTGGTTACCGTCCCGCCCAAGTGAAAAGAGGTGATTCTTGCTTTCTTTCTGTCACTCTTCCACCTCAGTATTTGGGAGCTGAAGGAGCAGAAGCAGATGTGACCTTGAAGTTGGAGGCAGAGTTTTTCTGGGCTGTAGGATCGTGCCAGACCCACAATCAGCCCAATAAATGGCTTGGTTACTGCAGCTGCAGTCTCAGGGAGACCCAGAGTATCCCCAGAAATTTGCTCTGGAGGCAAACAGTGCAGGACAAGGGCTGATGAACAAAGTAAGCAGAAGAGAAAAAAGAAAAATGAAAACCATGCAGACTTACCAGGAAGAAACAATCTGCTGACCAGATGGTTGGTTACAAGCTGGATGACATCTAAGAATAGCTGTTTCTGCTTCCCACCCCACAAACCTTTTGAAAATCCATTTACATTCTTAGTCTTCATAATCCTCTGGTTGCCTGTCTAATCACAGTCCATTGCTTTAACCACAGACTCTCAGTTTTTAGCTCCACCACAAACATCCTGTGTTATCTTGGAAAATCGCATAATCTCTCTGCTATAGTTCTCCATCTTGAGTTGGCATAATAATAACATCTGTACCTCGCAGAGGTGTTTGTAAATATGTATCAAAAAAGTTCAGAGGTTCTCTGAAACTGCTTTTATTTCAGCTGCATGAATTGCTTGGTAAATAGAACCGCTGAATGACCCAATGATGTTAGGCTTTGTCTATACAAGGAAATCCACCTTGTTAGCCTAAATCCATTTTTAACTGATTCAGGTAAATTGGCACTAACCTTTTTGTGGATAGTCCTATTTTGATTTAAGAATGGTGTAAGTTCAGTTTAAACTTGTTGCCAGTCAACTTTAAAACAGATTTACTTAGATTTAAAAAGCCTTTTTATACTGGTATACATTGATTTGAAAATTGTATCTTTTTTTAACACAGGCTTGGCCATAGAAACATCAACCATCCAAGTAATATTTTTTGTCTCAACAGCCCTTCTATTACCAAACCAATCTTCAGTGACATTGGGTCTAATATTTTCTATAAGACAGTTTTCTTTAAAGGCAGGAAGTGACCCAAGGATAAAATCATTTGTTTTTCACAGTTCAGACTTACTAAAGAATTGGATCCATGAACAAATTGCTGCAAGGTAAACTAAGGTGGAAATTTATAGCACATCAGCTACTCCATGTGCATACTCTTATCCCACTTTAAATGCACAGGAGATTAATCTGTTTCCATTGAGGAGCAAGCTGCGTCACACTTACTGGGGCCAAGGAGTAAGAGTATAAATGCAGGTTGTTACCATGGAGTGGCTAAGGCGTTGTAAGTTCAAACCTTTGTTACCCTGTGGTAACTTACATGTTTAGCAGATCCTTAAACTCAGGGTGTTCAGGGTGACAAAGGCCTACCTGAAAGTTGCAGTCCATTTTATTTTATTGTTTACCTTTTTGTAAGGTGTTCTGCAGTGGGAGAAGGATTGAGAATGAAATGTTGGTATTATCTAATGAAACTTCAAAAGCCCTTTGCTTAGTTAGCTTGATAATAAGTTAGCCTGATGATAAGCTTAACCTAGGTACATAACCTCTGGCAGGGTCCATTTGTATTTCTCTGAACATATAATGGGTGGCCAGGTTGTAGCTCTTAAGCAGAATTGGAGCGCTCTGGCAGTTGAAATGTGGTTCTTGCAGGAAGTAATTTAATGACACATTATTGCTTGACGTGAGGAGCTGGGTGCAAATCATTGACACTTCCTGTGATTCCTAACTGTATCACATTTTTTTGATTTGTGGCTACAAGGCTTAGGAAACTTGGCTGCCCTAGTATATTGTCTAGGTTAACCCCTGTATTTCCACCAGGACAGCAGTTAGGCATTTCAGGTGATCTTCCCAGGTGCTACTATAGCATCATGTCGCACAAATATTCAACTGGAAAATCACAGAAAAAAATTGTTCAGTCACTAGCTAGTTTTGGAGTCAGATGAGCCGTGTTCTTTGTAGCTTAGAAGTGTGACAGTGTATCGATCATTCATCTGTAGCTTCACAGATGAGAGATTATTTAAACTGCAGTGATAAAGTGACCATTAGTCATAACTGAACTGTAGCATGATAATCGAGGATTTTCCTAATTTTTCAAACAGCTCACCAGTGCAAAATGCCACAGAATATAAACAGCTTCCTAACGTCTACACCTCCATTTGCTCTGTTCCTATTGGTGCTAGGTGTGTCCATTTGCTGTTAAAAGGCTTAGGTGCTCAGTTATCGTCAGCACATCATAGAGACATCCAGTCATGTAAGTGACCCTCTTCTGAGGTGTGAAATCAAGTTCATCAATATATTTAATAGCCCTGTACCTACATACGGTTTTATGTTGGAATTTCTGCATTGCAAGTTTGAAAAGATGCCAGATGGATTCTTCTTCCTTTTCCTTCCAACTAGGCCAACTCAAGTCTGAATCCTTTTGTTCCTCTTCTGGTCTTCTGGATCAGCCTACAAGATTCAGCTTTTCATATTTAATTTCTTCTGCATCCTCCACCTTTCTTGGTTTCTAACTAATGCAGTAGGTTCTCTGAGAGAGTTGTTTCTCTGTAGCCTGAGAACTGTACAACACTGGGCTGTTTGCTAAAACAAATGTTGGTATTCTAGGTCACAACAGACAAAAGCTGCATCATAGGAGTATTTATCAGCCATATCTTCCCCTATCACTGGTCTGTAATTTCTTTCCAAGCCTCCAGAAAACCCTATAGTTTCTAAGTTTAGAGTATAATTTCAAGGTCTGTAAGTCTTTGCTGAGGATCAATTTCCCATGGGCCAAAGTCTGTGGAGTGTGTTATATCATGGAGGCAACTCTTTAACTTCCTCCCATTTAGGAATTGCATATACATCTGAATGCCACCACTCAGATGCCTGGTATTAAACTCCTAAGAAAACACGAGTTGGTCATATTTCACAAAAGGGCCCTCTGTTTCATGTCTCCTCAGTCGCAGTAAAAGCATTCCAAGGTTCTTGCATCCTTTCCATCCCTGTTATGCCCAGCTTTAATTTATCCCTTGACTTTTGTATCAAGTTGTCCCCCTATCCTCCTTCCCAAATTTTAGAAATGTAGTTCTAGCCAAAGTTTTGTGTGGGTAAACTGGGACTATGTCTTGTTCCGTCACTCATTCAGGATTGGAAATGCTTTCCCTGGAACTACTCCTGAATAACACACCCATTTTCTCCTCAGACAATTGCTGAGATGTATCAGTTGTGTGTGGAGCCACATTAGGGCTGCTCCTATTGGAAGTGTCCAACTGGAATCTCTGTCACTTTCCCCTCAGCTGAAATGTCTCATAGAGCTTAGCATTTTTCTCACAGCTGTCATCAAAGTAGTAGCATCAAAGGTGCCTTCTCATATAATAAAAGGAACCAGGAAAGGAATCCATTCCCACCATGTGGGATGCGACTGTCTGTTCATTTCAAGGAAAACGGAGACCTATGTCTTCCTCAGGGTTTGTAGGGAAAGCTCAAGAACTTTCCTTCAGGTGAAAGTAATGGTTCTACTTCTGGCTGCTTGACAAAGTTGCCTGCCAACGCTGATATATGCCAGTCGGTAGGCATAGACCAGCAAGTTATGTAGGAATTTGGAAACAGACTGCCAGCTGTTGCACTACAGTGATGAGAGATGAGAAAAGACAGGCAGCGGTGCTTTTGTAACCTTAATTCCTTTGCATTTGCTTGCTACTACTGCTTCTAGGAGGGTGATCACATTGAGTGAAGCCTTTGAACAAGTCAACACCTTCCCACCATCTTTGTAGGTTCAACATGCTCCTAGCTGCACGTGGTACATGAACAGCCTGCCTAGCTTACTTGCATGATGTTATTGGTGAGAGGTAAGAAGCTTAAGCTATGTTGTGTCTCTGCCCTCCCTCTGCAGAACGAGCCAGGCGGAGGAAGCTTCGAGAAGAGCGGGCTTGGCTGCTGGCCCAGGGGAAGGAGCTTCCCCCAGAACTTTCCCACTTGGATCCCAGTTCCCCTACTAGGGATGAAAGGAGGACCAAGGATCTGTGAGTATCACCAGCTGTTGGGTATGCAGCACATATGTACACCCATACCCACATAGAGAATATATATGCAGGAGGAATATGGCTAGTGAGAGGGAGGCCATGTACAGATATTCATGTCCAGAGTTGCTGCTCTCCCAGGAGAAATCATAAGTGTACAGAACAAAAATGATGGCTCCATGAGAAGAATAAACCAGGAACAACCAGTGTTAAATCCCCCCCAGGAGAGTTTCTCCTAGGAGAGCAAATGACTGTACATGTTCTCTTCTGAGAGAAGCCACAGCAGTTCTCCAGCATCCTATGGTGCTTTTCTCCTATGTGCGCCCCCACCCCCATTTACCCCCCCAGCCATCCTCCTTACCACACACAGGGAAACTGTGTTTGGACTCTGCTGCTTCAGCCATGCAGAGAGCAGAACACATCCCCTTCACAATCCCCCTGTTGTGCTGCAGGGAGACATTGGCTGACCTAGACACTGCTCTGAGTTAGCCTATCAGGGCTGTCCTGTGCATTGCTGCTATCTGTCTCTGGGCAGACTGAAGGAGTTTGCAGAGCATACTGAGATGCATGCACAGGAGGAAACCCCTGAATGCAGTGGTAACACTGCAAGCTCTCTGCTCCTCAAGGGCTCACCATTTGATTATCTGATCTGGTGCCTGTGGGTAACTTTTTCTACCAGGAAGACAAACCTGGGAGAATTCTTTTAGATCATTTGAACACATGTACAAAGAGAGAGTGAGAGAGAATGTGTTTTGGGTAATAGAACAGACAGGAGTGGGGTTGGAATGAACAGCAGATTTTGTGGTGCAGGCAAGAGGGCATCTCTCTGGAGGTGTGCCCATTAATGTGGCAGCCCTGCCTCTGGGGTGGAGGAAAGGTGAGGAATAAGAGCATGTGCATTCCTTGTGCTTCACATTTTTGCTTCCCATTTTCAGCTTTGAATTGGATGATGAATTCACTGCCATGTACAAAGGTTAGTCTTCTACCCCAGCCTTTTGCTTTGTTAGATTTTAAATAAGCTAATATCTACTGAGGTTGTGTAATGGCTTGTCTTCCTTTTTGTTCCTTTTGTTGCTGCCAGTTCTGGATGTGGTAAAGGCTCACAAGGACTCTTGGCCCTTTTTGGAACCAGTCGATGAATCGTATGCTCCAAACTACTACCAAATCATTAAGGTAGGCTGTGTAGTCCAGCCTGGTGGGTCAGATCTTCCATTTTGCTCTTTTGTGACTGGATTAATAGACATCCATGCACTGGATCAGTTGTCTGAAGATCTGTTTTCTCTGTTATGCAGAAGTTCAGGCTACATGAGTCTAGTGGTCCTCTCTGGCCTTAAAATCCAGTAGGAAGTTGCCCTATAGCAATAATACAGGGTGTAGTGAGACTGTCTTAGGGACCTTACTAGTGCTTGTTTTGACTGAACTTGGTGTGTTTCAGGCTCCCATGGACATCTCCAGCATGGAGAAGAAGTTGAATGGAGGTCAGTACTGCACCAAGGAGGAGTTTGTGGGTGACATGAAGACCATGTTCAGGAATTGCCTCAAGTACAATGGGGAAGGCAGTGGTAAGAGCAGAGAGAGAAGATTTGTTCTGTCTTGTCAGCAGTTGGTCAGTACAGCCACAGGCATCTCCCTCTTTGCCATTAGCTGGCTTGTACAAGACTCCAAAACTCTTCCTTTAGGTACTTTCTGGAGGCTGGAATAAAAAATAGGTGTTCCTAGATACTAAGGCCTGATTCAACAGGGTATTTAAATGCATGAATTGTATACTTTAAATATATGCATTAACTGATTAAAGGGTGTCTGCTCACATGTGTAAAGTTCTTCATGTGCTTAAGTATTTGGGCCTAGAATGTTGCATGAACCGTTGGGTTCTCTGGTTACTTAAAGAGTCAGTTACAAAGAGAAGAGATGTCTTTGTAGGCATCTTTCCTTTTGTGCTTGTGTCTTCCATGCCATGGTTGAGTAGCAGGGGATTTTATGGAGGGCAGGAGTTTGCTTTGCTTTGTAAAGCAGAATTGTCCAACCTCTGGTTGGTAGAGGACAAGGTGCCCCATGAGCCATAACACCCCTAGGCCTCATGTAGTACAAGCCACACACCACAGGAGCAGGCCTTCTAGGGTCTACCTCCATAGCCATAAAGACAGTCCCTCTGCCTTCTTGCCTGTGTGGGCAGCCAGGTCTATTTCCTGAGCTCCCTCCCACCATGCCATCCTCAGAAGCAGGCTGGATGGGAAACAGAAGCCAGGGGAGAGACTGCAGAAGGAGTGGGGACCCAGAGACCTTAACTGGGAGGAATGAGAAACTGGACCTGAGCAGTGGTTGGAATAGTGGCCAGGCAGTAGCCTATGGGCTGCGGGCTGTATAAGGCTCGTGGGCTGCCAGTTGGACAGCCCTGTTGTAAAGTAAAACTAAATAAGGAATATCCAGTACATGTAGCCTTTTGGAGGAAATGGTGTTCTTGTTGTCTTCTTTGCTACGTGGGCCAGTTACTAGGGAGACCCTGATTAGAATCAGGACTCCCCTGTGTGGCAGCTGGAAACCAGGTGTGTAGCTGGTGAGAAACATGCAGGTTTGTACTACAGCAATGTTGCACGTTGTCTCACTCATACCTTCATCTGTGGGCTGGACAGGAAAATTCCCTGAAGGGCAGGAGGAACTTAGATTCCTCAGAGGTGGGTTCCAGCTAAGAGAATCCTGTGCTCAGGGACTGAGAAAAATACCTATTTTCAGTGGCAGTGTCCTGCAAAAAAAATGTTGAGGTGGTGAAGAGGAAAGAATCAGAATGCAGTTTTCACTGACACTTCCACCTGTCTCTCTATTGACTTCACTGAAGACCAAGAATTTTTTGTGAGCAGAATATTTTATAGAAATAGGACATGTAGGTTGACTGATGCTCGTGTTGCACCTCCAGTGCCCGTAAGTCAAGAGGATGTTTAGAAACTGCCCATAGAAAAAACTTTTCATCACACTTCCCATGTTCTGAGAGTGCAGCGCAGGGACTTGGAGCAGTCCATGAATAGTTGTAAATAGAATCAAATTCAATTATGGGTGGGACTTCTATCTGGAGGGAAATAAAATAATTTGTTTGGCACCAATTTATTTGGAATGTGGAGGTTAACCCTTTTTTCTCTCAACACCTTCACCTAACTGACTGTTCAGGGCCTCTGTTTAAAGTTGGGTTTGGGAGTTCACATATTCAGCTATGCAGTCCGTATTAAGGCTGTCCTTGGACATTGGTTTAATGATAAAGTTAAATGATAACTCGGAGCATAACTGTGTCACTGGTACTACTTGGTAATACCTAGGTCAGGTGTAGGCAACGTTTTTTGGCCAGAGTGCTGAAAAACACCACAATGCCTACCTTGGAAGGTGCTGGAGTGCCAGCATGCCAGAAAAGCAAAATGAGGGCAGGAGGTACATGGCAGGATGCCCTACTTATACCCCTGCCCCCCAGCCTGGGCTCTGTGGCTGTCAGCAGCTACCCAGAGCCAGGGCCAGCTGCAGCCAGGGGGCTCCAAATAGCTGTTCCAGAGCCCTGGCATCAGCTCTGTACTCCCCACCTGCGCCTTGGAGCAGGCAGTGGGGAAGGGGCATGAGGCAGCACAACCCTAGTCTCTCCCAAGCTCCTGGCACAGAGCTGGTGACTGGGCTCTGGAGCAGGGCTGCAGCAAGAAGTGGGCAGGCTGCAAATAGCTGCGCCAGACTCCACAGCTCTGGCAGCTCCACGCTGGCAGCAACTGCGCGCACACCTCAGGGTGGTCTGCGCTGCCCTGCTGTCCACTCTGAGGTGTGCGCACAGTTGCTGCCAGCGTGAAGCTGATGCCGGAGCTGTGGAGCTGTTTTCAGCCTGCCTGCTTTTTGCTGCAGCTGCCCGGAGCCCAGGCTGGCTACAAACAGCTGCACCAGGCTCTGGAGCCCAGTCACCAGCTCTGTGCCGGGAGCAGGGGAGAGACCGGGGTTGCGCTGCCTCACACCCCTCTCCCACTGCCTGCTTCGAGGTGTGCATGCACTCACCAGTACAGAGCTGATACCGGGGCTCCATACCGCAGCACAGCTCTTCGCAGCTTCCCAGCTGCAGCCGGCCCTGGCTCTGGGTAGCTGCTCCCAGCAGGCAGCTGGGATGCTGCAAGCCCTGCTGGGAGCAGCCTGGGCTCTGTTTCTGGCAGCAGCTACCCAGAGCTGGGGCTGGCCATAGCGTGCTGAGCAAAATGGTCTCATGTGCCATGCTTCGCACGCATGCTGGGGGTTGCCAACCCCTGACCTAGGTGTTTCTTGAAGGTATCCAATCCTACTACTGAACAAGTCTGATCTGGCTGGTTCCAAAGTCTGTTGAAACTAATCCAAGCTGCCTCATTGAAAACACAGCTCGTCCTTATTTTTCCAGAGAGCTTCTCTGAGGAAAATATTTTGTAGAAACATGAGAAATCGGAGCCATTTGGAATAGGGTCAATCTTGTCCCACCCCATTCTCTCTCTCTCCGTGAAAATGTTTCTTTGCCACTCTTCTTTTGAATGCAGAATACACCAAAATGGCTTACAACTTGGAAAGATGTTTTCACCGAGCAATGATGAAGCACTTCCCTGGTGAGGATGGGGACACAGATGAGGAGTTTTGGATCAGAGAGGATGGCAAGCGAGAGAAGAGGAGCCGTCGGACAGGGCGCTCCAGTGCTGGCAATGTTTGGACCCGATCAAGAGACCATGATGGACCAGGAAGGAGACAGCAACGCTTGGAGAATGGAGGGAAACCACCGCCATACCGAGCTACTTCCCGCATTTCTGCTTCCTCCTCATCTTCGTCCTCTTCTTCCTCTGCAGAGGACCCAAGTGGTAACACAACACAGCCTCCTCAAGAAGTGGGCCCTTCCAATGGTCGAGGCTTCCCTCATCCTCTGCAGTATGGCGGAATGCCCAACCAAGTGCCACATCCTGGTCAGATGGTACGGGTTGCCTGTTGTTTATGAGAACTAACAACTTAATGTGGGGAAGGACAAGAGAATAGAATTTTGTTCCCCTAAGACCAAGTAAAATCCTTGCTGCATGATGAGGACCCATGTCCTTCCGTGTGTTAATGATGGCTCCTAACTTGGTGTCATCAACAAATTTCATCAAGGCATTCTTACTTTTTTGCATGGGTCAATAAAGTAAATGCCATATTTTTTTGTATACAGCAAGTCCCAGAATAAAATATGCACTGTGTTTTTGAAAGGCAGGATGCAGGAAAAAAGATCTTTCCTTGTAATAAGTAACTGAGTAGCAACAGCTAGAGAGCTGAACCTATTCATTATTCTGCTCCTTGTGAGTTCATGCAGACTTTACTTTTCACTTTTGCCCAATAAGTGGCAGAAACTGCTCTTACCATATTTCTTGCATATAAGGCACACTACAGTTTCCAGTAGCTGGCTTCTGCAGAAATGGTGTGCATGTGAGAAAATATGGTATTTAACTAAACGAGTCCTGTGGCTGACCTGGAAAGAAATCTAGTAGTAGCTACCGTTCAGCCTGATGCTCCCTTTTCAACTACATCTGTTGCCATCTTGTTGCCCTACAATTCCTCTGCTGATCTCTTGTAGCGCAGTCAGATATTTTACTGAAATCTAGATGAATGTGTTGCTGCTCATGACTCTTTGATTTTTGACATAGAAGCCAGATAAAGTTTATGTGAGATTTGTTTGTTGGAATACTAGCTCCAGAGGCTGTGATGAAGCATGAAGCCATCAAGCAGTCTAAGAGGGGTCCCTGAACACTTTACCTTCTCAGTTATTACAGCCTCTGTCACAGGCTAGATGGTCCCCTAGACCCCTAGCCAATTTGCCGTTCTGATCTTTCCATTTGCTTCTAGATAGTTGGAGGGTTGATAAATATATCAAGGCCTATTTTGCTGGATTTGTGGCTGGAATGTATGAGAACTTTCTGGTGGTAGAGCCAGGGTGTCAACAGATCTCCTCAGAATAAAGGGTCAAATTTATTTTATAATCTGAGTGCCTGTTGGATCTGTATGGGCAGAACACCCATCCACAGCTGCAGTCTTGCTCTTCTACAGTCTCATAAAAGTTTCTGGTTTTCCCTCTAGCGGCCAGCAGTGCCAGGAACATTTGGCCCTCTGAGAGGATCAGATCCAGCTAAGCTATATGGATCACCCCGAGTACCAGAACCCCATCCTGGAGATCCAGTTCAGCAGCACCAGCACCAGCACTTTGCTATGCAGGTAAAAAAAGGAAAAATCAACCAAACAAACAAAACAAAGGGAATCTGAATTTTCTGCATGCAACTTTTGAATTGCATACACTAATAGAGTGGGTCTAGAGCACTAAGAACTGTGACATTCCCTGTTGTTCATGGTATACAATTTTTGTAGTTGTGGTTTCCATCTCATTACGTTCATTGGTTCCATGGGAAAATGGCATCATCTCTCTGGCAGAAGAGCTAACCCATTGCCATGATTCATTGATCCTTTCATTTCTACTTTTTGTGCCTCTTGTAGCTTTCATGTGCCCAGAGGGGAGGTAGCTTTTACTAAACCTGGTTACTTTCTTTCCTTCCCAGCCTCCAGTTGGACTGAATGAACACAGAGGACACAGACTGCCTGCACCTGAGAAGCAGGTGTGTGCAGGACCAACACACATCTCCGCACTGGGATCACGGCCTGGATCCCTGCAGCTTGGGCAAATGAGTGGCCCACCCCCTGATGCCATGTACCCCCCAGCACAGTTTCAGCAAGGCTTTATCCCTCCAAGGCACAATGGACCTCCCATGAGACCTCCAGAGAGCTCAGAAATCCCCCCTGGCCATATGTACAGACCATATAAATACCTGAATCGAGCACATCCTGCTGTGTGGAATGGAAGCCACAGTGCAGCAAACCAGGCCACCCTGGGGCCAGATGAAAAGCCCCCCATGGGCCCAGGACCTTCTCTGCAGCCCCGTGCTCTTAGTCATATGATAGATCCTCGGGCTATGAGGCCACCTCTGCCTTCCAGCCAGTGGACTGAGCAATCAAATTTCCTACCTCATGGGGTTCCTCCCTCAGGATATATCAGACCACCTGGTAAAGCCACCAGCCAGAGGATGCAGCAATCACCAGCCACTGTGTTTGGGGGACCCCCTCAGGTTCAAAGAGGGTGCCAGGGTGGGGATTCCATGATGGACAGTCCAGAGATGATCGCTATGCAGCAGCTGTCATCCCGGGTGTGCCCACCGGGTGTGCCTTACCACCCTCGTCAGCCTCCTCCCCCACACTTGCCTGGCCCTTTCCCACAGCTGGCCCACGTGGCATCGGCCAATGTGCAGCCCCCAAAGCCAGTGTTGGGTAATGGAAATGCTCAGGATGCCAGTCAGACAGCAGAGCCGGAGAGCAACCAAGGTAATTGGAGTGGGAATGCATGCTTGTTGACCTGGTGCAGTGCGCAGCCACTGCCAGAGTCGTTTATCTTTTCTTGACCATGGCTGTTTCCCACACCTCCTTGCCTGGCCTCTGCTCACTCACCCAGAGACCCCCAGGCCACTACACAGCCACACACATTTTTGATAGACTGCCTGTCTTGTTGATCAATAGGTTTTCTTAAAGAAAAAACTGCTCTGCTTTTCTCAGGACAAGCCACCTTTGTCACCTAGAAGAAATTGAAAGAGCTAGTAGGATTATTCCTATGTCATTAGACTCAGCATTCATGAATCTAGTACTGCAGGTGCTGTTGGGCTTGCAAAGCAATGTCACTGTGATAAGCTCAGTGCTGTAGTCCCATACAAAAGTTAAAAACCAATTCCCAAACAATTTATTCTTAATGATTTTGAGACTAAGCTCAGTGCTCTGTTAAATATTGGGTTTTTTATCTATGTATGACAGGGGTGGCCATCTCATCCAGCCCCATGAGGCAGATGAGAGGCATGGGACCAATCAATAGAATCAGTCTAGCCCACAGAATGGTTCCACATGTCTGAATCAGCCTGCAGGGGCATGGGTGCCACGTGCAGCATGTGCTGTGGACTGGTCCCACATGCTGCTTGCGGTGCACATGCTGGCTCCAGTCCTCCACACTACATGCAGTATCAGCCCTGGCCCTATGTGGGGCATGCAGCACATGAAGCCTGTCAGGGCACATGCTTTACATGGTAAATGAGCCCAGTCTGGAGTGCATGCTGCACGTGCTGCCTGTGATGGACCAGCCCTGTATGCTGGCCCCAGCATGCAGGGCTGATCTGTGGTCCCAGTCCAGGCTGACTCTTGACCCAGCTTGCAGGGCCAGTCTGGAATGGGTACCACATGCAGCACAAAACCCTGACTGGCCCCACGTACTATGTGCAGTGTGCACTGGCTCTAGCCTCTGCATGCTGCTTGCATGGGCCCCAGATAACTTCTATATAGAACTAGATATAGATATCTGTATATATATCTATTTCTCAGGGGTGTCAGAGATGGGGACAACACAGCCCTATCATTCAGCCCTCAGTGCTTCCTGTGGGTCTCAGACTGGTTCACTGAATACAACACGCGCTGAACCCAGTCCCACACATAACCCACCTGGTGTGGGCTGCACACGGTACATGTAGGGGCCAGTCTGGGCTGGGACGTGTTGCATGCATAGTTATATACACATAGTTTGGATAAAATCTAAGATTACCAAGTTATTAAAACTAGAGGTGCACCAATAATTCAGTCCCATATTGGATTGGCACCTATATAGGGAAAATTGACAGTATCGGAAATTGGCTTTTTTGTCTGATGTGGCCAATAAATGGCCCCGTGCATGCTCACAGCTGCAGCATGCATGTGGTCAGGAGCGCAGCCTGATGGCTTGAAGAGCAGCATTGGCAAGTAAGTCTGTTGGGGCAGGGGGGCAAATCGAGGCCTCTGCAGTGAAGCGGGGAATGGATCAGGCACTGCTCAGCCAGGGTGGGGTAGGCATGGGATGGAGTTGCCAGCTGCTTGTCTGGGGGGCATGTGGGGGAGGGGGGGGCATCCTGCCACTGTGCACACCCTGGGATGCATGGGGGCCACGTGCCCCCAGATCTGTGTGCAGGGTGGGGTAGGGCAGGCTGTTGCTGTGGGCTGCCTGGCAGAGATGTTGGGCCAGGGTGGCACTGGGCTCTTCCCAGTGGGGAGGGTCTGGGCCAGGCTGTGCTCAGGGTGCATGGCAGCAGCACTGGGAGGAAGGGTCTATGGCAAATTTTGGGGTGGCTGCAGCCCCCCCAGAGCTCCCTCCCAGTGCTGCTGCTCACACCCAGCACAACTTGGTCCAGCCCCCCTGCCAGGAAGAGCTCAGCACCGCCCCGACCCCAGCCCGCAGCGGTAGCCTGCCCCACCCTGCGTGCAGATCCAGGAGCACACCCCCATGACCTCCAAGGGTGCACGCAGCACTGGGAGTGCCCCCTCCCTGTGCCCCTCAGACAAGCCACTCATAGCTCTGTCCCACATCTGCCCTGCTGTGGCTGAGTAGCACCTGCCCCAGCCCCACTCCCTCCCCCACCGCAGGGACCTGGATCTGCCCCCTATGCCCCTTCCCTTCCCCTACACCAGACTTACCAGCCCAACGCTGGTCTCCAAGCTGCCCAGCTGCATATCAGAATCAGATTGGTATCGGCCAATATGGCTCCTTAAAAGTTGGCCATTGGTATTGGCCCAAAAAATCTCTATCAGGACACCCCTAATTAAAGCATAGATTGATCCTGACTTGGGCTTTAGGCATTATCACTGTATAAATGTAGTATGCAAAATTTCCAGAGATTATTTAGAATTTATGTGAAAGTTGGTTCTTCAAAGAGCTGAACTGAATGCTGAATTTTCACAGCATTGGCATGTGTTTCCAGTGCATCACTTAAAAGGCTTTTCTGTCCAGAGTCTACTCTAATTGTATTCAAACAGGATTCATATACAGTATTGAGAACATTAATGGGTTGGTGGCTGGCAGCCACGATTAAGCCACTGACCTACAAACTGGTGACAGTTATCAGCAAACAGCCAAGATCAGATGTGAAGACTGTTACTTAAAGAAATTACTAAGTATAGTTCTTTGACTGTGTGTTAGTGAGTATCCCACTTTACATATGCCTTCAGTGTCCTTTGAATAACAAGAGACTGTCAGGCTGTACATATGTCTTGTGTCTCTGGTTCCCTGCAAGATGGCAGCAAAATGAAACCTGGACAACCTCCAGCTAATTTGTAGCATTTGCTAATCCAGCCTTCATTGTGAAGTTGTTGAAGAATTCATTCTTCTCATCTTAAAAACAAAACAAAAAACCCACAAAAACAAGCAAGCAAACATTCTATCCAGCTGGACTTTCACAAAGTAAGGAAGAGTGATGAATTTGACACGCTGCTGCACTGCAAGGTCTGGTGCCTAGCACAGCTGCCATAGAGTGGCAGACTCAAAACCACTGGGATTTAAAGTCTCCCTAATCTATGTTGGATTCATCCCTCTTGCAGATGGGCACAGCTGCTGCTGCGTGTGCCTGAGGGGAATCATGTCTTGGATGGAAATGCAGTTTTGTTGCTTTTTTTTCCTCTGGGACTTGTAAGTCCAGATAAGTTAGTCTCAAACTGCCTCTGTTAGAGCAGTCTGTGAGAGTTGCTTCTGACCCAGATGAAATGGCAACTGCCAAACCGGAGGCAGAAAAAGCGTCCCCAGCTGGTGTCTTCTCACGCAAACACCCTGTGCCAGATTTCCTGAAACACTTGCCAAGAACCCTAAGTACAGCCAAGCAAAAAGGACGTTGGCAAAATTCAGCCACTTTTGCCCCTCATGGGTTTCATAAAGGGACTCTGCACATCTCTGTGCCCATGATAATCGAGGTGGCAAAGGTACAAGAAAAATCCAGGGGTGTGAAGGATTCTTCTCATATGGAGTGTAAGATTTATTCTTCCATCTTACCACAGCTCCATATTGTGACCTCTCAGGCCCTGTTTGTGAAATGCTGTTTTCTCACATGGAAGTGTGTGGCTGCCTTTCTATCTAAAGCAGGGAGGAAGTGAAAAAACGTAAAGGCTAGATAGTCTTCAAGTATGATATATGGGGTAGATGACGTTGCTTTGAGATGGGCTTGCCTGGCTTTGAGCATCCAGCATCCCAGAAGGGGTTTAGTGAACCACAGAGGACCTGTTGTTTGAAGGGATGGAGCTCTGCAGCAGTCAAACAGATGAACTGGCCAACAGTCCCAAAGTTTCTAGGGCTGTGCTGTGATCACAAGTCATAACAGCATCCAGCTCCAATGAAACTGAGGGCACCCTACTATTTGTTATCTCAACAATGGGCACAATCTGGAGGCATCTGTCTGCTTCCTCTGCTGTGCACCTGGCACCGTCCCATCAGCAGCATATTTGACAGAAACATTGGGACCTAGAGACTACATTGGCCTCAGTATACTAAAGATGGCTTCAGAAAGTCATGTATAAATGTCTAGAAAGTAACAAACTTCCAAAATATGGAGGAAAGCTAACATTATTGCTGTCCTGAAACCCAGTAAACCACCAGAGGATCCAAAGAGCTACCAATCCAAATCAGTATTCTTTGTTACATACAAACTCATTGCATATATAATCCTGAATAGAACAGAGAACATCATTGATTCCCAGCTCCCAAAAGAACAAGCTGGCTTTCGGAAAAAGCAGTGTATATTGACCAAGTTACGTTTCTTATATCTGACCTAGAAAACGGATTTGAAATGAGGCAGAAAGCAATCACAGTCTTTATCAACCTTACAACCCATCTGATGCTGTATGGCACCGAAGCCTCAAATATAGACTGCACTCTGATACGTTGCTGCAAGCTATGTACTTTCATCATGAATGTGATCTCCAACCAAACTCTCATTACTAGCCAAGGAGAAAAAAGTGGAGTATGAACTCTGAAGAATGGAGTCCCTCAAGGGTGCTAACACCGATACTTTTCTACGCATATATCTCAGACTTTACCTTTCCAACATCTAAGTGATGTATGTACTCTGACTATGTTGCCATAGTAGCCCATGGAATTGAGATTACAGAACTAGAAAAGATACTGAGTACTGATATGGAACTCATAACTGCCTATTTCCACAAGCGGCACTTAATGTTGAGCATCAGTAAATTTAATATGATCATTTGTCCACCTGGACAATCATTTAGCCAAGAGAATGCAGACTATCAGAGTAGGCAACCACATCCTTCCCCCAGAGCATACCGCAGTCTGTCTAGGAGTTGCATTAGAATGTTCCCTCACCTGTAGACGCCATATTCAGAAGATCATCAGTAAAGTCTGCATGGGTAACTGCTTTAAGATGTTTAGCCAGCACATCATGCAGTGCCATTCTCAAAGGGCTCAGAACCACCACGCTCGCAACGGTATATATCCCAGCAGAATATTGTGCTTCTGTATGGTGCAATATTTGTCATGCTAAAAGAGCTCAACACAGTACTTAACAGTGCATTGAGACTCATAACGGGCTGTCCAACCTGCATGCACACAGATATACTCCCTGTTTTCTTGGGCATAGATCAAGTGATATAAGAAGATGGATCCTAACATCATTACTGGCAATAGAGGCAGTAAATGACAAAAATCACCTGCTCCATCAGCTGTTAACTGAAGACCCAAACAGATGGAGGCTTAGGAAGCTTAAAAGTCATAAACCATTTATACATGAAGCCCACAAACTTCTGAAAGAGATTGGGGATGCTGAACCAAACCTATGGGCAGCAAAAGAGTGGGCCAACCACTAGGAAAGATTAGGCCTATTCCCACAACATTTTATACCAACATCGTACAAGTCCCCCATTGGGCACAGTCTTGACAGAGAAGCATGGGTCAAGCTGAACAGACTGAGATCTGTATGTGGACACTTTAGAAAAACATTTTGCAAGATGAACATCTTGGATAGCTCCCTGTGTGAATGTGACAGCAAACAGCATAGCACTTAATGAAAAGTTTTACAAATGCCCAGACAGGGCAGATGGAATCTGCACATTGAGTGATAATACCAGACAGAGATTTGGCTCATAGATTTGGAAGTTGATATCTGGTGCCATATGGGTAATGTTCTGCATTCTCAGTTTTTATTTAAAAAACAAAACAAAACAAAAAAAACAGGAATTTTTTGGAGTTTATCTTTAAAACAAAAAATGGGATGAAATGAGGATAAAAGGAAGAAAAGGAAATAAAATCAGGGAAAAACTGGCAGTGAGGGAGGGAAGAAGTAAGGCTGGGACTAGGGAAGGGGCAGGGAAAGGGGTGCAGTGCAGCCCATTGGCCACTCCCAGGGCTGCAGTAGGGAGCAAAGCATGGGGAGCTGTTGGTGGGTACAGGGTGGGGGGGCGTGGTGATTGTTGCTGTGTGCCTCCTGGGAGGGCTGCAGGCCAGGGGGCCTGTGATGGGGCTCTTCCTGGGGGGGCGCATGCCCCTGGATCAGCAACAGGAAGTACATGGTGTTGCACCCTGCCTTTCTTTCCTGGCTGCGTTTGTGCCCCTCCCCCCTGCTGCAGTAGCTGGTGGGCTGCCCTGGCATTTGCAGGCGAAGGGGGAGTGTTGCACAGCTGGATGTGATGGGGGAGGGGGGACCTGACCCTGGC
>NW_017729022.1:86315792-86316117 GCF_001723915.1 Gavialis gangeticus
CTCAGACAGTAAAGAAGTTTTTCCTTATATCCAGCCTAAAATGGTCTTGGAGGAGTTTGTGACCATTGGTCCTTGTCATCCCTTGGGGCGCTCTGGTGAACAGACGTTCCTCAAGATCCTGATGCACACCCGGATGGATGTGTTGGTGAAAATTGGTAAAAATTGAGAATGCAGAACACTACATATGAAAGAGAGAGTGCACAGATGTGCTTTGGTGCAGCTTGTCCCCGCTCACCCCAGCCCTTGCTGCAGTGGCCCCAGGAGTGGGTGGTACCAGCTGCCCGCAGCTGTGCTGCACCCCCCCCCCCCCGGGGCTCTGCTTTTC
>NW_017729022.1:86321117-86322253 GCF_001723915.1 Gavialis gangeticus
TAGGCCTATTCCCACAACATTTTATACCAACATCGTACAAGTCCCCCATTGGGCACAGTCTTGACAGAGAAGCATGGGTCAAGCTGAACAGACTGAGATCTGTATGTGGACACTTTAGAAAAACATTTTGCAAGATGAACATCTTGGATAGCTCCCTGTGTGAATGTGACAGCAAACAGCATAGCACTTAATGAAAAGTTTTACAAATGCCCAGACAGGGCAGATGGAATCTGCACATTGAGTGATAATACCAGACAGAGATTTGGCTCATAGATTTGGAAGTTGATATCTGGTGCCATATGGGTAATGTTCTGCATTCTCAGTTTTTATTTAAAAAACAAAACAAAACAAAAAAAACAGGAATTTTTTGGAGTTTATCTTTAAAACAAAAAATGGGATGAAATGAGGATAAAAGGAAGAAAAGGAAATAAAATCAGGGAAAAACTGGCAGTGAGGGAGGGAAGAAGTAAGGCTGGGACTAGGGAAGGGGCAGGGAAAGGGGTGCAGTGCAGCCCATTGGCCACTCCCAGGGCTGCAGTAGGGAGCAAAGCATGGGGAGCTGTTGGTGGGTACAGGGTGGGGGGGCGTGGTGATTGTTGCTGTGTGCCTCCTGGGAGGGCTGCAGGCCAGGGGGCCTGTGATGGGGCTCTTCCTGGGGGGGCGCATGCCCCTGGATCAGCAACAGGAAGTACATGGTGTTGCACCCTGCCTTTCTTTCCTGGCTGCGTTTGTGCCCCTCCCCCCTGCTGCAGTAGCTGGTGGGCTGCCCTGGCATTTGCAGGCGAAGGGGGAGTGTTGCACAGCTGGATGTGATGGGGGAGGGGGGACCTGACCCTGGCACCTCCTGCCCCACCCAGGGTCAGAGCTGGGAGCCCCACGCCGCCAGGCAGCGGCTCCAGCCCCACAGGCCTGTGCAGAGCGGCTGGGTGCAACGCCCACTGCAGGGAGTGAGGCCAGGCTCCAGTCACCCTCACCCGGCCCCTGCACATCCACCACCACCCCCTGCCCCCCAACTTCGCATGCAGCTGCTGCTGCCACCTGCCCACCCCCTCCCCATCTGGCTGGAAACCTGTGCCTCAAGTAACTGGCACAGTGGCACTTTTAGCTTACCAGCACCACCCGTTTTTCAGTTCAAA
>NW_017729022.1:86322900-86328891 GCF_001723915.1 Gavialis gangeticus
CAGCCAACACCACCTGCCTGCATCATGACACGGGGCAGCCCAGGGCCTGGGGGGAGTGGCATGCAGCCAGACACAGAGGGGGAGGGATAACCTGACCCCAGCACCAGTGTCTCATGCCCGTGGTCAGAGCCGGGAGCCCCATGCCCCCGGGCAGTGGCTCCAGCCCTGCTGGCCCATGCAGATTGGCTGTGTGCAGCGCCTGCTGCAGGAAGTGAGGCCAGGCTCTCCCGCTTGCCCCCCCCCCCAGTGAGGCTCACAGCTCCCAGCACCCAGGGCAGGGGCGCAGCTGGAGCCACCTGTCCTGGGAACAATTCCTGCATCCTCTCCTGCCCGGGGTCAGAGCCGGGAGCCCCGTGCCCCCAGACAGCAGCTCCAGCCACCCTTCCCTGGCTCCCACGTGGCCACTGACCCCTTCTCCGTGTGTGGCTGCTGCCACCCCCCTCTCCCCCATGTCCAACAAGAAACCTGTGCCTCAGGTAACTGGCACTTTTAGCTTACCAGCATCTCCCAGCCATTCCCCACTCATGCCAGTTAACAGGGATTTTAGCGCAGCCAGTAAAATTCAGTGAACTGAAAAACCGGTGTAAATCAGTAAAAAAAAAAAAATGAATAACTTCAATAAAAAAAATCAGGAAATTTATTGGTGAAAATTGGTAAAAATTGGAAATGCGGAACACTATGGATAAATGAGAAGGCTGCACCTGCCCATCACCCCTCTACTGGGTAGTTATTAAGCCAGTGACTGGTGGCCATGGTGCCACCAAATGAATGCTGAGGAAGTTTTTTGGATTATTGCTGATTCCTGGGAAGTGAGGAGCCATCAATCGGATACCCGCTGTGAATGATTTTTGTGTGGGTCCAATGGTCATACAGCCAATCCATCATTTTTTGAGGGAGGACTCATGACAGGTTTGCTTGCCACCAAGGACAACACACAAATATGAGCATGCAACTGTAAAAGAATCTTTCCTAACAGGTCTAGACATTTCTGACATGAAGGAAGCAAGCCATTACAAGAAAGACTTGGTCCTCATAATGGAGGAGATTCTTGGTGAGAGCAGTCCAACCACAACCTGGACCCACCATAGGCTCAGACACAAAAGGTCCTTGCTTTCTTACCATACTTTCATTCTGGGCTGCTGTTCAGCTCTAGTTAAAGTTAATTTTGACAGAATTTGGGCTCTTCCCCCTCCTGTGCAATTGTATGTGGTCTTACCTGACAGCATCACTGTTTCTCACAGGGCTGTTGCACATTTGTCTGCTGACTATGGAACTTACTTATGTTTGGGACCTTGATGTGTTTCTCCTGAATCTCCTGGTGTTTCCTTTGAAACTTTTTCTTTTCAGAATGATTGATAGGTTCTCTCACTATCAACTTTTTCTGGTGGCCGTCTGTGGTTGGAAGAGTGAAAGAACTTCAGACAGTCATGGTTGAAGATCCCTAAATAACTTTACGCAGAGTCGACGCAATGTTGAAACCTCAGGCTGTGTTCCATGCTGAGGAGGTGGTTGAATGTCATTTAAAAGCAGTTTGCCTCTCTGCTTCTCAATTCCTGTTGTGCTCTAGGAGAGAAGAAGTGACACAGTCTGGATGTCTCTATAGCCTTATTGTATTACAGGGATGGAACTGAAACCATTCAAATAGTCTCCTGGCTTGTTGATAGCCAGCCTGGCCATTCAAAAGGTCAAGTCATTTCGTTACAGGACTATCCAGCTCGATACCACAGTCCATCTCAATGAGGTTAGCAGTTGTGTACCACTTCCCCCATCCCCAGATGTTAAAGCTCACTCCACCAGAGCATAACATCGTCTGGCTTCTTCAGAAATATTCCAGTGTCCAGAGTGTGGAAATCAGCATCATGGAATAAGCCATTTTGGGATCTTACACATTTTTTGCACAATTGGGCCCCTGAAAGCTCTCTACAGCCATGCCATGACACGTGCATGGCTGTGGAGTGCTTTTATAAATTCACAGTTTGTAAGGGATCTTGGAAGATCATCGGGTCCAGCCCCCTGCACTAGACAGGAAAGGTGGCCATCCAGTCTCCTCTTGAAGATTTCCAGGATAGGTGATTGCACCACCTCTGGAGGGAGCTTATTCCACAGTCTGGACACCCTGACTGCAAAGAAGTGTTTCCTATTGTTAAGCCTAAAATGGTCTTCCAGGAGTTTGTGGCCATTACTCCTGGCTTTCCCCAAGGGTGCCCTGGTGAACAGTTGTTTGCCAAGCCCTTGATACATTCCCCTGATATAGCTGATTGCACAAAAAAATTAACCCTCCTCTAATGAGGTATCAGATGAAGGCCCTCTGCTTTACAGCACCTTTTCCCTAGGGTTAATTTTTTGCATGTTACAGGCTGGGCTGGCAGTGGGGAAGGGGGAGACTGAGGGATGGAGTAGCCCCGGAGCTGCTAGCTGGGGTTTGCTGCTTGGTTGGAACTGCAGACACACACTTAAGTATCCTTGGAGCTACATAAGCAAAATTTCATAACAAGGGTGAGGAAAAAAAACAAAAACAAAACAACCACCTGTCTGTACTTTTGTGGCTTAGCAAAGCAGTATAAGTGGTGTTGGGGCTGCAAAAGAAGGGGCTGAGTGGCAGGAGGGAGAAAACAGTCTTGAAGTTGTGAAGTCAAACAGTGATAAGATCTTTTTACCCCCTCTCTCTCTTTCTTCTTTCCACTTCTTTTGCAGCAGCACCCCCTCCTGGAGGGGAAGAGAAGGGTCACTGCATCAGTGTTGCAGAAGGGACGTACCCCAAACTGCTACCTCATTCCAAACCCCCCCTGCAGATGGACTGTACCAGACGGAGCTTGATGCAAGATGGGGAGGGTGATAACTCTGGAACTAAAATTGACCCGAAGGCAACACAGAGCAAGAGTTCCTGGCCAGCAGACAGCACCTACAGCAGCCCGGCAGGCCAGGGATGTGTGAGGGACATTGTGACAGCCTCTGAGAGAGGGCCTGTGCCTGAGAATGGGGCTGTCGGTGAAGGGTCCTCCAGTGGCACTGAGGGAAAAGTACTGGCTGTTAGCATCCTGGAGAAGCCCCTCTGCAGTGGGGGGAAGACTTTGCCAGAAGCAGCTCTGCCTTGTATGGGACAGGGCACCAGTACTCCTGGTGTGGATGGAGGCTCTGTGGGTGGGGCTACAAATCAGTTTCCTTCGCTCTACATGCCGGGCTTGGAGTATCCAAATTCAGCGGCACGTTACCATATCAATCCAGGACTCCAAGGGTTCAACCCTGTGATGGGGGGAAAGCATCCCACCCCTGTGTCCCATCCACAACACTTTCCAACTCGGGGCTTTCAGCCTAGTAACACCCACCCTGGTGTCTTTCCCCGGTATCGCCACCATCAGGGAATGCCGTACCCCTATCAGCCACAACCACCACCTTCCTACCACCACTACCAGCGCCCTCCTTACTATACTTGCCCACAAGGCTACTCAGACTGGCAGAGACCTCTCCATCCCCAGGCCAGCCCTAGTGGGCATCCACCCAGCCATCCAGCTCTGCCCAGGCCTGCCTTCTCTGACAGAGGGAGCATGGATAGTCTAGATGGCTCTGAGGCATTGAGCACTGCCCTGGTCTCCCCAAACCGAATGGACATGGCAAGCGCCAAAGAGGTTCCTCCAAGTGATGGGCAGGATCCAGGGCCAGAAGATGAGAAGTCAGAAGACTCCCAGGAAAGGCCAGAGAGTCCCAAAGAGTTTCTTGATTTGGACAACCACAATGCAGCCACCAAGAGACAGAGCTCAGTGGCAGCAGGGGAGTTTCTGTATGGGGCTCCCCCTCCACCTCTGAGTTCTGGGATTGGATTTGGTCCATCTGCTTTCCCTCCCCATGGGGTGATGCTACAGTCTGGGTCTCCTTATGCATCTCGGCATCCAGCCAGTCATTTCCAACCCAGGGCCTATGGACCGCCAGTAAATGCTCACCTATCTCATCATCCTGCCACTGGCCAGGCCAATGGCCTATCTCAGGAGGGACCCCTGTATCGCTGCCGGGAAGAGAACATGGGTCACTTTCAGGCCTTACTGATGGAACAGAGAGGTAGTGGAAGTGGCATGGGGGGACCACCCCAGGACATGTATAGACCACCGGGGTAAGATGTTTTCCGTAAGAATGAGGGACAAAAAGGGGGTTGTGATGCATGATCACTAGTTCCAGGGAAAAAAATCACACTTGTAATCTCTGTTTAAAAGGAAAAACAAATTGTCAGGCTTGGTCTGATGATATGTTTGCAAAATTTTGGGGGGAATTTAATGGTAGCTTTTTAAAGCATACAGTAATAATAATAAGGAAGACCTGCTTAGGTTAACCACTTCTACACATCTTCTCAGCAGATGTTGAGAGGCTCAGAGTTATGCAGTCTCATAATGGAGAAGCAGTAGTAGGAGCCTATAATATAAAGTTGCAGCTAACTTCCTGTTGTTGTAAACTCCATGTTTCTTTCAGATTTGCTCCCTTTTCTCCCCTCTATATTACCACCCGCAATTTCCATCAAGGGAAAGTTTCCTTTTTATTTCCTCATATATCCAAAATTAATTGACCTTTGTGCTCTTGCTGAGAAGTGCATTAGTGAGGGAATTAAGAAACAGTTATTTCCCTGTGCATAGAGTATCATAGAATCTTAAAAAGTTAGGGTTGGAAGGGACCTCAGGAGGTGATCTAGTCCAGCCCCCTGCTCAAAGCAGGGCAATCTCCAACTAGATCATCCCAGCCAAATCTTTGTCTAGCTGGGTTTTGAAAACATTCAAGGATGGAGCTTCCACCACCTCTCTGGGTAACCTGTTCTAGTGTTTTACTACCCTCCCAGTGAGAAAATTCTTCCTAATATCTAACCTAAACTTCCCTTGCTGCAACTTGAGACAATTGTTCCTTGTTCTATCATCTGCCACCAATGAGAACAATCTAGCCTCCATCCTCTTTCAAACCCTCCTTCAGGTAGTTGAAGGCTGCTATTAAATCCCCTTTCAGTCTTCTCTTCTCTAGACTAAATAAGCTGAGTTCCCTCAGTCTTTCCTCATAAGTCATGTCTCCCAGCCCCCTTATCTTCTTTGTTATCCTCCACTGGACTCTCTCCAATTTGTCCATATCCTTTCTGTAGTGGGAGGGCCAAAACTGGACACAGTACTCCAGATGTGGCCTCACCAGTGCTGAATAGAGGGGGATAATCACTTCCCTTGACCTACTAGCAACACACCTACCAATGCAGCCCAGTATATGTCGTTAGTCTTCTTGGCAACAAGGGCCCACTGCTGGCTCATATTCAGCTTATTGTCCACTGTAACCCCGAGGTCCTTTTCTGCAGAGCTGATGCCCAGCCAGTGAGCCCCCAGCCTGTCTCAGTGCATAGGATTGCTGTGTCCTAAGTGCAGGACTTTCCACTTGTCCTCGTTGAAGATTTCTTTTGGCCCTGTCCTCCAATTTCATAGTTTCACAGTTAGTAGGGTCGGAAGAGACCTGAGCAGATCATCAAGTCCGACTCCCTGCCATGCCAGGAAAGAGTGCTGGGGTCAAACGACCCCAGCAAGGTGATTGTTAGCCTTGTCTTAAAGACCCCCAGGGTAGGAGCCAGCACCACTTCGCTTGGAGGTTGGTTCAAGATCCTAGCCGCCCTGACACTGAAGTAGCGCCTCCTGATGTCTAGTCTAAATCTACCCTCTGCCAGCTTGTGACCGTTATTTCTAGTCACCCTGATAGTGCTTGGGGGACCAATGCCCACTGGTCCCCTCTGACTAGTTTGTAACAGGCCACTAGATCCCCCCTCAGCCTTCTCTTGTGGAGGCTGAACAGGTTCAGGTCCTGTAGCCTCTCCTCGTAGGGCCTGCCCTGCTGCCCCCTCATCATGTGAGTGGCCCTCCTCTGGACCCTCTCCATGTTGTCCACATCCCTCTTGAAGTGCGGCACCCAGAATTGGATGCAGTACTCCAGCTGCGGCCTGACCAGTGCCACATAGAGGGGGAGGATCACCTCCTCGGACCTGCT
>NW_017729022.1:86329461-86347929 GCF_001723915.1 Gavialis gangeticus
TTCCCAGGTGCAGCACCTTGCACTTGTCTGTTGAATCCCGTCCTATTTTCCGCCCACCCCTGTAACCTGTCTAGGTCTGATTGCAGCCTATTCCTTCCTTCTAGCGTGCCCACACCCCCCCACATCTTAGTGTCATCAACAAATTTGAACAGGGTGCTTTTTACCCCCTCGTCCAGTAAGTCACTCTGAATCCTAGCCCTGTGCAAAGCGGCTAGTATTCTGTTCGGATTCATTTGATTCAGGGAACAGTGATTCGATTCGGTGGTTCAAATTACTGTCCCGAATCAATCTGGCCGAATCTGATTCAGAGATTCGACCGCATCTCCGAATCAAACCGGTCTCATCCCCTACGCACTCTTCCAGCCCTGTCAATGGCTGCCCTGCCCAGCCTCAGTGTCCTGGCACTTAAAAAAACAAAACAAAAACAAAAACAAAAAAAAAGCCCATTGATGGGGCTGGGAGAGCAGGCAGGGGTCAGGGGGCAGTCAGGTGATGGGGCCTGGTGGGGTCCCCCCATAGTTTATTCCCCTCCCTGCCCCCTACTTACTGGCATGGAGCCCAGGTCCAGCTCCCTGTGGCAGCGGGTGGGGACTGCCCGAATCGCTAAATCTTTTCCAAATCGATTCAGACCTTCTAATTGGTCTCCCAGTTCGATTCAGATTCAGAGATTTGGCTGCTGAATCGGGCCAAATGTCCTCCAAATCGAATCAGCAATTGAAGCTTTGCATGGCCCTGCTATCTACTACTCCAGGACCGAGCCCTGGGGCACTCCATTTGATACTGGCTGCCAACTAGACATTGTCCCATTGATTGCTACTCTCTGAGCCTGATGGTCCAGCCAGGTTTTTATCCACCTTACAGTCCATTCATCCAGCCCGTACTTCATTAGCTTGCCTGCGAGAATGCTGTGGGAGCACATCAAGAGCCTTGTTAAAATCAAGGTACCCCCATATCTACCAATGTCCCTGCCTCCGTAGAGCCAGTTACCTTGTCATAGAAGGCAGTCAGGTTGGTCAGGCATGACTTGTCCCTGGTGAATCCGTGCTGACTGTTCCTAATCACCTTTTTCTTCTCCAAGTGCTTAGAAATAGATTCCTTGAGGATCTGCTGATTTTTTCCAGGGGCTGAGGTGAAGCTGACTGAGTCTGTAGTTCTCTGGATCCTCCTTCTTCCCTTCCTTAAATATGGGCACTATGTTTGCCCTTTTCCAACCATCCAGGACCTCTCCTGATCGCCATGAGTTTTCAAAGACGATGGCCAGTGGCTCTGCAGTCACATTAGCCAAATCCCTCAGCACCCTCAGGTAGATCCCATCCAGCCCCATAGACTTGTACACATCCAGCTTTCCTAAGTAGTCCCTAATCTGTTCTTTCAGCACTGAGGGCTGCTTACCTCCCCAAACTGTGCTGTCGAGTCCAATAGTCTGGGAGCTGACCTTGCCTGTGAAGACTGAAGCAAAGAAGGCATTGAGCACGTCAGCCTTTTCTGCATCCTCTGTCACAAGGTTTCCTCCCCCATTCAGTAAAGGACCCACAGTTTCCCTGATCCTCTTCTTCCTACCAACATGCTTGTAGAAACCCTTCTTTTTACCCTTCACTTCCCTTGCTAGCTGCAACTCCGATTGCACTTTGGCCTTTTTTGACTTCATCCCTGCATGCCTGACCAATGCTCCTATATTCTTTCCTAGTTATTTGTCCAGGTTTCCACTTCTTATAAGCTTCCTTTTTGCTTCAGTTTACTGAAGAGTTCCCTGCTAAGCCAAGCTGGTCTTCTGCCATACTTGCTAGTCTTCCTGTACATTGGGATGGTTTATTCCTGTACTCTCAATAAGGTTTCTTTGAAGTATAGCCAGCTGTCTTGGACTCCTCTCCCCGCAAGTCTGGTTTCCCAGGGGATCCTGCCCATGAGTTCCCTGAGCGAGTCAAAGTCTGCTTTTCTGAAGTCCAGGGTCTTTACTCTGCTGCTTTCCATCCTTCCTTTCCTCAGGATCCTGAGTTCACTCATCTCATAGTCACTGCTGCCCAGGTTGCCATCCACTACTACATTCCCCACCAATTCTTCCCTGTTTGTGAGCAGTAGATCAAGAAGAGCACTGTCCCTAATTGGCTGCTCTAGCACTTGCACCAGGAAGTTGTCTCCAACTCTCTCCAAAAACTTCCTGGATTGCCTGTACACTGCTGTATTGTCCTCCCAGCAGATGTCAGGGTGATTGAAGTCCCCCATGAGAACCAGGGCCTGTGATCAGGGAAACTTCCATTAGCTGTTGGATGAAAGCCTCATTCACCACTTCCTCCTGATCTGGTGGTCAATAGCAGACATCTACTGTGACATCACCCTTGTTGCTCTCCCCTCCGACCCTAACCCAGAGACTCTCAACAGACCTATTTCCAACTTCATACTACAGCTCTGAGCAAACATACAGCTCTTTTACATAAAATGCAACTCTTCCTCCTCTTCTCCCCTGCCTGTCCTTCCTGAACATTTTGTAGCCATCCATGACAGTGCTGCAGTCATGCGAGCTCCCACCAAGTCTCTCTTATTCCACTTCATAGTTCCACAACTGTGCAAGGATGTCCAATTCTTCCTGCTTGTTTCCCAGGCTCCGTGTATTCATGTATGGGCACCTGAAGTAACTAGTTGATTACCCTAATTTCTCAGGCAGTATGAGAGCACCTCCCCTGTTGCCCCCTCTTGCTTGCTCTTTCTCCAGGTCTCCCGCTTCCCCACTTACCTCAGGGCTTTGGTGGTTGTACAATATAAATAACAACTACCTGCTACTTAAAGCAGTCTTGGCATAGCAAGTCTACTGCGTTGGAAGGGTAGGAGCCAGTTTAACAGTGCAGGGGGGCATGACCATTGAGGCGAGAATCACAAGAAATATGGTCTCGGGGTCAAAGAAAAGGTCTGAGTGACACAAGCATGAAACTGCCTGTTGGTCTTGGAATGAGGTGGCTCTAAAGCAAAAAATTAGATAAATTCCTGTGGAGTGGAGGATGAAAAGACATAGCAGGAGAAACCGGAAACATGGTGCTGAAAAGTGCTGAGAGACAAAGTCTGGTGAATAAGTACAACTCCCGCTCTTTCTAACAATAAATCATCCATATAAAGAAAAACATTAATTTGGAAATGAGCAGTTAAGCCACTTCTCTGCTGTCATTATCACTGATGGAGTCCCTTAACTGCTAATCTCCAAACTATCCTAGCACTGCCCAACTGCTTGTCAGTCCCAGCCCTTGCACAGCACTGGAGTTGATTGTTGATCCCAGCCCTGGGGCTGTACTGGAGCTGGTTCAAGATTTCAGTGTGATGTCAGGGCAGAAACCAACAGCCAGCAAGCTGTGCTCATATTATTTTCTTGGAGCAGTCTGGTGATAACTGAACATGTATTACTTAAGTGCAGTTAATACAATCATTTTGGGCATCTTTACATGTGCTCCAGGGTGGGGTGGAGGGGTGCTTCAATTAGAGCTTTAAGTATAGCGCCCACCATGTCTCGTATTCAGCGTCCCTGCACTTCAAAATGGTGGCAGGGGCACTTTAAAGCTTGTTGAATGCTGAGTACACCAGATGCCAAGGCTGCTGGAGTGTGCTAATTAGTGTTCTCTCCCGCAGAATCAATTAATTGAGTCTGCTCTGATGTGCTAATTAGCATGCACTGGAGCAGGTATCGGGCACATGTATAGGTGCCCTGTAAGTACAGTTAACACGTCCTCTAACTGTAATGTGTAACAAAGCCCTCACTAGTTGAAGTGGTGGAGTCCAGTGGGAGGTTGGGCCAAATTTCTGAAGTACTTTCTTATATATGTAAATATCTGGATATGGAAAGATGATGAGTTATTTTCGATGTTTATGTGCTAAAACTCTTTCCATTCTCTTTCTGGCTACAGAATGCAAATGCATCAGCCCCAAGCCCCCTTCCCGAAGGTGCCTATAGCAGCTATGTCCCGGGAGGAGCTGCCACCACAGAAACCATCAGCATTGCCTCTGGATCAAGTAAGAGCCACCAAAGAAAGAAGTTCAGATGAGAATTTTTCTCTTCCCTGATTAAAAAGTAAAATATTTGAAAGTGGGCTTAGAATGGGGGGAGTTAAGGAAATTCATTAAGTATTGGCAGGGAAGGAGGGGTGAAATGACATATGACATAAGGGGATCCTAGTAATCATAACTGGATCCCTGACTGCAGATTACACCTAGGACCAACTCTCCTGTTGCAAGATTTTAAAGTAGTTGTGTTACGTAAATGAGGGAGCTTTTTCTTTGTACCCTCCCCCCACCCCGCAGTAAACATTATTTTTTTTCCCCCCTTTTTCAGAGCTAGTCCACAGAGGGAAGAGCCCTGAGAAAATGAAAGCCACATGTGATTTGGACAAGGGGAAAAGGGTTGGACTCCACAACTCATAGCAGCACATAGCTTCCAGAGTCACGTGGAACATGTTGCCATGGTGGCTTTTGTGTTTTTAAACATGGAGTAGTCGTGGGTCCATGGCCAGCTGAATGACTGATCTCAACAGCAAAAGAAGCATCTCAAACTGGTGGCTTTTCAAGACTGAGGACTGTCTCTTGTTCAGGGTTTGAAGGGTTTGGGTAGGGAGGTATGGGGATTGAAATTTTCATGAACTGCTAAACTCAGGTATATTTTTTCAGGGTGGAAGAGGATGATGATGATGGAATTTACTTGTAGTATTAATGTGTGTGTTTGGAGCTGCATCCAGTTTACAGAATTTACCTGTTGCCTTTTTAAATAAATTTTTGTTGTTGGTGAATGTATTGTACATAATGGGGGGAGGGGGTGGGGCCCAATCTGTAGTGGGCATAGCACTGGGGTGATTCTTAACTGTTTACAATCATGTCACACTGAAATCTTTCAGGCTAGGGCAGTGGGGGGAAGATGATGGAACTGTTTGTAATTTTTTTAATCTTCCCCACCCTCCTTCCAGTACTCTGAGGCTGAGACACTACTCTTGAATTGATCGCAGGGATTTCTCAGGAGCAAAACATGGCACTCCACTATCTCATCCACAGGTTGAGTGCACTTCCAGCTCCTGCCATTATGGGGAACAAGGAAACCAGGACCAGGAATTGAAACCAGGACAGATCTCATGGCATTGCCCCCTAGACCAGAGTAGCAACCTTGCCTGGCAGTTGTCATCCCAGTTATTCATGTCTCAGAAAATTGCAGATGGTGCTCTGTGCTTCAGTTGAAGCAGTGCAGTTTAGAGGCGAGGTCATGGAGAAGTATCATAAAGTTAACTTTGTTGGAGCAAATACAGTGCTAGCATGTAACACCTCTCAGAACAGAGAGGAATAGAAATGTTCCCAGTTTTCTCTCAGAGCAATTTTGCTGTTCTTGCCTCCTGATACCAGCAAAGCAGCAACAGATGGATAGTCTCTCATAATTCCTGACAACTCCAGCTTGTGTGTGGGATAGGAGCATGAAACTGCTTTAAGAGAAGGGTCCATCTGATCTTTGCAAAGAATTTTTCCAACTGAGTCCCCAACTTTGACATTTGCAAGTTAGTAGATGAGGGTGAGTTGGAATTTTTTTTTTCCTAGATAAAATCATTAAGTGTGACATTCGGGAGAAGAGCAAGACTGCCTTAGGTTAGTGCAGTAGATTTTCCTGACAGAGACTTGGATTTAAATGTAGCTTTAATTTAAAAGTTAAATGAGTTTGGTGGATTTTCACCTATGACTTTAGAGAGATTTTTGTCCATTTCATAGGAAGCTATCAAGCAGGCAGAGATGCTAATCTTAGAGACAGATTGGCATTAGGGGCTAAAAAGAAGGTGGTGTTGTATAGCAAGACTGAGGTATACTGGTGAAACTATGTAGATCTCTGGTATTGATAACAGGGTGTGGTGCTGGTTAGAGTTGAGGGTATGTCTGTGCAGTGAGAAGGAGTAATGATAGCAATGAAGATGTAATAGCACAGGCTTGAGCGTGTTCTAACAATCAGAGTGTGTAACCACTTTGCTTGTTAGCACATAGTTGGTACCATTGCATCTTCTATGCTATAGCTAGATATGCTGGGTAGATTGCAATTGCACCTTCATTTGCTGGGTTATCATACCTTGAGCATCCACCAGCAGTCTATTCCACATCAATACCAGAGTCTCTGAAATGCATCCTCTGAGTGTGAAGTATTTTTGCCTAGCCCCTGTGGCATTACTAGTTCTGTTCAGAGCTCTGGTGAGTAACAAACACCCTCATCTTAAAAAAAGAAGAAAAAGAAAAAAAAAGCATTCTTTTAACTATGAGGATGAAGAAAGACTAACATTTTAATACTGTGCTTACTATTTATCCTTTCTGTTCTGTTGCTTTTTACTGCTCATAGTACAGACTGGGGTTACAGGCATTTTCTAAGCCCTGTGCCCACAAGCATAATAAGAGTGTAACTGCACCCCTTAATTTTGGTGTACTCTTTCTTACCCAGATGCAGATTGCTGTAATTTTATTCCCACTAGAGTCACAGAAGCAGTGAGTGGAAAGCATATTTATAGCACACAGTTATCTTTTCTCCGTGTTAATGTGAGTGGTGTCTGTTCACTATTATAACAACACTCAGATTATTTAGTTCATGCCCAAACCTACACCTGTAAACAAATAAATTATAGCTTCTGTGAAAGTTCTTTCACAGATCTAATTATGCAGAACATTGATTTGGCCCAGTTGGTCTTAATTGTTCTTTTTTAAAATTATATTCCGCAAACAGGCAGCAGCTATTCCTGGTAGTGTGATGTTAGCTAGAACACAGGATATATTGCACCTCACTAGAATGAATGGGAGTCAAGTAGTATCTTCCAATTCAAAACATGCTTGGTCCCATTCACTGACTAGAGATACTGAAACAGTGACAAATATTTATTAAAAATACAGATATATTCAAATTTCCAGATTATAAATCTAGGAAACGCTTTTAATATCAATTGCTTCTGCTTAGAAAATACCTTTCAGCTTATTTTAGATGGAAAGAGAACATTTAAAAATGAGGGAACTCTGTGGCAAAGTATTCTTTGAAAATCTGGAAACTGAATTCATTTTCTACAAACAACTCCTGTCCTACCAGAGTATGCCCTTCACTTGGTTGGCAGTTATCCCAAATGTTTAAAATACTTCTCAAATTACTATAAGCTCTCTGTCATTCTTTGTGGATCAGGAAAGTTTGGAAGCTATGGAGAATGCATTGAAGACCTCTGTGGGCCTGCAGCAATGAAAACTGGGTCCTAGGGGTGATCACAGTGTATAAGGATGGTCTGGTGTCAGTCTGATAACAAAAACAGTGGTGCTTTGGAGAGGGTCATCGAATGGAAAGTAGTGGCAGGGGGTTTGAACACCACGTGCATTAAGTGTGAGATGAAAATACTGTCATCTCTTGACCTAGTGGAGAAATGGTGGAGGGGAGAGAAGGAACAAATGTGATCTACATATGGACAAGAGACAGGATTTTGTAGTTGATTCATTCTAGGAAGGTCTCTGGTTGGGTAAGTGGCTCCAGTAGGATGTGTAGTTTATATAGAATCAAAGCATTGGCTACAGTTGTGATGGCCCATGATTTATGTTAGAAATGTACATAAAGGAACCATGATTAGGATATAGGAGCAGGATGTACCGGGTTAGAAAGAGAAAGCTGTTTGTGGAATCTTAATTTCTGATTATCAAACATTTTGTAAATATATGTTAATTTTATTACAGCACTGTGGAATCCCAGTAAAGTATCAGAACTTCATCTCACTAGGTGCTGTGTGCCCTGTTTGTAACTTACTCACTCCCTGCCCTACAGGGCATGCAGTGAGCAGGATGGGAATCACAGGGATGGAAGGGACCCTGCAGGTCATCTGGTGTTTCCCCCTACAACTGCAGATATGCACATCCTAAATCATCTCTCTCTAATGCTTATTCAGTCTCCTCTTGAAGTCCTCCAGTGAAAGAGATTTTACAACTTTCCTGAGCAATGTGTTCCACTGCTTTACTGTCCTAATAATAAGGAAGTTTATCAAGAGATTTAGTCAAAATCTACTTGGCTGCTAATTAAAGCCATTGCTTTGTCCTACCTTCTGCAGTAAGGAAGAACAGTTGTTCCACCTCTTCTTTATGGCAGCCTTTCAAATATATGAAAACTGCAATAATCTCCCCCTTAAGTCTCCTTTTCTCTGAGAATAATATGCCTGGCTCACCCTTTCCTCCTGTGGCTTGCCTTCTTAACTCCATTATCATTTTTGTTACCTGCATCTGGACCCTCTCTAATTTATCCACATCCTTCTTAAAATATGGAGTCCAGAACTGTACTCTAAATGAGATCTAATCAGTGCACTAGAGTGGTAATATCACCTCTGGTGTCTTAAACCTAATGCTTCTTTTGATGAAACTGCAAACTGCATTTGCCTTTTTTGCAACTGCATTACATTGCTGACTGATTTTAAATTTGTGATCCACTGAAGTCCTCAGATCCTTTTCAGCAGTCCTACTGCTCATCCAGTTTTCTTTCACCCTGTATTCGTGCATTTGATTTATTCTTCCAACTAACGTTGTGCCCTACATTTTTCTGCAGTGAACTTTATTCTCTTCTCTCTAGTCCAGCTCTCCAATCTATCAGAATCATTTTGAATTCTACTCCTGTCCTCCAAAACGTCTGCAATCCTTCTCAGTTTTGTCATCCACAGACTTGATTAGAAAGTGCTGTCTTCTATCTAGGTAATTAATAAACAGACTGGGGACAGACTCCTGGGAAACTCAATTGAAATCCCCTGCTGTTCTGAGATTTGATCCGTTTTAATACCCTCTGTTTGCAGGTATTGAGCCAATTATGTATCCTTCTTATAGTAATTTTATCTAGCCTGCAATATCCAGTTTACTTTTGTTGAATGAGACTTTATCAAAAGCCTCTAACTTGGTTTGGCACAGTTTGCTCACAGCAAATCCATGCTGGCTGCTAGTGATCAGCTTTTCCTCTTCCAGATATTAACAAATTGACTATTTTTATAGTTTGCTCTGGTAGCTTCTTGGGTATTGAACTTCCAAGCTGACCAATCTATAACTCTCCAGATCTTCCTTTTTCCTCTTGTTAAAGATGGGCACTATGTTAGTCCTTTTCTAGGCCTCTGAAACCTCTCCTGTCTCCTCCACCTTTGTTAAGACCTTATTTTTCTCATATCCCTGGTGCCTTCAAATCAGATGCACATCTTGTTTTGGGAAGGCAGAATGAAAAAAAAAATCCCTTTGAGACTGAATGCTAACTGCAGGGGATACTGACCACAAATGCTGTATTCTGTGAGAGGGTTAATACTATAGCTCTGTCTTTGAAAGGTGAATTCTGCCTCCTCTTTCCTTGAAGCTGGCAGAGAAAGAAGCAGCATAGCAATCATCTTGCAGTAATGTCTGCTTGTTTCTGTTCTTTCTTGCTTCTATTCCAGCAAAGAAAAAATTATTTTCCTTGCTCAAGACATGCATCCCAGTTTTGAAGGGTTGATTCTTGGGAAAACTATATGTGTGGTATGCAAGTAAGTATGGTAATATTGCCAGTGGATCTAAGATCCCTTCTGCCAGTTCCTTCGGGACCCTGAGATGAATTTCATCAGGCCTGCCAACTTAAATTCAAATTAAACAAAAATTCTCTAATGCTCTCTTTAATTACCATGCTGCGTGGCCTTTCCTTTTCTTTGTCTTTATTCTTTTTGTGAGCTGCGTGGTTGCAGCTTTTTGTGAAAAACTAAGACAAAGAAGTTAATTGAGCAACTCCATTCCTCATACTGCTTGTATTTGCATACATGCATTTGTGTACATGCATTTGCATTTTGACCTTGTTTTCCTCTTGCACATCTTCTTCCTACTCTTTAGCTCTTTTAGTCCTTCCCTAGCATTAGTTGTCTTCTCTTTGTTCTCTTTCTTCTGACTTAAATGCCCAGTGGCGAGAGGGTTTTGTCCACCATCTTTGATACAACTTAAATTAAAACCCTGCTTATTAAGTTAGCCAGACAGTACCCAAAGATTCCTGTTTTCCCAACCAGTGGTAGACAGAAGTGATTTGTAGGCTTGGTATCAGAAGTAGAAGAAATGCAACTTCTAATTAAAACGGTCTTCTCTCAAGCATCTGACTTCTAATCACTGCAGTGTTACAGTTAACTTTTTAGCAAAAATCCAATGGGCCCCCATGCTCCCTTTTTGGAACCCCAAGTACTAATGTAATATAAATAAGCAAGCAGTCAATTCTTATTTAGAACGCATGTTAAGCCAATCACATGTGAAAGCATTCTGAGAATGTTTTGCTATAATTCTAGATTTGGTGTAAAAACAAGGCCACATAATGTTTAGAACAACTATTGTGCAGACAGACTCTTGGAAAATGTTTTGCGTTCACAAGCCGCTCTGTGAAACCTCTTTTCTTTCCATTGGGTCAGAATGCATTTTGACCTATGCAACTTGGACTTCTTAATCATGAGGTTGTATGTCACCTTTGCAAAAAGTACGCCTTGCTTTTTTATTTTAAGTGGCCCCCAGCACAGCTGTATACAGTGTCCCAGGGGTTTTGTTTTTTTTGTTCCTGTGGATAGTATGTAATGTTTACCATCTCCATAGACTTGCTGTCATTTATGTGAACTCCAGTGCACAGATCTTGGTAAAACTCCTGCATTTGTCAGCACCTTAAACTTTATGCCCTGGCAATTCAAATAAGAGTATTCTGAAGTCTGCTGTCTTTGGCTGCACACTGATTAAGCTACATCCAATGCAGTTTGGAACCCATGAACTCTTTGTGGAATCAGTGATAATATAACTACAGCAAAAGCTCTGTTAACTGGCACCTCACAAGCTGGCATACTCTATTAACCGGCATGCCGGCTTGTAAAGTGAAACTGGAAGTGCCCACTGTGGCACTTCTGGTTTCTCCGAGGCCCTGGGGCAAAGCAGCCTGCGTGGGGCCCGCCTCCCTGTCCCATAGGGCCCGCGAGAGGGGCGGCAATGCCACAGGAGGGGTGGCGATGCCCTGGATGCAGGAGGAGGAGCAGCAGACCAAACAGGCAAAGATGCCTGCTTGGGCCTCTCAATTAACCGTCATATTTTGTTATCTGGCATCCCAGGGGATGCCAGATAACAGAGCTTTTACTGTATTAATTTCAAATTGTATCTGTCAGACCACCCCAAAATAGTTAAAAGCACCAGTCCCTTCTACAAATTTAGAGTTTCCAGGCCAAGCTTGGTGATGTAAAAGATGTAAAGAGACTTTTTGCAAAAGTAGACCTTCCTAATTTTCTTGTTCAACAGTCACACCTGACAAATTCAGACACAGTTCTCTTAAGAGGAGCCTTATGGGTAGTACAGTTTGGAAAATCTGGATTGGAGGCTTGGAGAGGTATCAAAACTGATGGTTTAACAGAAAGCTAGTCACAGCCCTAGCAAAGGAAAGTGTGTGTGTGGGGGGGGCGGGGGTTCCATTTTTGTGAAAACTAGTTCCCCTCCAGCTTCTCTTCATTCACTCCTCTATTAAAAAGGCTATAATTAAGCAATAGCCTGTTGTATTTTCTCTTCTGCTATTCTCAATCAGCTGTGTCTCTTTATTGCTATGTCCTCAGTTTCAAGGTAGAAGAGTGGAGATACTCTGGGGGTTGCCTTCCCTGCATTGTGTAGCAGTGTTTCTGGCTGGGGTGGGGGACATGTGGAAGTGCGGAGGGGATGATGCTGAACAAAGTCATGCTTAATGGTAAATCAGAAGTCCCTGTTATCCTAAGGGTGCCTCAGAATGAACAATAGTATGAGCAATGGTGTTGGTGCTAGTGGTTTCTGTTGTCCCATAGCAGCAGTGCAGCTGGATCTGTTTTCGTGGTGATGTCATCCTGCAAAAGTTTTTACTGGAGCCCACTAGTGTAGAGGGCTAGCTGTCGTAGCATTTTTGTTCTGCTTTGTGCATGGCATGAGGGTTTGAACAGCAGCAGGTGTGTGAACACTGTAGTCTCTCTGTAAGGCTGATATTAAGAAGGCAGGTTATGAAAAGTGGTGGTGCAGCTGCAGGTCATGTGACAGGCTTTTAAAAGCTTGTTCTAATTGTAACCAAGAAGGCGTCTGTCTCTAACTGACCTTCAGCCTTTCCCCATCTGTATCTGTTTAACATACAGATGGGGTAAAACACATTCCAGTTTTGCTGGTCCCCTGCCGGCCAAGCGGAAGGAAAGTATTTTTAACTGGCACATAATGATCCTAGCTAGAATGCTGTTGTTCTCTCTTCACTCTTTGCTGCCCACCTCCCTTCCATCCCACCATTTGGAAAGAGAATTAAAAAAAAACAACCCAGAAAAAACTTCTCTTTCCCAAGTGTCTTTGAATGAGAGAGAGAACTGGATTAATTCAGTCCCCTGTGCATGGGGAGTCAGCTCAACATGCGTTTTGACTTGGGAATCAGGATGATCTAAGCGTGCATTCCAAGTTGTAACCTTTTGGCAACACTCCTTCCCTTAGCTACTAGTTCTTGCTTGCTGTAGTGAAGAAGTGGTGGGATGTTGTAGACAATATGGCCAACAGTGCACTGATTCATGTCACCTACCAGTTTTCTGTACTTCCACTGGGGAAGTTCTTCCCTCTTTTGATACAGATGGAGCTCATCGCAGAGGTCAAGGGGAGAAAGCCGTGTGTGTAGGGAGAGCTAGTAAGAGTTGGTTCCATCGCTTGAAGGGGGTGTGCACTTGGCACACTGCCATTATTCAGTGCTGAGTATAAATTGGGACTGGATCCCTATCAAAGGAAAGAGAGAACCATCTAAAATCCTGCCCTTTATTGCTGAAATACCCAAGAAATGGGTAAACTTGGAGATGAATCTTCTTCATGACACAGTGATGGTTGTTGAGATCCTTTGGCCCTTGTGCAAGCAGTCAGGCTAGATAATCCTAATGATTGCCTCTGGCTATAACGTCAGTGAATTGAGGAGAGCTGCCAATTGTCTAACATATTTGAATGGACTGAGTAGGTTGACCTAAGTAGGAGGGGTGGCCTTCCTTGGCGATTGCCAGATACCTCCCTGCCCTTTTGAATCTAAGCTCTGTGGCTTTCCCCTGTTGTGCATCAGCATTTTCCCCTTTCCCACTCCTTTATTTCAAGCCTCTTTCACTCTGCAGGCTTCACTGCAGCTCTGGACTGGTCACTGTGAAATGCTCAGAGTTGGGTTTTTATGACTAATGGGAGTGGGGGGCCAATCCAAGAAATACAGGAGCTGCCCCCTTTACACATGCACTTTTACACATGCTCCAAGGGCTGGGGGGGCGCAGCTCTTTAATTAGAGCAACTCTGAGTGCCACTCTAATTATGCCGCATCGAACAAGCTTTAGTTCAAGCACCCCGCTGCCATTTTTAAGCACAGAGATGCTGATACGTGAGACAAAGGAGGCTGCTGGAGCACGGTAATTACCACACTGCAGCAGACTTGATTCATTGAGTCTGCTCTGACGTGCTGGGATTCCAGTGTCAGAGCAGCCTCCGCACTCATGTACAGGTGCCCTGTGTGTACACACATACACACGCACAGCTGGCCTGAACTCAGCATTGCTTGTCTCACTGAAATTAAGCTGCCTTTGGAAGCAAATGAATGCCCTTCCTGCATAGCCCTGAGGAACTGCTCCTGAAGGGGAATTGCTTGTTCTTTGTCCCCAGACTGATTTATTTCAGTAACTAGAACTTGGATTCCCAAACTTCGGTGCTTGACGTTTCTTTTTCCCCTCTTCCTTCCTCCTGCCTTGATGACAGCTTAGGTTTAAAATGTATTGTGCTCACCTACCGTGCTTGTACCTCCTTCTTGATAGATTGATTCATGTAGCTACCTGAGTTCATCAGCAATAAAACCATACACGGTGAGGCAGCTTTGTCCTTTCCCTTCTGTTAGAGGGAGAGGTCAACCATGAGGTTAGGTGCACTGTAGGACTCCACTGACCACAATCTGGGTTCCTCTTATCTGTTGCTGACGAATACCTTGCTGTATAAAGGCATTGATGTGCTGTCTGTGCTGTCGCAGTAAGCACTGCTTTTGTGTAAGCAGCCAACTGAGTCCTGTTTACTGCCCTGCAGTGAGAAGGGAAGGAAAGCAAGGAGGTTGGCAAGGCCAGGCACTTTCTGTAGACTAGCTCTAGACAGAAGCATGTGGTGGAAGGAGGACCCCTGCCTGCTGCTGAAACACATTGTTCTTTCTAACCCTCGGCCTCCAGCTGCAGTTAGGTGCATATTATGTGTTGGCTTGTCCAGGAACTGAGGCCGGCCTGCTACAGTTTGACTTTGCATTGAGGGGAGGTTAGGAAGCCCTTGCTCCTCTCTACTTTCAAAATTGGGTTTTTGGGACATGTTGGGGATTGTGTATTATTGTAAGTTTGTAAAGAATGTAGTTTGTCTGTCTGAGTTGGAGGGTAAAGCATGGGGCTTTTCTCTTTCTGGGAAAGGCTGTTTTATTTTATTTTGGGGAGTGGGTGGGGAGGCAGTGTAACAGCAGTTGCAACTGCTTCTGGGCAACGGGACTGTGAGTTACTGCTGCAGCAGAGACCTCCAACACCAAGCTGTGAAAATAACTCTGTACCAACTCCACATGCTTCGGGGGATCTGACGTGCACCGGGCTGCACGCTGCAGCATTGGCAGGAGTGCGGGACTTGTTTGCAGGCCTGGCCTTGCTTGCTCTAAATTCAGTTTGAAACGGACCTGGTCAACTGTCTGTGCTGCAACAAACTGACTGTGCAGGAAAAGCTCAGCATTTCTTTGTAGAGGTTGCATTTGATATCTTAAAAGCATCCAATGTAAGAATGGCTTCTGATGAATTCCTTCCCTGACTTCCCACACGTCCTTCCCCCACCCCGGCTGGGGCTCAGGTACCTCACTCTGCTGCCTTCTCCATTGCTCCTGGTAGCCCTGGTCATAGTTTCCCCAGCCCATGGAGCACAGTGTCAGGGATCCTTTTCTCCTGCTGCTGCAAAGCTGTGTGAACTTTCCTGGTCAATACTGGAAAGGGGAATGCTATTTATTTTTATATTGTGTATATTTTGTCTTGGTCTGCTGATTACCTTTGTTCCCCGAGAGCGACAGTTACCTCAATAGTTAGTTTAATACTGTGTGTTTGGGTAATTTTTTTAAAAACTTTTTTAAAAGCTTGATCCTTGGCGGTCTGTAGATTTATTTCCATATAAACTGGTTATTTTGTATAAAGTACATTCTTAAAATAGCAACCACCCTTGCTCTGCGTGTGTGTGTTTTGTTGCCTCCTGAATGGTTTCCTGTGCATTTTGAGCTGTAATCCTGAAAATCCTAACGCCTGAAAATGTCCTGTAGATCATTTATATGAGAGCACCTACCAAAACTCATTGGCCACCTTCTTGGGATTTCCTCTTCCTAATGCAGCTGTCTGCATAAGAATTCTCTGGGTCTGGAAATTTAAATGACATCAGCTGTCCACCATGAGCCACTATAGGACCAGTCTCTCAACTGTTACTCTCATCTTTTTTTTGCTCCAGTCAGTTTTAAGTCTAAGTAGTGCAATGGGAGACCCATACTCTCTCTTTCCAGACCCTCCTTTCTCTGAATAGAAATGAAAGCAAAACAATCAGTATCAAAGTCGGCTCTGCAGTCATTCATCAAACGACACTCTCCGCAAGAATATTCCTGAGAGCGTTTCTTTTCCTCATGGTCCGTAGAACCTTCCAAATAGTGAATTAGCATCGTGTGGCTGTTGCTGTTGGCTGCACTTTCAAGATGGAAAAATCAAATTTTAGAACAATTCAGCCAATGTTTTGTTTTCTGGCAATAAAACCTATCTTCCAAGTGTCCCATACTATCTCTGCTCCTAGTACAAGTGCATATTGCACCCATTGACTGAAAGAACTTTTTACTTGATAATATAAGTTAGTGACAACTCACTATATTATTATTCACCACCTTAGTTATCTCATGTGCTGGCACCTTGCACTTAAACCCACAGAAGTGTGTGCCTTTTGCTGACAGGACATTCAGAGAACCCCAAGTAATGAAGCAAAGGATAACATGATAAACAATAGTTTTACAGCAAGGGTGGACAAAGCATCGATGAGTGTCAGAACTCCCTTTCCAGTTGCTGCTGTTGCCATTTGGCCACCTCTTTGTGACGCAAGGTAGGAGCAATGAGCCGACAATGTGCCCCTCCATTGGAGTCTCAGTACATTGTAGTTTCTAAGGCTGTAGGATGAAATCTGTTCCTCTGAGGAGAAGGTGGATGTGAATAGGGGTGGATACAGAGGGGGTGTGGTGAAGCGGATGCACCCCTTTTAAGTGCTGCTCAACTCGGCTGCATTGAGGAAGCCTGACATACCTAGTGCCTTGGAGGGGGAGGCATGAGCTGGTAGAAGGGAGATGTGGGAGGAGCAGTCAGAGAGAGGACTAGGGTAAGCAACAGGGACTATGGCAGGGCTCGGAGAGTTCAGGGCACATGCTGCTCCTGGGGAAAGTCCCATCCCTCTTTCCCGGCTCCCCACCACATGGCCAGTGCAGCTGTTGCCCTAGTCAGTGAACTGTTGGTACTGAAGTCAGGAGGGACTGGGGTAAGTGATTGGGCTGGGCTTCGGGGAGCCAGGACTCCTGATGAAGGTCCTGTCCCCTCTTGCTCCAGCCCCCCACCTTCTAGCGCGGCTGCTGCAGTGGAAGGGCAAACTGCCCACTCTGAAGCCAGCAGGAAATGGATTAAGCAGCCTGGAGTCCTGAGCTATCCTCTTCACAGTGCAGCTCTTCCATGTGCATAGCCAGCTGGGCTACCTGCACCAAGCCCATGCAGCTACATGAAGAACAGTAGTGAAAGCCTGGGCTTGCCTTTGAAGGTAGCACTTCAAGATGGCCCAGACCATGTCTGCACATTCTTCTTTACTACATTTCTGCAGTGCTGTACCCTATAGATTGTAGTATTTACTGTTGTCCAGGCAAGCATTTTTGTGATATGTTTATTGGAGCAGCTGTAGAGTTGGGAGAGCTGTTGGACAAACTTCTAGGCATCAATTGCCCTTTCTTAAGTCACCTTTATCCAACAGCTCTCCCAGCTCTACAGCTGCTCCAATAAACATACCACAAAAAATCTCTGTCAGAGACTTCAAAGTTGGCTTTGTTCAATGAGTGAAGAGCATCTCAATGAACTGGCAATGTTGAACATCAACTCAGATGTGGAGATCACTGCTAATGAAATGTTGGACATATTGTCAAGCTCAAGAAAGCTAGATTTTGTTTTCTGAATCCAGATGAGAGGTACATTTAATTTTATTTGCTTTGTTATTTGCCTTGTTCGTTTTTTGTTATACTTAATATAGCAAATCAAGGGATGTTCCACTAAAGTTTATATTTGTTTTTTGCTTCAATCTTAAAACGAATAATATAGCCATAGCTTCCTACCATACTATTAAAGCTTCTAGTTTCTTTTTAACTGGAGAAGAATGTGTTATGTTATATGAAATGATGCTCTGCACTCCCCTTTTCAGAATCCTAGATCCACCCATGGGCATCAAGAGAGATGCAGTCCCTTAGCTCCTGAGTGGAAAACAAAGGGTCATTTTGTCACATCTCACTACCACTTCCCACATCCATCCATGCAGAGGCCAGAGTTCAGAGCTGGGGAACGGGGAACTGTCCAATTTTGGAGGGAAAGAATTCTGCTGCTCCCTCAATTCCAGGAAGCACCTGGGTCAGAGGGGATTGGTAGTGGTGGAGGAGTGGGAGGCGGGAGGAAGAGTCCAATCCTCAGGCTAAACCAGCTCTGAACTGAATTGACACTAATTGAAACCAGTCACTGAAAACGGGCAATAGTGGCTGAGAAAGCTCAAGAGGCAGCAGAGATGGAGACAAAGCTCATCTGTTCTAATCTCAACAAGCTGCTGTCATGTGGTTGTAATGAGAAGCATCAGCCCAGGCCACATCCTCCAATTCTGCTTTTTCCTAGTTTTGCTGCCTGCCACTCTCATGCTTTGCTCTTGTTTTTCCATTGGGCAGACCCCGTCCCACACAGGGAACTGCAAGCAGAGCCTTTTTTAATCCTTTGGACTCAACATTCATCCCTAGAGCCTTTCTGCCTGGAAATGAGGATCAGGAGCCCTGCTGCACCCATTTATTGCCCATCTGTTTCAGTCCAGTTGTCTACTTAATGTTAACTTGAATAAAAAAGGCCCCAGGGTTGTTTTGTTTTTTCTTTTATTGCAGTGCCCACTAAAAGTCCCCTTCTTCCTTGCCCCTCATTAACTTTCTTACCTGCCCTCTGGGCATGGAACCATATGTCCCAAAACTGACCCATGAGGCCATGAACACCCCCCCACCCCCACCCCACCAATTCAGGTCATTCAACATCCACTTCTACAGCCACACCTACAAAATTGGAGTCAGCAGACTTGTTACCTGTACATGCATACGCTTGCTCCATCACGCTCTACACCAGTCCTTGCTGACTTCCCATGCAATCTTGCTGCAGTAACCTCTGTGCTTCCTCCCTCAGTTCCTCCCTACTCTTGCTT
>NW_017729022.1:86352929-86357897 GCF_001723915.1 Gavialis gangeticus
CCACACCTACAAAATTGGAGTCAGCAGACTTGTTACCTGTACATGCATACGCTTGCTCCATCACGCTCTACACCAGTCCTTGCTGACTTCCCATGCAATCTTGCTGCAGTAACCTCTGTGCTTCCTCCCTCAGTTCCTCCCTACTCTTGCTTAACCTCTTTTTGTATTATGTTAAGAATTGGACTGCAAGCTCTTTGAGATCGGAAGGAGTAGGACTGCTTGTAATGGAAGAGACACTTCCACACTACAAACTCATTTCTGAAATCACTGTGATGGTGAGATGTCTCTTACAGAAAAGGACTGTAACTAAAACACCTGCCTGAGTTTTTGGGAGACTAGATTTGAACACTGCAGCATAGAATTTTTCAACTCTCCTTGGCGTGCATAACAAAAGCCCTTCAGAACATTATACTTTCATTAAGTTTTCCTGCAGAAGATTTGATTTTCTGCTGAAGAACAACAATCCCCTATTTTCATTTTTTTTTCCATAAGGAAAATCTAAACAAAATGTTCTCAAGTCAGACAGACGCAACTTTAAAACAATTGGTTATTGAAACAAATCAGTGTTTTATTCTGGGTAAGTCTTATGTTACCCTGATCTTGTGCAGTGTCTCACGGAAGCTGCAATGAGCATTCTTGGTACCCCCTTCTTGGCAGGACTAATTAAATCTCATGATGCTGTGCTAACTCCCCTCTGAATTGTAACATGTGCATCATAGGAGATACAATCCATCTTAGAGGAGAGGGACTGAGGTACCATGGCAGCTCAGAATGACACGATTTACTTCAAAACAAGTTCAAATGAACAGCTTCAGTCCAGTCACATGAGAAGGTTCTTTTGTTGTGAAATTTTGGAATAGATTTTTAACTTCTCATTCCACAACAAATTTCAATATTTTGGCTTTTCCTTCCTACTTCAAGGGGAAAAAAAACATTTCAAACGCTGGACTTTCTTGTGCAATGGAAATTCTTCATTTTAACCTGCTCTAAAAAGTATCATTAGCATTATACAGATAGATTTAGCCTAGGAACTGAGAAGTGAAGCAACTTATGTGAAGTCCTACACCCCATCCATTGTAGTCTGGAACAGAACCCAGGGGTCCTGACTCCTTGACATGAGCTTAATCCATTAGAGCACAGTGTAATGTTTTGACAAAAAAAAAGCATTTACTAGAGCATGGTGAAGGATGCTGCACAAAAATACCAACAGCAAATAGCACCTGGCAAAATAATAGAACAAAAGCTAGATTTGCTTTGCTTGCTGAGCACATTTGGTCCTCCCAAGGATTAGTGCAAATTGGAAGCTTTTACTGTACCGTAAAAACAGCCTGAAAATCAGCTCCCAGATGGGAGAAGTCCCTTGCCAGTTTTGGCAGCTCTGTGCTTTTTCTCTGAACAAGAACAAGAGGCCATGGGGGAAGTGTTGGAATAGGGTTCTTAGGAAAGGGTGGGCATGGGAAGAGGCAGCTGGAGGAGTTTGTTATGGGACAGAGCCTTCTGGCTTGGAGTCTCTCCAGGTCTTGGCAGCAGCATTTTCTTTCTGCTTGGGTGCAGCTGCCCCCTCCTGCCCCAGCAGCACCAGGAAACCACATGTTCCTTGCCTGCACTTTTTTTTAACTCCACATTTCTTTCCATAAGAGGCTGCCAGTATCTAGGGATCGTAAAAAGTTCACTCTTGTCACAAATGAATGCTAATTCTTCCAGGGCTAGTGGGCAAAGTTGTTTGCAGTTTCCTTGGGCTTTGACCTTTTGTTTTGACCATGGCAGAGGCAGGGAGAACTGCAATCCATCAAATCCGTGGCTCCTCTTTGACGGATAGTTGGGGGGGGGGCTTCCTCCAGCTAAACCAAAATGAACCCAGGAGAGGGATTTAGAAAAATTCAGGTGGACTTTACAATAGATGCTTTTTTTTTTTTTTTTTTTTTAAAAGGTCAGATTCATCCCTAGTGTAACTGCTTCATTAGAATTTGCAGCACAGTTACAGCCAAGGTGCAGCTGGCCTTACAGACTACATTGGGGCCAAAATGTTCATATCCCTCAGAAAAACAGGCAGGGGCTGCAGTAGTGGGCTGATGCCCCAAGCACCCACTTAGAGGGGCACAAGAATGGCAGTTGCCACACCAACCACCTCAGCCAGCCCAGCCCTTGCCACCAGCATCGCCACTCAGTGCTCAGACCCAGGTTTTACATCTCTGAGGCACTGCACAGTTATTATGTAGCGGAACAACCAGTATTAGGCCCTGTGCTGTACTATGTGCACTCAGTTAGAGACAGCTGCCTTTCCCCCTCCCCTTTGCCATTTTTGTGGATGCACTATTGAACAAAAGGGGCATTTATTCTTGTAAACCTTCCACCCTGCCCCAGTGCAAAGAGGTTATAAATAATCTCATTTTCTTTGGTCTGTCCCCCAAGGCCCAGGTTATCCACTGACTGAGATTTTACAGATTTCTGGTCACTCTTTGAGCAATGACCTGCTGGAGCAGTGAGCAAGCCAGGGAGTTCCACTTCAGCCGTGTCCCTTTTTCACAGCCAAAGCAAGTGCTTGTTGAGAGAAGAGAATATTTGGGGACTAGAGCTACTGAGGATGGGAAGGATGGATGTGTCTCATGATGCATGGGAAAAGCGCCTGCCTAAGAGCTGGTTGCATTTGTCACTGGGCAATTTTAGGAATTATGAAGACCCTAAGCTTTTGTGCCCCATGGGAGAAAACCAGTAAAGGAGCTTGCCTTTCTCTTCTCCTTCCAGCAAGGAAAACTGGGATGTGACATATGGAGTCGATGCAGGATGACATATAGCTGCTTGTTTTGTTTGGACCTGAAGCCCAGCTCTACTACTTTCTCCTTGGCAGCAAAAACCATCTGAATATATCACAGATGAGCTACGTTTCCTTTTGGCAAAAATTCAGTGACACCTCTGTTGTTGAGATTCTTGTCATTTCCAGGGAAAGTTAGAGACTTCTACCGCGCTATTTACTTTAATGTACCCTTCCAGGGCCAGGCACAAATCAAGGACTTAGTACCTAGTATTTAAAGAGTTGTGAGGACATAGAGCAATGGGGCAGGTGAGGGCACTCGTAAGCTCTATTAGGAGATAAATCTCAATAGTGACTGCTTAAATGCAGATGTATGTGACTCAAGATCATTGATGCTTCATTAAAGTAGCAAGGAAATGAGATGAGAACCAGGCTTTGGACTTGGGGAAACATGTTGCACAGCTACCTGCCTTCATTTTAAGATTCCCAGGGGAGATGCATCACAGACACTTTCCTTACCTTAAGTGTCCCTGGGAAAATGGATGAGATATACCTGCATTTGAATGTAACTTACCCAGGGAAGCATAACCCCCATGCATTCACGGGACCAAACTGGGAGGTGATGTCCTGGGGAATGTGATTCTTTCTCTTGGTCAAGAAGAGTCTGTGACAAGACTGATACAATAATTCCATAGGGAAGAGGAAAGACTGATGTCTGCAAATATGTGAAGAGCTTAGACACTGAGGACTGAGAGGAAATTGCTTACTTTGGACCAAGAGGGAATACTAGGAGAAATGAGATGCAACTGAGGGAGCAAAAAAACAAACAAAAAAAAGTCTGAATATCAATAAATGTTTCCTGAAGGTGAGAGTAATGAAATAATTTCCTAAGGGAAGGGGTTGAAGCTCTATTGGTTTGGACAGTTAAAGCTAGTCTGAAGGCATCCCCAGAGGACCACATTTAGGAATCAATTCTGCAATGGCAGGGGCATGCCTGGTTGACCAAAAGGGTCTTTTGCATCACTGACTTACACAGCTGTATTAACTGAATGATTGCAGCTAGCCAGCCTTTGGGAAGGTGGGGCTCAGTGATACAGGAGAAAAGGAAATCCAACCCGTGTGTGTCTAAAAACCTGTTTTAGCTTGAGGTTAAAAACAACAGGCATTTTTTGTGAGTGAGGCAGTTGTTACCTCTGTCTCCACCCAGACAGAAAGCTCTGGTTGGGAGGGACAAGGAGCAACTACCTTTTTTAGCCAAAAGAAAGGAATAACAAAGTGAAACAACAGGAAAAAACATTTTCACACTCCTTAAAAGCAATGGGATTTTGTGAACTGTGCCTTTAAGCTGGGAATGATGGGGTTTGTTTGCTAGAGGAATCCAATCTAGCTGTGAGTTAGATATTATTTGGGTTTGGAAGAGGAGAAAAAAAACAAGGAGAAGGGAGGGAATAGTTCAGAATAGAGGTAAGTCTTTTTTTCTTTCCAGCCCCACTTCAGCCTAGTGTGCATACACTTGCAGTTGCATGCAAATGCATGCACTTTTCAGGGCAAGTTCCAGACTGGAGATGCTTGAGAAGCTGGGCTGAAATCTCTCTCAGCTCATTTTGCTGCTTGGGTTTGTAGAGCTTCTGTGGTGTTTGACTGGGCAGACACTTGGAAGTTGGGTTTCAAATAAAGCTGGACCAAAGCTGCAAAATACAGGCCTGGATCTGAACTTTCCCAGAGTTCGGAGTTGGTTGCAGCCTAGCTCTAGGTCCTTTAGTAATGTCATGAGTGAATTGTCTTGTTGAAAGAGTTCACTGCATCCCAGACCTTGCTTTGTCCACTGTCACACTCGGATCAAGGTGCAGTTTAGAAACCATGCTTCCACAGAGTGCTCCGCTCAGTAAGGAGGCATGGGAGAGGGGAGATATGCATTGACTGCTGGGGGATGATAATGGGGAAAACGGATCAGCAACTAGCCTGTCATGATTTTGCCAGCTCGCACTATTTGATTACAAGTCTTGTAGTACTTGGCGCTTTTCTTCAAATTTTAGATGGTAGAGGCAAGTTCTTGCCTGCCATTTCATCTGTCATTTTAAAAATGTATGTTTGTGTCCTTCGTGGCAATGAAGAAAAGCTAAAAAACATGAGCTTTAAACATACCATTGGACAGAAAGTAAAAAAACCCTTATTTTTGTGTAAATCTCTTTTTTTTTGGGGGGGGGGGGGTTAAG
>NW_017729022.1:86357999-86368191 GCF_001723915.1 Gavialis gangeticus
GGGGGGGGGGGGATTAAGTAAATCTAGATTTTTTTTAATAATTCAGTCCTGGGACTGGATGTCAGCAGGGACTGTATAAGGTTGGGCCTGATTTCTTTTCACTTCACGTCATTCCATGCTTAGTATAACTACACTTTATGATGACAAAAACAGGTAAAATGGCTGCAGGTTCCAGCTGTTTTTAGGGTAACCCTGTACCCCAAGTATTGATATCAGTTCTGCCAGTCTTTGGGCTTCCCTGTCACCAAAACACATCAACTTTGACCAAACAGTGCATGTGTCTCACAGTTCACATGGGGCAGCGCCAGCTGACACTATGCCCCCTCTTCAGCCTGTGCCCTGGGTCATTTATTGATGTGACGGGAAGGACTTAAAAGGAGATGCCATTGTTGGGTCCTGTGCTGGCAGCAGTCAGCAGTGTGCCCCGTTGCTTAGTGCTCATGAGTTTACAATGAATCTAGAGCCTGAATCCCAAATCTTTCTCTTGTCTAAACAACCTCGAAGTGCAGCAGTAAGCTGCCCCGTTCTGGATGTGGGCCCTCGAGCCCACAGGTTTCCAAATATACTGTTTGCACTAGAGATCTGTGTTTAACGCTCCACTCCTCTCGGTGCCTTCTGCCCCTCGGTCCAGCTGCTGTCTCAGGTCAGAAATGAAGTTCCTTGGCAGAGCTGTGGCAGGTCAGGACTGGGCCAGCAAGCGGAGCTGCAAGGCAGGCCTGAAGGGCAGAGACAGGGGAGGTGAAAGCTGGCATGGGGCCTAACTAGATTTCCCCTACTGTGGTCATTTAAAAAAATACTATTTACAAGTGCTGATGTGGTTCCTGCTCATTGAAAAAGAGAGAACACGTGTGCATAGTCACTGAACAGCTGGACTCACCATTAGAGTCGCACTGCCTCTTTCACCCGCTCACACCTCTGGGCCTGCTACTACTCCTTGGGCATTAGCACATGAGGAGACAATGCCCACATGCTGAGTGTCCCAAGGGGGCAATCTGTGGCGAGCTAAAATTCTGCTCGCTGCATCCCGTCTTCTGAACCCATCTACCTTTCTTGCCCTGCATCCTGTCGAGGGTTTTGTGGCTGTCACTGCTTTCTTTGTCTGCCTTCCAGCCCCTTCCCTCTTCCTTCGCAGCAACTGCAAGGTTCACTTGTGGGTGAAGTAGGAGGGATGGGAGGGAAGCTCAGGGGCTCTTAGTCGTGGCTTTGTACCGCAGGGATCCTCGGCGTCTTGCCTCTCAGCAGAGACAGGAGCCCTATGATGGGTACTTCTGTGCCATCTGTTCAGGGATTCCTTCAGAATCCTGTTGCTAGGATGACACCAGCTCAAAGAGCTACCACAAGCTGTTCCAGGAACTCGGGGAGTAGTCAGGACCCACAGAGAAAGCTGTCATAGCAACTGGAAGAACAAGGCTGACTTGGTTATGAATCACTTGCCCCTCTTGGGAATTCAGCCCCTGGCCCAGAGCATGAGAATGGTGCAGAAGGGAACCTTGCCCCATGGCAGGGGTAATTTGGGTAATAGGGTGAATTTCACCGCAGGAGGAAAGGAAATGTTTCTGTGGTGAACTGATTAGGAAAAGAAAATAGTGGCTATTTGAGGCTGCCCAGAGCCTTGGGAAGTTAGACTTTGGTCCCTTGGGTGATGAGCTAATGGACGGACTGCAGGGGAGGCAATACAAAGTGCAGGATGAATTGTGCTCCTATTGATTGATGTATTACTTGGCCCTGGGTGTAATTACCAGAGCTGCAGTATGTGTGATATGCCCTTAGGTGCTGAAGCACATGATAAGTGCTGCTGTAAGATCTGGTGTTCTGTTTCCCAGCTGAACAAAGCAGCCTCTTTCAAAGCGAAGCTCGTCTCTGTCTCTGTGGAGAAAGAATCTCCCTGTGTCAGCAGCAGCCAAGGAACGAGGTCCCCAGGGAACAATGGGAAGCGAGAAGAAGATCAGGTCAGTGTCACTCCCATTGTTTCTTACCCTTCAGTGAGTAATTGTGGCCTCTTGTGAAACTGCCTCCTGGATGTCGGTTGCAGCAGCTGGGAGCCAGTGGGCCTGCTCTTCACATTGCTTTGGATGATGGAGTGCAGGAAAACCCAGGTGACTTCTGTGCATTTACAAAGAGTTCAGCTTTAATTCATCCAGAAAGGTCCTAAGAGCACCAACAGGCATTTTAGTCCTACTGCTGTTGTTCCAACAACTGCACCACCACTGGGGTATCATCACCAGTTCAGTATGTTTGAGCCCTGCCTGAGCTGTCCCATGAGTGTGCTGGGCAGTGCCACTCCAGTGGGTTTGTAGATGGAGATGTGGGAGGCATACATACACACTGAGCTTTTACAGTGTGTGGGCTGATGTGCTCAGCTAACCAGTCTGCGAGGGAGTTGCCAGCCAAGCAGACTACAGGTTAAGTCTGTTGTTTAGCAACTTTCCCAGCCCAACCTGGGGACTCTGCATTAGACCTGAGGTTCAAGCTCAGGTTAGGCTTAGATCAAGGTGTGGTAAAACCAGGGCCTTGGTGTCCCTTCTATCATGTTTGAGGACATGCTGCTGAATGGAGTGGGTGTACTTGTCAAACAAAGGTATTTGTCAAACAGCCAGCCAGTAGGATAATTAGGAGAAAAGAAGCTGTAAGAGAGAAGATGGTCCTCAGGAGTCAGGGCAGCTGCAAGACTCTTCTGTGTCTGCTACCTAGGACATGGGAAAGCAGCTGTCAATCTCTTGTTCCCATGCCCTGGGAATGAGACCTGAAAGAACAGAGTCCCCTAAAAAGGGCAAGACCTTGTACAACTTCTCTTGTTGAACAGAGCTGACCTTCAAGAACATATTCACTCTCTTTAATATCCACCTTCCGCTGTGAGGTTGCATGCATCTCAAGTGCTCACACTTAGAGGACTGCCCCCACCACCTCCAGAAGTGTCCAAGCACATAAAGGATGGTAAGTGTTTCCTGCTCATCAGTTCCTCTCAACTGCCTTGGCTCCTGCTCTTTGACCCAGACCACATGCTTGACCTATACCCATTTTCTAAACCTGACTTCTTTTTGTTCTTTCTCTTGATTCTTTGATCTTTGAACTCTTTGATAGGATTTTTTTTCCTCTCTTCCATCACTTTTTTTCTAGTGAGACTGGAAACTCCCCTGGCCTGTGTCTATATCCAGCCAAACTAAGTTTTAGTTTTTTCTTCACTTCAGTCTGGTGTCTCTCTTGACCATTGATGCGACTTCCTGTATATTTCCTGAATTTCTCCAGGGCCCAAGCAAAGTCTGTGATTTCCCTATGGTATGTTTCTGTACTTGACATCACCAAGGGGTACTAATTCCAGGTGCCCCTGCACCAAACAATCTTTCACTTCCAGAGTAGTCACTGCATTTGGTAATGCAGTCTTTTTGTTGGTGTTCATGCAGGAACCTGTGATCTGTGTCCAGGTGATCTGTCCATTGCCTTGGAGTCTCCCACAGTGGAATGGGTAAAGCACTTGAAAAGAGAAAGAAAAGTCACCAGGAACAAGAGGTTTTTTTAATGTATTTTTCATAGGCACATTTCATGTCCTGCCTGCCTTCCCTTCTTCCCCAAAGTCCTTGACCCTCTGGGATCCTGCAGTTGGGAGGAACTGAGGACTGAAAGTACAGACTTCTTTGTCTGCCCTTGGGACAGAGCACAGTGTACATGAGATATTATACAGGCATTGCTAGGAAAAAAGTCGCCAAGCTCACAGGCTTGAAGCACTTGCACAGCTACAGTGAGGATCTGTGTGTAAAGATGCATCTTCCCATAACCCCATGGCTAAGATTTTTTCAAAGCTACCTTGGAGGCTTACTTGAACAGCACTCCTCAAAATGATCGAGGACACCCCTGAGTCAGCTTTCCATCTCTCTCTGCTTCACTGTCTGTGCTCCTAAGGTACTTACTGGGACCTGGATCCCATTAGCACATCACAGTCTTCAAGGGATTTTTCTTCACAACACTCCACCAATTCAGGGACATGCTGTTTTTACTTTTTCCAGGCACAGAGGGTATGTCTACACATGCATTAACATGCGTTAGTTAATGTGCATTAAATCTAGTACCTCCATTTTGGGGTAAAATGCCTATTAGCCAATCTTAATGCTCATTAACTAAGAATCATAGGGTGTCTGTACACAGGCTCAGAGGTGGAGGAGGGGTGTGCTTTAATTAAAGTGGCTTCAAGAACTGCTCTAATTAAAGCACCTGGAGCATCTCGTATATTAGCGTCCGTGTGCTTCAAAATGGCCGTGGTGGGGCTTTTATCTAAAGTTTGTTCAACAAGCTTTAGATAAAGTCCCCCACCGGCATTTTGAAGCACGGGGATGTTGATGCATGAAATGCAGAGGTGGCTGGAGCATGATAATTACCATGCTCAACCAGATTCAGTTCATTGAGTCTGTTCTCACGTGCTGTAATTACAATGCATCGGAGCAGTCTTTGTGCTCGTATATAGGCACCCATGGTTTTTAGTGATGCTTTGATGCACATTGGCTTATTTTAATGTGCATTAACTACAAAGCATGTTTATTTAGTGATGCTTTAATACACATTAAAATAGGCTAATGTGCATTAAAGTGCATGTGTAGATGTGCCCAGAGAGACTAAGTGACTAACCCAAGGCCGTGCAGGAAATCTGTTGCAAATCAACAACTTAAACCTAAGTCTTCTGGGTCTTGACCCACTGGACCATCCTTCAAAAATTTCCTGGTGGCCGTTCAGCAAACACCCCTTTCCCCTCCTGCTCAGGTTTTCTTTATGTAGTTGAAATTTCCATTGCTAGATCCTTTTCACTCCCTCCTGTGTGTAGCAGCTTACTTAGTGAAATCATCTGGAGAGGGCTGAGCTCAGAGGATGGGGCCTGCTACTTCACTGTTTAAGCAGAAGAGTGCCCAATAGCCAAAATCAGATTTTTCTGAATAAAATCGTGTGTGTGTACATAAAGTATCATGGTGTTCTGTTTTTAAATTGACATTCAGAATTAAGCGAGACCTTCCCAGATCTACACATCTGAGAACAACTTTAGCTCTTTTCACTGAGGGTGGGGGTATTTGAGGTGCTAAACTTCGGTGCTGAGGAGAGGCATGGAAGTTGAGTAATTGATGATGGGTGCTGCAGACAGTAGAAGCTGCCCAATTGTCTTGGGACTTAAGCTCCCTTTGCGTGGCATTTGTCCCGCCTGAGCTGTCAGCCAGGAGAGATTGGGGTGCAATAGGAGAAACAGCTATTGTTTTGTGGCAGAGAGCTGCCCAGCTCTGTGTTGCCTGCTGTGTTTCATTTTTCTTTTCCTTTCAGTCTTCCAGCAAAGTTGATCAATGGAGGAGTGGCTGGGCTGGTGGGGGTGACCTGCGTCTTCCCAATTGATTTGGCGAAAACCCGTCTTCAGAACCAGCAGAGAGAAGAAGTCTACACTGGCATGTATGTGCTCACAGACCACCTCCCCGCCACCTCCAAGGGGAGGTGCTAATGAGTGAATCTGGAACTGCCCCTCAACAATCTTGCGGGTGGCTGGAGTGGAATATTATTTCCTAAGCTGTTCCCCTTATTAATTCCTCAGCCTTGAGGAGCCTCCATGGTCAATGCTATTTTCTGTCTCCAGAGCTAAAATATCTTAAGTTCCCAGGGCTTCTGGGTGTATGGAGAAAGACCCCTGGAAAGAGCAGGCACCTGCCTTACAGGCTCTGGTCACTAGAGGGTGCAGGGAAACAACAGTAATGATTATTTAAGCTTAAAAAGTGCTTGTAAGTGCTTCGAAGTGAAGGGCTATGTGACCACTAGCTGGCTGTGAGATTTGAAAACCTTTTCCTTCAGGTCAGGGTGACTTCCGCTGAATGGCATTTTCTCTCCCTACTTAAAACAAAATGAAACCCTCCCACCCCACCTCTAGTCTTAAAAATCAAAGCCCTCCTCTGCTGCAGGGCAAGGTAAATACTCAAGAGTCAGGGCTGGTTAAATTCGTTGTTGCTAATAGAAGTTTCTTGCCCAGTTTTCCTGTAAGAAAGTTGCTCCACGGTTTTTCCCTGGGAGCCTGGCTAGCCAAGCTGTGCAGTAGAGCAGTGGTTCTCCACTAGGGATGGTTATGAAATGTACCTAGGGGATGTCCCAAGGCACTGCACCAATACTTTTCAATCTAAAGCAAGGAATACCCTACTCCCAGAGGCGTAACTGGCCAGCTCCTGTGCATGGGGCAGCACTGGCTGCTGTGCTACTGGTAGCATTGCTGTAGTCAGCTGCCACCTGGAGCGATCATTGTTTATAACTTGAGCCTTATATTTCTAAGCAAAAGTTTTTGACTTGAAGAAGGGGCCACTGCCTGGGGACAGAGTAGCTGCCTCCTGGCCACAGGTATGCCATTATCTTTTTGTATAACCAGGCTGTGTTCTAAAGTGTCCCTGTCCTGTTAAAACATTGCCAGCCACCGCTGTGTTATACATGGAACAGCTCTCTCCCTCAAGTGGCACTTCTGTCCATGCCCTATGTAGAAAGTGCAGCCACGTTGCAACAGAATGAGATGTTTGTATATGTCCATGTACCACTGCACTTGGAGGAGGCTGGCTGGCATATCCACTAAGTGCATGACCAGGTTGCCCTTTCATGGCTGCTTACAGAGGCAATAAACTGCAGCTGTATTTAAGGTAATAGAGCTGTTGGTAGTGAACCAAAGAATGGTCTTGGGGCAGCTCACCCTGTGTCTGTCTCTCTCTGGTTCTAGGCGGGATTGCCTGGTGAAGACTGTGCGCTCAGAGGGATTCTTCGGCATATACCGAGGTAGTTTCTGTAGGGAATTTAAGGAGCAACTTTCCAATGCATAGTTCCAGCATGTCCCAGCCTCACTGCAGAAGGGCAGACTTCCAGTTGAATGCCTCTCCCCTGCCCCTCAGTAATAAAGGCATCCTTTAATTCCAGCCCCACACAAAGACATTGCTTTAATTTGGTAAGCAGGGCTGACAGCTAATGAAAAGGAAAATGCTGGACCCAAAAGAAAGGAAATGATTTGGAGAAAAGCAATGGAAATTATCAGAAGCAAGGCAATATGATAGAGAAATATTAGATAAGGAACAGAAAGGTCAGCTGTTGCTCCATTTTTTTTTTATTTCCCCTTATAAGAAACCAAAAGACTAACTATTGAAAATGGATAGAAGCACACACCCTGTGCCTTTCTACCCAATATACATGTAACATGTGGAACTCCTTGCTGCAGGGTATTAGTGAGACAACTATATAAATTCATGCTCGGGACAACATATTTATGCTAATAAGAAGAACAGACATAGTTATGCTAGGATAGAAGGATCCGGGAAGGAATTTTTTTTCCCTAGAAACAGCATTGTGGTGCTGGGGACTCCTTTCTCTGGCTTGGTTCATTTCTGTAGGTACTATGTTGGAGTAGATGGACACTGACTTCTTGGGTTGTTGCCCATCCCTAAACTCCAGCAGAACTGAGGGTGTAGGAGACCTTCCTATTGTTAGTCTTTGTCTACGGAGATCCTCTCCTGCCCCAAAGTTACAGGACCCTTTGTGTCTCCTTGGAGACACTGGCCTGCAGGCTGGTCCCAGCTGCCCCTTCCTAATATTGCCAACATCCCACTGCTTGATGTTCAAACCATTTCATCCCAAGGATTAACATGAAGTGCATGTGGAACTACTACTGCTCCACAGGTATTAGTCTGCCAGCACTGCTGTCTGTCAGCACACAGGCTCCCAGGCATTCCCAGCCCTTACCTCCAGGCTGTCTTGCCCCCAAGGCCTGGCTCTGTTTCCATTGCTGTCTCTTTGGAACGTTCTTCCTCTTCTGCCCTTTTGACCTGTTACTAGCTGGGGTCTCCAAGGTAGAGTGCAGAGGATAATTTCCCTTTACTTCTCACTTGGCCTAATTCAAGGGAGGAGGGATTTTAATAGATTAGAGTGTGACAGAATTAACCCTTTATTTCCCATTCCCTATCCTTACCTAGGAGCTGCTGTGAACCTGATGCTAGTCACTCCAGAGAAAGCCATCAAGCTGGCTGCTAATGACTTCTTCCGACAGCTGCTCTCACAGGATGGGTATGGAGGAAACGTCACTCTCTAAGTTTGGCTTTACGCATGTAAAAAGTCAGTTGAATATGGGTAGGAATGGGGGAGGAGGGAGGTGTGGAGGTATTTGTATGAAGTTATTTGAACAGGCATGTTTAATTTTGCATTTATGTAGATCTTTATCATTGTGTGAATGTGTAGTTGTGCATGTGTGTAGTCACGTGGGTATGCGTACAATATATACAGTATGTGTTGCATGTGCATGTTTGGTGGTTATATTGTGTGGTGCTTAGGGGAATGTGTCCAGGAATGTTATGGGAATCTTTTGCCTTTCTCTGAAACATCTGAGACCCAGTGTTTAATAGTACAGTAACTAGAATAAGAAGCATAAATGGAAAATCTCATGCTTCAAGACTTAACTTGATCATCAGCTGAGGTCAGGAAAGAGTTTGCTTTCTAGGTACATTATTGCAAAATCAAGAACATGGTCAGGTTTGTTGGTTGTTTTGTGTTTTTTTGGGGGGGTGTGGGAGATTGTATATGTATCTCCTTACAGCTAAGGCCTTTGTAGACAAGTGTTAGAATGATTGATGTGTTTGTGGATGAATGGGTATGTGGATATATTCTTTGTGCTGGGAGCATGTTTAGAAAATTTTGTAGATGTCTATCCTGCTGTTCTCCTTTGAGTGGATGTGTGAACTACTCTGTCTAACCTATTTCCTGTAAGAAGGCTATGTCAGTGTGAACCTGTAAGAAACCATCCATGCAGAGATGGCCTGAGATTAACAAGGAGTAACATGAGAAGGTGGTGTACTCCCCATTCATTGCTTCAGTCTATGTGTGCCTGCCATGCACTCCTTTTGTATCTTTACTGTTCCCTGCAGAAAGAACCTAACACTGCCCAGGGAGATGCTGGCTGGCTGTGGAGCTGGGACCTGCCAAGTGGTGGTCACCTCCCCAATGGAGATGCTGAAAATTCAGCTCCAGGATGCGGGACGGCTGGGTGAGGCCCTGTTTTGGGCTGGGGCAGTGGGAGTGGAGCTTGCTTGGGTTCTTGCTTTGCTTTATGCACTGGATCCCTTTGCTGCCTGCTTCTAGAGATCTCCCTGGTGTTGCAGCAGCCTTTAGAATACATCTCTCATGGTGCTTCAGAGGAGACTTCTGCAGCCCCATCATCTCAGGTCTTGCTTCAGGGGAGCCCCCAGGGACTCCTGTCCCAGCCTTTCTATCAGAGGGAATGACCTGGACACTGGCAGTGAGGATAACTTACAGTTCCTGCACCCCCAGACTCTCTCAGCAATGATAAAATTGATTTGAAAGTATAATTTGAATTGAAAAACAGAAGAAACTTCATAGGGAGAATGACAGGCTATGCTTTGAACTTTCAGCTGTGTGCTGCATGCGAGTGTTCAGGATCTAATGTATGGTATGGTCCAACAGGGCAGTGATTGCTATTGAGCTGGTTGCCAGTGAAGAGGTTACCAGTGTAGTAGCAGGTCCCAGGGAAGCCAGGCACAGATTGTTGGGGTTGGGGGAGCTCCACAAAATACAAGGGGTCTCACCCCTCCCAGTTCAGGGGCCAATCTAATTCTTTCCCTTTGCTTTTTAGCTGTTCACCAGCAGAAGGTTTGGGGAGCAGATGGGCCAATGACAGCCTCCTCCCACCCACCACCAGTCAATGCTTCCACGACTGAGCCTACCTCAGCATTCAGGCACCCCTCTGCCACTGTGATTGCCAAGGAGCTGCTGCAGATTCAGGGACTAGCAGGCCTGTACAAGGGCCTGGGAGCCACCCTGCTCAGGTGAGGAGAAGGGAAAGAGGCTGTCTGACATGCAAGGACAGATGGGTGGCTGGATGAGTAGCATGGAGCCCATCTGTCTGTGAGATCTGACCTACACAGATGTGTCATCTGGTCTGTGCAGCTGCCAGCAGGGCCAGAAATTCAGCAGCGAGGCAGGAGGCCTAGTATAGATTCATAGATTCATAGATTAAGGGTCGGAAGGGACCTAGTAGATCTTCTAGCCCGACCCCCCGCCAGGGCGGGAGAACAACAAAAAACCCCAAAAAGAGAAACGGGACTCAAACGAGTCCAGCCAGGTAGGCATCCAGCCTCTTCTTAAAGACCCCCAGGGTAGGGGCCAGCACCACTTCCCTTGGAAGTTGGTTCCAGCTCCTAGC
>NW_017729022.1:86368512-86381156 GCF_001723915.1 Gavialis gangeticus
TCACAGCAGGGAAGTCCCGGTCCCTGCACAAGAAAACGGAGGTGAAGAATTGGTTAAAGAGGTCCGCTTTCTCTTCTGACGCAACCACCAAATTGCCCAGCGTATCCTGCAGGGGTCCCACATTACCCGGCACCTTCTTCATCCTCCCAATATATTTGAAAAAGGACTTTTTGTTATCCTTAATCTTGGACGCTAGTCCGAGCTCCATGTCCGCCTTTTCCTAACAGCTCGCCTACAGGCCCGAGCTGAGGAGGTATACTCCTCTTTGGAGATTTCACCCCCCTTCCACCGGGCGTACGCCGCCTTTTTGGTAAGCAGGCAGTCCCGGACGCCCTTGGTGAGCCAGGGGGGCTTCCGGACACTCCTGCCCCCCTTGCTTCTTGTCGGGATCAATTGCTGTGGCTTGTTTTGCTGACAAATTTTCAGCCTGCAGGTAAACCCACGAGCTGGGTGACATGGATCCATGCTCCAAATCTGACCTGGGACCCTCCTCAGCTTGGAAATTTAGTGATGTGACAAGTGGTGGTTGCTGTAGTTCCAGAAGCCATTGCAATTAATGCTACTGCTGATTGTCCCACCACCAAATTTCCAGCAGGCCACATGACAGCTCCGCAGGCCAGATCCAGCCCTGGATAGATCCATGTCTTTGACACATCGGCCCTGGATAGATCCATATTCACGTTGGACAGAAGGTATTTGACTTCCTTAAGAGTTGCCCTGCCTCATCTAGTCCTACATTTCAATGGGAAAACCACTGGATCCAGAATTCTTCTCCATTTTAGGTAGTAATGGTGACCTATGTTGTACAAGCATCTGCAGGGCTAGGATAAAGAAGAGCTGTTTACCTTCTCTCATCAGACACTAGCTGTCAGTGAAGAGTGTGGTATTAGTCTATGTTAGGTTTTTACTAATTCTTCCCCTTCTTGCCAACAGAGATGTGCCTTTTTCCGTTATCTATTTCCCACTCTTTGCCAACATCAACACACATGGGCAGCGGCACACTGGAGAGAAAGCATCCTTCTTCCATTCCTTTGTGTCTGGCTGTGTAGCGGGTTCTGTGGCTGCTGTGGCAGTGACCCCCCTGGACGGTGAGTATTGTGTAAAGGTACGGCCAGGTGTCAGGAGAAGAATAGGATGGAGATGGCAGGGGTGGACAAAGTCTGGCCCACGGGCCAGATTGGACCCATGGCAAACTCCATTTCCCAGCATCCCCTGCCTGCATTGCTGTGGTTGGTTTAGACCCCAGCAGCAGTGTGGCCATGACAGCATGGGGCCAGGGTTTCCATGGAACTGGCCTCAGCAGCACTGGCAGGGCACGCGGCTGGGTGGGAAGCTGCTCTGGGCCTGGGATCTTGCAGTGGTAACAGCATGGTGCAGAGCTGGGGCAGAACTGAGATCTGCTGCCCAAGCAGAGGCATGCAGGCAGCAGACTGTGGTTCTGTCACAGCTCTGGACCGTGGTGTCACCACTGCAAAATCCAAGTCCTGGCCCCAGGGCAGCTTCCTGTCTAGCCACATACCCTGCCAGTGCTGCTGGGGCCAGTCTCCATGGAAACCCTGGCCCCACGATATCACGGCCCCACTGCTGCTGGGGCCTCCATGGAAACCAGCTGCAGAGACAAGGGCAGGGGCTGCTGAGAAAGGGAGTCTGGCCAGATGTACCATTTTGCCCACCCCTGATCTAGGGATTTTGGTTACTTTTATATCATGTCCCCAGACTTAGCCAGTTTCTGCTGCTCGTTCTCAGATGCGTTCCCAAAATCTGTTGGTCCAGTCCATTGTGACATATCGGTGCAGAAGCTCTGAGAGTAGGTGGTGCTGGTGGCAGAGTGGAAGTACCATAGCAATGACCAAAGATAGGTTATCTCTGACCATCAGCTTTTTGCTGGCGGCCTCTTAGAACAGCTGGCTGTGACAGACGGGTGCTGAACTTTGGGACTCCCTGAAGGCTTGTGATGTGCCATACATGCACAGCTCAGAATCCCGGCAGCTTCCACACCTGACAGCTACAGGTGTTGTCCTTGGAGGTCACATCGCTATCCTTTAGACAAAACATTCTTGTTAGCATATACAACAAGTTACACACAACATGCTTGTTGCCATACATGCAGTTGTATTTGGCTTGCAACCAGCTCTGATAAGGGAAGGAGAATCAACCAGCTTGCCTCTCAGTTTGCATGAGATCAGAGATTCCCTGCAGAGAGTACAGCCTCATGCAAACCTCACTAGCTTACTGAGCAGTTTGAAGTCTCTATTCTTCCAGTCACTTCCTAGTTATTTCTTCTAGTGGTTCTCTCGCATTGAAATTCACAAGCACCTCCAGGCATCACTCATGCAGCATGTGCATCTCTGCTTCTTTCAGATCTCTCCATTGTGAAAACCAGAATCTAAAAAAGGGGCGGTGACTCAGATGCGTGGTGACATTTTTGAGTCCTGTCGTGACTTGTTAGAATGCTGGCATTCAGCTTCTCCATGCCAGCTACACAGAATCACAATTTTGTTCTCTATTCCCAGGAAATTCTCTCTTCTACAGTGCAGCTTCCTCCATGGCTGGACCCCTGCTTTAGTATCTCCTCTGTTTCCCATTCTCATCACCTCTTCAATGGGTCATTTATTAAGGCTCCAGATCTGAAAAAAGGGTAGTGTCTCAGATGTGTTGCAACATTTTTGAGTCCTATCCTGACTTCTTAGGACTTTGGCAAGGATTTATGAAAAGTCTACCTTACAGTTTGTTGTTACCTCCCTCACTATGGAATCTGTATGCTTGGACAGAGGTGGACAAATACCATGGTCTTCGTTTTGTAGATTGGAAAATGGAGGGTCCAAGAAGCAAAGTGATTTGTCTTAGGTCACAAAGTGAATCAGTGCAGGAAGCACAGACAGGGTGTTGTGGTTATCTTATTTCCCCATTTGTTTTATAAAAGCCCACAGAAGTTAGATCATAGGATGATGCTGTAGTGGGGTGTTGGAAGCCTGAAATGTATCTTCTACACTCTGCCCATTTTAGTTCTAAAAACCCGAATTCAAACCCTGCAGAAAGGCCTGGGAGAGGACACGTACAATGGAATCATTGACTGTGCTAGGTAAGCCAGAAGACTCTCCCTCTGCCTGTCTAATGTATCGTAATTCTGTGCCCACTGCTCTTGGTTATTTCACAGTGTGGGGGTCACAGCAGGTACTCCATCTCTTTCAGTTTTGCAAAATTCCCTGAGGACTTTTGATGGAACAGCTTAGTCCTAGAATGAATCAGAACTTCCCTTTGACTACTCCTCCAGCTGATAAAAGAATGATTTTCCATAGTGTCCTTGATATGCCTCATGCTGAGTTAGTCAGCAACAGAACTAACATATCTCATAAGCCAAGTACTTCACACAGTCCACTGGGGAGTGATGTTAATCCAGTGGTTTACAACTTGTTCAGCTGAAGTGCTCAGTAGGAGGAAAGTGCTGAAACCATTTCCCAAAGACCTTCCCAGCTTGTGCAACTGTTGCACAATCCATAGAAAGTGGCACTTGCATAGATTTTGGGTTTTTTCAACGTGAAATCATGAGAATGGGGCCTTTCTCTTCTTACCCTTAAACATGCAGCCGTGTCCAGACGAGCGCAGCCGTGCAGTATGACGCTGCAGACACGTCTGCGGCCCCACATACTGCACATTCACATGTTTTCCACACTGCAAGGGAGAACTGCCCATGCATGCTTTTCTGCAGGTTTTTTTGACCCTAGGATAGCATGTGGATATCCATGGGTCAAAAAAACCCATGGAAAAAAAAGGCACGCATGGGCAGCATGCAACACTCAAAAGCAGAGCGGGGCCACCCAGAGCTGGGCTGAGGCTGCTGGCAGGGCTCCAAGCAGCAGAATCGCCACTGCTGCAGCCATAGGAAGCCCCCAGGACCCCAGGTAAGGCTGCTGGGGCCAGCTGTGCTGGCCCCAGCCTCCTTTACCCCATCCGGGGTAATTTGTCATGCACCATTGTGCATGTGGCATGGACACTTCCCAGAGACAAGTAGCAGTAGTGCAAGGTGTGCTGCTGCTACTTGTTCCTGGAGAACCAAACATCCATGCTTATGTGGATGGAGCCTGAGAGTAAATTCTCTCCCCCTACTACTTTTAACTAGTTGTATAAAACACCTAGAGCTGCTTGTTCAGCCACATAATTTTCCTTTTTTTTTTAATATACAGGAAAATCTGGATGCATGAGGGTCCTGCTGCCTTCATGAAGGGGGCAGTCTGCCGGGCCATGGTTATAGCTCCCCTCTTTGGCATAGCCCAAGGAGTTTATTTCATTGGTATTGGCGAATATATTTTAGGATATTTCCAGTAGCACTGGCTTTTGCTAAGCAAGACTAGGCTGAAGATCCCACAAGTTTACTTCCCCATCTCTACAGAATCAGAATGACCAGAAATGGACAGGACCATATTGTGATCCATGCTGTGACTTTGACACAACCTTCTGCTTTCCCTGGCAACAAACAACGGTGGACATGGGCTATTTGCCATTATGGCTTTATTTTCTTGTACCCTTTTGTTTCCATGTGCTACAGCTGACCACTGCACATTTATAAAAGGGAAAGGACTATTTTGTCTCCTTCATTATCTTCTCTGAAAAATGCTAGTCCTTTTAAGATAACATGCAGCTGGATTTTTGAAGTGATATGTGTATAAACATAAGATCCACTCTGCTTCAGGGCTGTTCTCTAGGATTGTTTGAGGTTTGTGTTGAACCTGGAGGCACTCTTCAGTTCTCAGCTGACTTGCATGATTTGCAGTGTCCTGTCCTGTACATACAGTATGCCTTGTTCCTTGTATTCAACTGTTTGCCAGTCTAAACTTGCTGTTTCTTACCCTGCTTTTGCAGAGAAGGTAAAAGCCGGTTGAGTGTTTCAAGAATGCAGGGGGCAGATCCAGCTGACTCACTGAGCAGTAAGAAAAAGCTCAAACTAACTTGTTCTAGCAAGCAGTGTCTAAACAGAAGGGTCAGTAAGTTAAGACAAAGCTAGAAGTTTTGTTCATCCCCTGCAGGATCTGGATGTAAGCTATAGATTCTGGTTTGTGCAATGAAGCTGGAAGCTAATATATTGCAGCCAAAAATTTAGATAATTTACAATGAGATTAGGAGGGAGCTGGCAGCAGTTACTGAAGGTCAAAAGCAACTAGATTTAATACTTAGATAAGCACAAAAGCTAATAAACCAAACAGCTATGCTAAAGCAAAATATGGAGGCAAACACACTGCACCCTCACTACACAGATGGGCCAGCTACAAGTGTGTCAGAACTTGGCACTTTTAGGACCATTAGATCTGCCATTTCAGAGAAGCAAGGCTGTAAGTCATTTGTGAAGTCCTTACAAAGAAAGAGAATAGCTTGTAGCACACTCAGAAACTGGGTGTTGCAGGACAGTATTTTTATAAAATAGTGCTACTGCAGCCTACCACCCATTTCTTCATGCCACAACGTGAAAGCCATGTACCAGCACACTACACCCAAGAGTGACAGGAGCAGGCTCAGCAGCTCCCTCAAGCATCAATAAACTGGCTTTATGAATGTAGGAGTCTTGGAGGAATAAAATGGGGAATGGTGCCAGGTGTTAAGGTACAGTACTGGCACTATTGTTCAGGTGTATTTTCAGGAACTTCAGAAGTGTCTTGTATCATTATGTGCAGATTAAGAAATAGCATCTATGACGCTCTCAGAGAGTGACTGCTGTGTGGCTGTAAATTTAGGCTACATAATGTTTGCTCAGAATAGGTGCAGCTCTTCAGTGACTGAAAAACTGTCTGTTACCTTTTAGGGCAGGGTTATATCTACTGACCACTCTTCCCCCCACTAACTGCCTCTAGTTATATGCTTAGTAACAGAAGAGAGACATTTTGCTGCTAGTTTGTTCCTCCTTGTTGGAAGAATGAAGATCACCCTGGATTCTTATTTAAGAGTATTTTTAAGTTAACACTATTCACTCCCACAATTAAACTTCTACTGCTTGCTGTGCAACTAGGATTTAAGAGAAAAGGGAACCATTTGTAATACCGAGTACATCAATGGATACTGATGTGCTAGCAGCTTTCTGTGCATTATCTCTGTGCTTTCCCAGGAAAGTACATTTACTTAGTTGCTAGGGAGTTCAGTTCTCTACTCCATCCAAGCCCCACTGTGACTTTCAGGTTGTCAAGTACAGATACACTAGTTTGCAAGCTAGTAGTATAGTCTATCCACTATCATTCATATGCATCTTTATATTTGTCATTTATTAAAGTATGCCACAAAGCTAGTTCTGCTATTGAAATAGTGGGTGATGTTACTGTTTACAAAAATACTATAATAACCAAAAGGTTGGTTGGGATCATTCCTTCCACACAGGAACCAGCTCAAATAGGAAGCAGCCTTCAATTCAGCTCTGATAGGAATGAACTACTTTGCTTAGTGCTAGCAAACATCTGCAGAATGAGGATCCTATTAGCGTGGTTTGCAGCTTTTGACTTATGTAAGTACCACAACTGTTCAGGGAGGGTCACTTTTCTCTGTATTACTGTTCTCTAGAATTAGTACTTGTGCTGAAGAGTATGATGCCCTTGCCTGAACAGTAGATAAAACAACTACCCCCACACTCCATCACAGTTACACTTCAATAGCAGCACCGTAGACTGACTACAAAAGGTCTCTGTAGACACGCACCTTTTTATTTTAATAAATAAAGTAGTACAGGCTCAGGCTTCTTTTTTTAAATCACATATACAGAACAGGAAACTCTGGCCCTGACCAAGTAACACAAGTCAGACTATTGACCCTGGGGAGGAATGCATACTCCCTGCACAACACTAAAGGCCTTAATTAGAAAGAGAGCTCCCATGGGCATATTGTATGGTCAAAGACTAGGTAACATGAAAAGTCAAGTGGCCAACAGAATGAGTTGGCCTAACTGGACCACTAATCTTATAGCCAAAGCAGCACAGAACAGAGCCAAGACCCAAACAGTCTCCATTCTCTAGTGTCACTTCCAGATGAGGTGGTCATCCCCTCATTTTGATCAATACATAAATCACCACAAAATTGAGTCAGGCTAAGCACAGCAGGTATGCAAAGTTATTCCACCGAAGAACATAAATTGGATGACACAGAGCAGTGAATAGGTACATTTCAAGATTAAAGTTAGCAGACACTTTTGCATCTCTTCAGTATGGCAGTGGAACAGATTCCACTTTCCCTCAAAGAGGTTTAGTCCAAAAACTTCCTGTTGGCATTGGCACCAAAGAGTGCCACTCGGATTTCTGGCATCATCTGTTGAGAGAGCACGAGAACAAGTACAAGAGTGTTAGAAGATGCTTCACATATACTGTACACTTTAAGGAGTAGTAAAATAACTGAGCACCTAGTTGTTTGATTATAGGAACCGGTGGGCGATATGCCAAATACAAAAATAGCTCGGGAAAATTCCAAACAGCTCTATGTTGCCGACATGACTGAAAACAAGATTTGTGTCAGCGTAGTCAAGATCCTAAGCAGAGGGACAAGGTAACTCCGAAAAGTAACAGAGAGCTGCTGCTATTTAGGCAATAGCCAGATTGGCAGTCCTGAATGAATATTGCAATAACCACGGCCAGAAGAATTCACTTTTCCCTAGGGAACAGACTGGGCTAAATCTACTATCTGTATCAGATAATCTCTGTATCGAAAAAATTGTTCTGGGTTTAAGGTGGACTAATCTATATCTAGGTTAGATTTAGACATTTTGACTAGGGAAATCTATATTCCCCCATGCAAAAGACTCCATGCAGGCACTACATAGTGGCATAAATAAGCTCCTCCCACAAGTCAGGACAGCTGAATTTACGAGTCTTTGCTTGTCATCTACCTAAAACACGAGACTGCCACAAATCTTACTTTGAAGATTTGGACTTTGATGAAATTCAAGGATGCTAACAGCAAGACTTGGCTAGTCCAATGTTGGGAAGATAATGAAGGCACAAAAAGGAGCTGGGTGAATAGATGCTTCCCAACCTCAACTTCTCCTTCCCCAAAGTTACCTGCTGGGCTATGAGATCCAGCCGACTTTCCAGAGTATTGGAAACCTTGATTTTCCCATTGCTGTTATAGATTTCAACACCTCCAGCGCTAGAGAGAGAAACGATTCAATATTACATATCATAACTTGGCAGAGCTAAATACATGCTTGAATGCACGTCAAGAAGATAACGAACCAATGGTGCTGCCCACTACTCATTTTTAAGCAAACTTTAGTCTGAATTGCATTGCTCTTGCTTTTTAGACAGCAACACTAGCCCTAATAATGCTCTGGCCAGTAGGGATCTGAGCAAGAAAGAAGGTGCACTTTGAGGTGTTGAGTCTTTTCACAGCATCCAATAAATAAGAATGTCTCACAATTTTCAGATCTTGGGAGGAGAGCGAGCAGCCTACAAATATTCTTAAGAGAATGACATTTCTTATACCATTTATACTGTTTGTATAACAAAACAAATAAAAAAAACACAAAAAAAAAAACAGCAGACACTTTGAGGCTTGTGATGTGTGGGGAGGCTGGAGTAAATATTTTATGGATCTTTTTTGGACTTTGCATCCAACTGTGTATTAGACAATCACAGACACTGGAGTATAATCCAATTAGTTCTTCTTACTCTTATGTTTCTATCACTAAATCTTATTTTGAGATCTTTATTCAGGTGTTTACTATGTAACATGAAAGTTATAACCTGCGTCAGCCCTTAGGACTCTTTTTTTGCTTTATCTTGAACCTCAGAGTCCACTCAAAGACTGTAAAAGTTATGCCATGTTTCTACCTGCTGTTGACTGCAGACAATCTGCCCCAAAGTTTGTGTTTAGTTTAGGAAGGTTGCAAGCATGTCTGCTTACTTATTAACATCATTACTTGGTTAGAATAATTAAGCCTGGTAAGAATTAGTTACGTGCAGATTCTCTAGTGCCAGCTCTTCACTAAACAGCAACAGATATGCTTTGAGGGTACTACTTTCATTTTTCCAGAAGAGTTGCTTATTCACACTCCCTCAACAACTAACAGCCCATTAGAGAACTGCATTAGATTACCATCCACCACCAATGCCTGCCAAATTCCTTACATTTCCTCTGGCAGGAATGTTTCCTGGTCAACATGAACATCAATGTCTTTTTTTGCAGCAGTTTTGTAGGCAGGAATACTCTTCTGTACAGCAGTCTAGAACAGAAATAGACCCTTAGTTAAGATCAGAGAGCTTGGGGTGAATTGAATTCTTTGCTCAGACATGGTGCGTGTGACTACCATCAAGTCCATATTAAGGAAAGGGGAAGAGCCAGAACTCATGGACTCGTTCATTTGTCTCACCCTCTTCTGGAAGAGACTTACTTTTAAAAGCCATTTAACTCCTGTCATCATTCCTTATACTGTGAGAAGGCCCAAGGCACTTTCTAAACAAAAGACATTTCCTGAACTGAAAAGTATACAATACCAACGATCAGGTAACTGCAACACTTTTATCTATTTATTTTAATTTGGTAGCAAGTTGCTTTATTGCGTTAGGACTTTGCCTGCCAGGTTTCAAGTATGAGTTCCACGCTTTTAGCTATGGAGACACTGTTTCCCATTCTAGTCATCTTACCTTTACCAAAGGGAGATCCTGTTTCCGGCAACGAACAAACACCTTGGGCTCAAGTAGCTGAAAGAATCCCTGTGCAAAACAACAATTATGTTAAAATAGAGATGAAGGAAACTTCTAGCACCACTATAATTCATTAGCCACAATGCAATGAGAAATTAGTTTAAAGTCCAAGTAATGGCAGAAGCTTCCCATCTCACTGACTGACTATCAAACTGTCCACTGGTTACAAGCCATCTTACCACAGTCATCCTGAGATAGGACTTATTATGATCAGTAATGTGAAACCAATAAGAACTTATAGATTGCATTGTGTATGAGCTGGACAGTCCAAATTTGTAACTAAAATGCTGTTAGAGCTGGCCAAGATGGGCACTGAAGGATGGAAGAAGAGAGGCAGGTTGAGGGACATTAGTATTTCTAACTGGACCAGGCAAGCTGCAACTACGTAAATAGCCTGCACAGCTTTTTCTTAAGGTCTGCAACAATTCTAAATCCGTCCAGTGATCTCCAGCTCTACTGAAGTTCTATAGAAAGATGCAGACAAGTGGGAGACTAGAATGCCCTGAATTTGTGACTCTAGGCAAAATGTACCCCACTTTGCAGGTTTATTATTGCTGTGTGTTTGCATGCAATAAACAGGGCTAAAAGCTACATGTATTACTGAATTGTGCTATGTCAGTGTTATAATTCAACCTTATTTGGCAAGTCTGAGCTCAGCAAAGGAGGGGAATGACTAGAAAGCTAATAAAAAGGCTGGAAAGACAACTGACTGTGCTGGAGAGTCTTTGCTATTTTAAGCTGGGGAGCACACAAATAAAAATAGAATTCTTGGCAAAAAGGTAGTGCCTGTTTCAGGCTCTTGTATTAGCATAGCAGCTAGCACAGTTAAAGTAGTAAGCTTCCATTAAAACCTTGGTGTTTGTAGCTGCTATATTTCTGAAAAAAGGTAAATATTTTGACCAAAGTAACATCCGATGCCCGAAGCCTGGTTATGGAGGTAGGGAAGCAGATCTAGTTAGATGTACTGTGTCACTTAAGTTTATGCAAAGCTATAGTCACACAAGTCTTGGCTCTCTGTCTAGAATTTGAAATGCAAACAGACAGGATCATGAACTATTCAGTTGGGAGAAAAAGCTTTTAACAAGCATGCGTTTCAAGAGCTCATCCCAAATATATGTAGTGAAAGCTTAAGTACATACTCCTTTGTGTTTACTCTTCATCTGTCCTGAAGCAATGACAGTTTAAGAAGCAAGTTACTGTTTCTGTGAGTTTGTGACAACCGTCTCTCATATTCATATGAAACTTCTCAAGAACCTAGATGGCATACCTCAGACAACAGGGCCTTGCATAAAGCTGAAGTTTGACTCCCAGGTCTAGTGGGAGTAAACTGAAAAAAATGTTCTAGGTGATCTCTATACTGCAGCAGTACTCCCAGAGTGGGTTCATGCTTGAGGTAGGACTGAAGAGACAGCTTTTCGCTGTGGCTGGAGTATTTTACCTGTAGAACTAGTCCATCTAGTAGAGCTTGGTACCTAGCAGTATCCTTCACCACCTTGGCAAGTCTCTGCTTGGCTTCGTTCAACAAGTCCTACAGAGAGAAGAGATCACGTGAACAAACAAGTGGGCTCTACTCATTTGATTCTATGCTTACCATCCCTCTGTATGAACAGGACAGACACTGTGCCCCTCCCAACAAGTAAACTTCTCTTCCAGCTGGTGTTCCTGGCACAGCAGCTTCCCCGAGCCCTTCCCCCAGCCCTGTTTAAAACTTAAGGCAATAACTAGACATAAACTCCTTTCCTCGGAAAAGGAAAACCTTGGTAGTAGAATAGCTTTTAATTATTATCTTGTTCAGATGGAATAGTATTGGTAAAACTGAGTAAGAACCATTTCTCCTACCCTATCAACTGCACTAGCATGAAATCAGAAGACTTACAGCAGTCCACACTAGAGAGCATTTGACTACCCCTTTGGTCTTCTACCTGCACAAATCCCTTATATTAAAAATGAGGTTTCCTGTAATACCAATAATTTTCTTGGCTTGGCCTGGTTAAAATAAGATAGCTAGGAAACTCTAGACTAAGGGAAGACCACTGTCAGTAATAAGTGGCAATACAGGAAGCTTACATGGAAGAGTCAGGCCAAGGAATAGCAGTGTCCATCCACTGCAGCCCCAGCCCTCACCCCAAATGCTCACCTGATAGTCTTCACTTGTGAGAAGGCAGTTACTCCATGCATGCAGGAAAACAGTATGCTATGCCCAGAACATGGCTCCAGAGAGACCAATTCAAGAAGCCCAGAACCCAATTTTGCTATTCCATTCCTAGTAGTGATTGTCTTGTTTTCAGAGCCAATAAAAAGGAATAGTTTTTATCTGTTTAAGGAGCACAAACAAATATGGTTCTAGGCCTTTGCCCATAAAACATGTAAAAGAGCTGTGTGAATAGCTATTTTAGTTTGGTGGCTGAACTTTAGAGACATACACACACAGAGTTAGTCTGCCCCCTCTCCCCCCTGCTTTAAGACTGAGGCTCAAGTCTTATTTCACTTGTTCCTCAGTCTGTTTTAGAGTCCATTTTTAAGGATTTTTGTAGCTTGTGACCTGGAATATTTCAGGAGGAGGAAGTGTTATGAACTGTTCAGAAGCATGTGGCTGAGTCAGAAATTTCAGTAGCCAGAAATTCTACAGCATGGACTAATTTGGTGGAGTCAACTCTTTCAGCTCCCTCTGTGCAGCACATTTTAAATCTTTCTAAATTTAACCTAGATTATTAGTTTGGTTCCAGGATGAAAGAAATAATTTTTTTTTTAAATATAAAAATGAATGCCTCTTCTCAGAATAGTGTTATTCAAATAGGACTATTTTAATGGCTCAGAGCACTACCGAGTACCTAGGTTGTATAGACTGCCTCTCAGTCAAGACAAGAATTTTAAAGCTAGATGGAAGAGGTTCAGGTCCAGGGCAACATAGGAGCATGGGCGACTGGTGCCTCTTGAGTCAGTGACTAGTCCCGGGGGGGGAGGGGGGGGGGGGGG
>NW_017729022.1:86381407-86389443 GCF_001723915.1 Gavialis gangeticus
GTCCCTCGGCAGCCAATCTCACTGATCGCACTCACCAAAAAAAGTCCCGTGGCCACTTTTGTTGGCGGCCCTGCTCCCTGGCCGGCACTCACAGGGTGGGCACCAATGCTCCTGCCTGCCCCTGTCTGCCACCTAAACAGGAAACGCAGCCTGACAGGGGGTGCACGTGCACCTCTGTGCACCCCCTACACGTCGCCATCACAATGGAGTGAGACTTGTGGAGCTTAACAGTTATATTCCCTAGGATAATTATAGAAAGTATCACTTTCCATATTTCTAGGCATAAATTGGTCACCAGATGGACCAAGTAGTAAAACTTTTCATCCACAGGCCTCTACTGGAGATGGGACCCTCCATTAAATGTTGTTTTAAGTCTACTTCCTGAAACCTAGCCATTTTAGAATTACCACAGACACTAAGTTCTACTTGCCTAGAACAACTGAACATTTTGTATACCAGCTCACCCACAGTTAATTCCTCTTTTTGTCCCACATTGTGTAATAAGCATTTCCTAGCCTATGAACAAGTATCAGACACTGTCCAAAAGCAGAGCTTAGCCACAGGCTCCAAGTGAAATTTCTGGCAGAAACCATGTAGTTTCCTAGAACATCAGATAAATTAAGCTGTGAAAGCATGACACCAGGACAATTTATTAAAGCTGGGCTTCACTCTTAAATCCTTCTTAGTTGATGGTAGTCTTTCAAGACATCTAGTGAAACCTTTCTGCATGTTATGTAGGCTTGGAGTCCACTAGACTTAAATTTAATAGAAATTAAGTGTACCAGTGTTAATGGTTAGAGCAGACTTCTTAAGTAAGGACATGGAAAACCCCCTGCCCTTTTAACACAGGCATGTACTCACAGCAATAAGGTCATCCCTTGCTCTAAGGACCTTCAATCTTGCCTGATTCATCAGGTTGGACATCTGACTGCAAGTTGCATGGAAAAGTTCAATCAGTTCATCAACAACTAAACAGTGACAGTAGAGCAGCAAAACTTTAACTGTGTAGCCTGACATTTTTAAGTAACACTATCATTTTGAACACAAGCCTGGTTACTAATCTGAATCTGCTTCAGGAGCAGCAGCAATAAATAACTTAATAGAAAGGGTAGCTTGCTGAATGACAACAAAAGCAAAAAAAAAAGTGACTTAAGAGACAGATAACTGCTGAGATCTGCACAATAACCTGTATCTAAGTTATGAAGCATGTTGCTAGACAGTGGTGGAGGGGGAGACCCTCTAAATCACAGCTGCTGGAGTTCTCATTAGGTTACTGTCTTTAGACCTGGTACCAAAACCAGCCACTGTCCAGTATCTAGAAACTTGCCAGAAAGCTCCCCCACACATGCTCAGATGCTTCAAAGTTCTTTTCTATACTCATGCTATAAGACTAATTTTTCTTACCAAAACACTCCAGCCACCCCAAAACCTCCCTTTATTGGAATCTGTTCTCCTGCATGGAGCTGTAGTGCTTGGTCAGCACTACTTGTTGCTTGAACAGTTTTAAGTTGCAGTTTACCAGGGAAAGCTATAAAACAGCAACAATGCTGGGGCTGCCTGCAGCTCTAAGATTATACTGCCTTATTTCAAAGCCATGAAAGTTTGTTCTGAAGTGAAAGTCTGTATTCTGCAATACTTAGTGGATTAGCTATGCCATCCCCATTTGCTAGGGGAAGATTTTATTTGTATATCTATATAATGACACGTTGAATGTTCAGGTGCTGAAGTAGAACAGGCAGCCTAAGCAACTTACATTTTCTTTTGTTGTTCAATTTGTTTCTCCTTCTTTTCATAGTACTCCATGATTTTCAGTCTTTGCGTCTGCACGAGCCGACCCTTCTCAATGTTGAACTCTTCTTCTGCCTATGGTGAGAGCCCGAGTTGAAATGAAGCTGACTCCACAAGCGTTTGGAAGGATGCTCAGTTTATTCACATCAATAAACTAGAAGCAGGGGGATGAGAATTATGGCCCTAACTAGACAAAGCATTTACTTAAATCTCACTGTAGTCAAGGGGACTTAGGTGTATATTTTGCTAACGCAGGGACTTTGTCACTATTTTCCAAACAGAATATTGCTGAAGCCACACTATTGATTTTTTCCTCCAGATTTTGTTTCTAAACAGGCGAAGATATCTAACTCAAGTATTAGCTAGTGAGCAAATACTGGTGTGCTACCTAGCAGCAACCTAAAGTTCAGTTCAGGACACTTAAATAAACATAGGCTAATCTTTGCAACTGGAAAAGATATGGAAAACAGACACCACAACAGTATGAATCACAATAACGTGTGGTAATCTGACAGTTACTACAGCCTGTATAGTACCCTTAAACTGCTTACATTTAGAGGTTATTTATACAAGGCTACAGGCAGGAGGACTTACTGCTTTTTTAGTGCAGTCCACTAACATATATGTAAAACAGGCCATGAAAGTGGGCAATATTAACAGTATCCAGCTACAGATGTGCAAGGAGTCTCAACTGGTAACTAAAGAACATCATCTTTATTTAGAAATAAGGGGGGAAAGAAAAAAAACCATTTCTAACATGCATTAGTGTTTAACAATCAGTCTAATTTCAACAAGACTTTGGCATAATACAGCCAACCATGCGTAAAAAAAAAAAAAGCAAAAAGAAAAGCTGCCATGACATTTTATGAATCTATCAACCTTTTTAGCACATGACTGTGCCACACAACCTGGCCACTATTATATTGGTTCACATGGAGAGGGTTGAGTATGCATATGCTGAATGCAAGACAAGGTAAGTGCTTGGTTTTTGCTTTCATCCCTTAAATTTAAGTCTGGTTTTAGTTCATCAACATCTGCAAGACCACAGCTGGAACTAAGAGGGTAGCTGCACAGGCTTATTGTTAATCCCATCATGGTGCCCGTTTACACACCAGCCATCACCGAAATGAGGCAGCTGACATTGACTTGCATCTTTTTATTGCACTGCAAGTCTATAAGAACACATGGCTAAACAGGAACTTGTTTTGATTTAGGAGAAGGTAGTCCCCACTTAAGCCACAATGGAAAAAGTGAGAATGAAAGCCAATTTAATTTTCAGAAAAAGTTCTGGATAAATCTTAAATACAGCTTGGAGTGATCACATTCATTTGTTTAAGAACCAATACATTTCAGAAGCAAGTAATTTAATCCCATCTGTTTGGGGCAAAAAGTCCCAGTTTATATCATCATCAGATCCCCTGCTGTGTTGAATCAAAACGTGTTTTTCCATTCTAATACCTTCACATGTAGGCATTCACAAGGAGATGTGGAAACAGCATCAGCTCGGTTATTTTGATTATGCTACTCTGACATTAACTTAATTCAGTATCTTACATTTTGCTGTGCAGTTACCCTGTGTGTGTGAAGCAAGTCAGTGGCCTCGTGGAAATATTGTAGGCCTGTTTAAGGGGTGACTGGAAAGCTAGTTAGGATGCCGCACGTCATCCTTTTTGCTGTTCCACACGTGATATTTTTACCTTAGCATCTATTTCTTCAGCCTTTTCATTAGCTTCCTGCTCAATGAAAGCCATCATATGCTTGATCTGTAACAGCAAAAAAAGCAGTTATATTTTTGCAAGAAAGCACTCAAGAGAAGCAAGCTTTTTGCCCCATGAACTCCACAGTACTCCCCCCCTCTCATATATAGTAGCATTGCTTTCACAGAAAGGAAGTCTTCCCTACTGGCAAACACAGAAGTCACCACATAATTAAGGAACATTTAGATGAGAAACAAAAAACTGAAACCTGATCTCAACAGCCTCTGTATCATTGCTCTGCAATAGCATTGGTACAGCCTCCCTGGGCTACAAGAAGGGCCGACTGGGCAGTCTTTTAAGTGACAAATGCCCATACACAAAGATGTGTTGAATCATTTGCAACAGCTTCCCATGTCTCTGGGTTGGTATTGGGATCATCACAAGTTAAGGAATTGAAGTATTTGAGAAGAGTTGATGTTTCTTAGCAAGTGCAGAGCTCCCCTCAGACTAAGGACAAGTTTTGACTGCTTCAGAGAGAAGAAAGGGACCTGCAGTGAAAGTGAAGGATTCAGGGACTTTGAGGATCCAACCTAAGCTTGTAAGTATTTGAGAATCGATGGGAAGTTGCTGAGGATCCGCTGCTACAGGACTACAGGGTCTGCCCCAGAACGGATACTTGGAAAAGAAACAGACCTTTGATAGCACTAGGATTAGAACAGCTGCTCAGGGAACCGCGCCTGCCAACTCAAGAGAGCGCAGGGCAACAGTGCTGTGACAGGACTGAGCAAAGCAGGCACTACCTGTGACACTGCGATGATCCCAGATCACAAAACACTCTGAAGTGCATCTCGCCTCTTACTGAAACACAAAAAGACCTCCAAAGAGCAAGATTCTGAATGGTGACAGCCTTAACAAGCGCTACAAGGTGCATTCTTATGAGAAATTAGTTTCTGCTGAAGTTGGAAGATCTTTCACAGGACAGTTTCCTATGGGAAGAGGACTAGTGTTCCCTCCTGCCACAGGAAAAGGGGCATCTTTCTTATACCACCCACAGGGATTTACATCTGCTACATGAGCTGCAGCTAGTGCTAACCAGGGTCTGCCGAACGAGGTAAGTAGATATGAATGCAACTCTCCATGCAGGAGTACTGTGAGAAGCTCTAGAAACCCTGGATGCAGTTAAGAGGAGGCAGTTTCCTGCTCTGTCCCATGACCTACATGGCAGCGACGTGGTCAGTTTACTGTAAACTGCATTTTCATTTCAAGGGAGGGCGGGGGGAAAAAGGCAGTTACAGATGTCAGGTGCGACTGCAGCAGCGGCTGGCGCTGGGGGGCAGCGACCTCTCGGGCTCCTTTCCACACCCCCCGGCGCCCGCTCAAACCCATTTTTATTACAAAGGGCAAGCGCCGCGCTCAAGGCCTGGCTGCGCTTTGGCCCTAGGGAGTCCTGGACGCCCCTCGCCCGTTTCCCCCCGGCCCGTCCCGGTCCCGACCCCGCGCCAGCACCTGCTTCTGGACGTCGGCATCGCTGAGCGCCATGGTGAGGCGGGTGGTGACGTCAGCGGCAGTTAGCGCAGGGAGACTGTTGGACGGCAATTGAGGGCTCCAGGCCGGGTACTGAATGGAATCGAATCCGGTCGGGGTCACAGCTGCGGCCTGCGTCACGCCGGCCCCGCCCACAGCCGCGCGCGCCAATGGGAGCCAGGGGAAGGCGGAGCCTAGCTGCGCATGCGTGCTGCCGGTACGGAATGGTTTCGCCCGCCTGCCCTGAGTGGTATGGGCGGGCGGAGCGCGTGATCTGGAGGGCCTGGAGCGGAGCGTGGGGCTGGCGTGGCGGGAAATACCACGGGGCGGCCAAGTCAGGGAAGCCTGCAGCCCGCGCGCAGGGGTACGAGGTATACCCGGCCAAGCATGGCAGCGAAGCTTGTGTCTGCGGAGCGGTGTTACCAGGCACACGATAATTATCAGATAACTTCAACCTTTGTATGTACCATCAATAAGTGTTCAAAATCGTGTTGGTCTAATAAAAGATACTGTCTCTACTACAAGCCCTAATTGCTTTTTCCTCTAGACCAATATGGCTACAACCTGCATACCTGAGAAAACATGCGATAATTTTTGAGGCAGTTAATTGACACAGCAGATGCAAAACCCAAGTCACGCTCAGGGAGTCTTAACTGACTTTTGGGCTTGCTGCCGGCACTTCCTTATGACTGCTTGCCTCAAAATAACTGCTTCAACTTTTATGACCTGGTTCTCACTCTGCCATTTTACAGCCAGAAATGTAAAAAAGAACTTGTTTGCATAGTTGTCCAGTGTAGGCGATTTTTTCATCAAATATGAATCAGAACTCGTGGTAGAGGTGATATCTTTTATTAGACCAACTAGATTTTTTTTTGCAAAAAACAATTCTTTAATTTCAAGCTTTTGGGCACAAGCATCCTTCTTCAGGCATCGAAGAAAAGATTGTAAACATTCTCCTGAGTAGAAATGAAAGTTCATATTTCATAGAGTTGAAGGTGTGGTAAAATCTCCTGTTTGGAATGGTTAATTTTATATTCAGCAAATATGATACTTTTGAGTTTCCAATGTGATAATTTCATATATAAGACCTGGCAGCGGTGCCGCCTGAGATGCCCTTAGGCCAGGAGATGCTGGAAAGTCCCAAGCAGAGAAGGAAGGAGGAAGAGTGATGTGACTATACTAGGATGAGGCACTGCAGGCTCTGGGTTTGCATGATTTACACCTTCAGCACCTGTCTCATCATAGCAGCACTTGAGGGATTTAAAAAAAAAGAGTCTCATTGCCTTATGTCTTGCTGGTATTTGCTTATTTTCAATCATTCCTTATCCAGGTTTGGAAGCATTTGCTGAAAGTTTGCCCTTGCTCGGCCTGTTCAGATTAGAAGCAACTTTTCCCTGTTCACCAACGCTAGTTACTCTGCGTTGCAGGCTGGCTTACTGGTCCAATTAGTCCAGCAGTGGTATTGTACACCTCGGTGAGGAATGGAGTGTGTCCCATCCTCCTTTGTGCAGTGGGATGGGTTCTGTTTACTGCTTTTTTCTGGCAGTGCTGCCAAGCTGATTACCTTAATTCATCTAATGAGATGATCGTGCAAAAGCACTTGGCAGCTATTTAAATTGATCTTGTTTACCTCTGTGCAAGTTACAGTAGTTGCCAATTAAAAATTGTTTCTTAACAAGAAATCTTTTACAGGGATTGCTAATGTCAAAAAAAGGGTGTTCACTGTAACATGGACATATGCACCCTCCTTTCAGATAGGCGGTACTGCAGTCCTCACCCTCCAGAGCGTCCCTTGTCTTGCAGCTCTCTCCTGGTCTCATGTTCTGTCAGCCCCAACCTCCAGGCTGCCCCTCGTCTTTATGTTCCCTCCGATAACTGCCAGGCAGAACCTGTAGGCATCTGTATCCTAACCAGTCCCTCAGAGCAGCGGTTCTCAATCTTTTGCACCTTATGTCCCACCTATGTAAGGTCAAAAAATCCTGGTCCCACCGGTCGGAGGGGGGTGGTGGCCCAGGGGCCAGTCGAAGGGGCGGGATCCTCCAACCGCCAATCGAAACGCGGAAAAGCGAAACCGGAAATTCCCAGTGGCACTTCCGGTTTCACTGCTGCGACCCGGGTCCTACCGGTTGAGAAACCCTGCCTTAACCAGGACTGGAGGCGGGGGGACCTTTGTTTGAAAACCTATTTCTCTGCAGGACTTTTTAATAAGATCACACAGGTGTTGCATGTCCTAGTCCCGCCCACTCCCCATACATACACGCTGCACATCCCAGACGCGCGCACAGACATGTTATGTCCGTTCCCCCACACCCCTGCACACACAGACGTATTGAATGTCACGCACACACACGTAGCTTGTCCCAGTTCCGCGCACGCATACGCTCCTTTGCCCTTATCCGCTTGCGTTGGTCTGTCCGGAGGCTCCGCCGCCCTCACACTGCACCCCTGCTTGTGCTTTGCAAGGTAACATCCATGGAGACTCCCTGCTAGCACCTCTCCCCGCAGACGCGAAGACGACGCTGCCAGGTCCTGAGCACGCAGCCAAGCCCGGCGGCGCTGCCAGGAGCATACACAACAGCCAGGTCCTCCGGGGTGAGTGTGTTAAGGCTGCCCCACCCCCGCCCTGCAGGAACAACGAGCTGCCAGCGCCTCGCGCCCTCTCCCGGGCACTTATGTCACGTGCCGCGCGCGGAGCTCGGCCCTTACATAGCGGCTCCCATTGGCTGCCTGTCGCAGTGACGCATCCAGAGCCGGAAACCGACTCCTGGCACAGGAAGCGGGGGGGGCGGGATTCCGCCGTTCTGGCACGTGCAGCTGCCGGGGAGTCACATGCGCTCTTCCGCTCCTTCCCCCGCGCCGTGGGCCGTGACGCCATGACGCTGAAGTGACGCCATCCTCCTCCTCCCCCTGCCCCCCCCATCATGGCGGCGGCGGCTGTAAACTAGGGCAGCTTGCAGCGCCTGCTGCACGCGCCGGCTCGCGGCAGCGCTCGCTCCCGCCGACCCTCCCCCCGCCCGCCCGCCTACC
>NW_017729022.1:86389609-86396080 GCF_001723915.1 Gavialis gangeticus
CCCCGCCCGCCCGCCTACCTCGCGACACTCAGGTGAGGGGAGGGGAGGGGACTGGGAAGGCGCCTCGCGCGCGGGCGTCCTCCCGGGGGGAGAGAGAGCAGAAGGGGCCGCCGGGGTGGCGGAACTCGGAGGGGGAGCCCCGCGCCCGTTGAACCGCCACTCCCTGCCGCGTGCCCTCGTGCTGCCCCCACGTGACTCCTGCGAGGGTGGAGGAGTCTTCAGGCCTCAGTCATGCAGCGGGCAGGGTCCTGGCCCCTCCCCAGCCCTTGGAGCACCCTTTGGGGCTTGGCACTATTAGGGCAGCCTTGCCTTGGGCCCTTGCCCCTGCCAAGGCAGTGGGCAGCAGGCAGCTGCTGGGCCAGGTGACACCTGAGTGTGGAGCCAGAGCTGCCTGTTGTGGACCTCCCAGCGCTCATGTGGCCGTGGGCATGTGGAGGCGCCAACCAGCAGGTGGGGGCTGCCCTCTGCCCCCTCCGCTGCCTCGGGTGCACTTGCCTCCTGCGAAGGCCTCTCCAGGCTTCTGGATCTCACCTGTTGCCCAAATGGCTCAGGGCGAGTTCCCAAAGCAACTCTGGTGCCAACTGGGAAGCCACTGTTTGAGCTGCCATATTAAGCCAGCTCTTGAGAGGCATGAATTACATTGCTGGCTGAATGAAAACTTGTTTTTTTTTTCTGACCGTGCTGCCCTGATGAGCTTGCGACAGCTTATCAAGGGTGACAGTGTGGGGCCAGAGCTGGAAAAGGTTGAGAGCCTGTGCATTACATTCATCCTGCTGGTGTTTTTCCTCCTTCAAAAAAACATCAAGAGCTTTGTTTATGGAATGATGAAATGAAGTGAACATTTTAACTAAAGCCACAGCCCAAAGGCGGGACTGCCATAGAGCCTTTTGCTCCTTTCTAGTATCTCAATCTATTAAGTGTCACTTGAAGGATAGTAATGGATGAAATATTGATTCATGTTTTCAGTACGAGCTGGGAAGTTTAAACTGAATTTTCTTAATGTCCTAGAAACAGTTAGCATATCTTAATGCCCATTCCAGGCAGTAAGTGGCAGTTCCTCAGAGGGGTGCGGTTACTTATTTTCTAACTTTTACATAAGTTGGTGCTATGGGGAGTCCTAGCAGAGGAATCAGATGTAGCAGTTGGTTTCTGAGAACAAGTTTAAACAAGTTCACACATGTAGTTTCGGTTCAGAATTTTTGTGCATTGCTTCTAGTTAAACTCAGAGCATTTTGCTACCTTGGTGTTTGTTCTGGTATGAGGTGTGATTTTTATGGGTGTTATATCTCCTGTAAAATTCACTGGGATCTGCTACTTGGTATGTAGAAATGCCATGTAAGTAAGTTTGTAAATTATGGGGAGGTGTCCAGTGTTATAAGTGAACTGAGAGTCAAACTAATTTCCAAATTTTATAAGGTCCCAGAATTGTGGAGTAGTTTAGAAATGTGCTGTCCTGCTGTGTTTTCACTGCAAGGTTAACTGCAGTTATCTGCTCTCCAGTTCACTTTCCTTGGCTAGCCTGGTTTAAGTGAGAATGGTCATGCTGTGGACTGTCACCCTAGCAGGAAAGAGTATTATATTTGCAGTATAGAGTGATTTTTATTAGCAGCTGATGACTTGCACCAATTTGAAGTGTAGCCTGTATCCCCTTGACAGGGCAGTCATCTCAAATAAGATGCAATACAGAAGTTATAACGAAGTATTTTCTCAATGAAGGCTGTCCCAAGAAAATTGAATGACACACTATAAGGATATATTAGCCTCTTTTATAATACTTTGTGAACATGGCAACAAATAACTGTATTTTGTTAGTTAAACTCTGAATGTGTACGGCAGATCTCTGACCCTAAATAGATACTAATGCATCTTGGTGCCATCTGGCATATTGTCTTTAAATGCAGAATTTTAATACAGTTGTATTTTCTCTTGTAAATTATGGATGGCAAATATGTAGCTGGAGGTGCACTAAGATGTCATCCCATAGTCAGGGGCTAAATTTTATCAGTCTCTTTACCAAAAGATTATAGCTATTACATTAGAGCGTAGCTTTTGTATTTCCTCATACTGTAATTGATGCATGACCCTGCTGTAGATTAGTGTGTGACAGGTTGCATGAGGAAATGTCAGTATGACTGGCCAGCCAACCTTGCCTTGCTGAGCCATTCAACCAACTTGAAACAGGTAAGAGGATTTTTTTCCTTTGGGCAGAAATGTGTTGTGGTAAGGATGAGGACACATTATCTTGAATAGATGTAGTGTTTTTTGAGGGATCCTGGGCATTCAAGAAATATGAGAGCCATTCACCATAATGAATTTAAGCCATTTATTTTGATAAAGAGTTGTTGTTCTTGTGTGACTCTCTTGCACCAACTTTCAACTTCTTCTCTTCGCTTTTAAGATATATGTTACTTATTACTCCCTTTGCTCTAGCAATGATGTCAGTTTTGATAAACCTTTTCTCTCTCCTCTAAGTGTATCTATGCCTTTTCTTCCTGTCTATGCAAGGAGTGCTCTCCCTCTGTCTTCTAAGTTGCTTGGCTTGTCTTTAAAAATCATTCCTGAAAACTGACCTTGTCTGAAATGCCTACTCTATAAAATCAATATTTTCTGTGTTCTTTGCTCCATAAAAAAAAAACTTAACTAAATCACCATGATTAAATTGAATAACTACATTATTGCATTGTAGGCCATTCTCCAGCAATGGCGAATGATTCTGAAATATCCCTATTCTCTGAAGGACTGAGCCTGTCAGTGAAAGCTCAAGATTTTTATTATTTTTTATGCAGCTGTTTATTCCATCCTCCATTCCAGTATTTGAGCATTTTCCAGGAATGTCTTAACATAATTAGACTCTTTCACTTGTAGCCTATTCTTTTTCTCATTACATATATGCTGTGCTCCACAAAAAGCCATGGGGAAACATTTTTAACTTTTATCTGAACAGCCTATGTCAGACCTGTGTAGCTGAACATACTGAAATATTTTTGAATTGGGTCTCAGTCTGATTCCAAACGCATGAAGTTACCTGTGTTTGCTTGGATTCTTGTTTTTTGTATGTCAGTAGATTCTTCCTCTTTCCTCTTTGTTGATCCAAATATTTAGTTTAAGGACAGTGCTTTGTTACTTGTTCAGAATTGCTTTTGGATAACGCATAGTATAGTGCTTCAGTATTGGAACTGTATTGAGCAAAGACTCCATAATTTGTTGAGGTACATTTGTTTGGTGGAGAGTGAAACCTTTCACGATAAGCATAAAAATGAAGTCCTAGGAATTGTTTGATGTTAAAAGAGCCTTGGGATCCTTAACTAAAAAAATACGGTTTATAGTTGGTGTCCTGGCCTAATTCAGTTAAGCATGTTTTTGCTTACTCCGTTTGCTTTGCAGCTTCAGTTTGTTGTGGTGTTTTTTTCATCTAATGTAATGTACCAGACTATAGCAGCATAGTGATTTGTACTGCTGCATCCCTAAAACAATGGAATTTTATTGGTGGATGAAGCATTATTTATAATTTTATCTATAAAGCACTTTCAGATGAAAGGTGCTATGTAAGTGTAAGAAAATTGCTGTGAGATGAAATATAACTGTTGACTCAAAAGCCATTAAACTTATATAGTTTGGTTACAATCAAGTGAGCAGCAGAGGAACCAGTTATCAAATATATCTTTTAAAGGATTTCAGGATATTATTAAGTACCCAAAAAGATGAATTGCATAGTTGAATCTAGAGGTGCACCAATATATTGGTTGCTTATCGGATCAGCACCGATTAAAAGGAAATGACGTTGACTATTGACTTTTTTTGCCGTTGTAGCTGATAACATTTTCCAATAATTATGCCTTCTGGCTAGGGCCCCAGATGCCTAGGTTCCCTCTTGCCTGTGGGGCTGAGGCCCCTCAATGCCTGGGTTCCCTCCTGTGACCTAGGGTGACCCCGGATTCATCCCCTCACTGCTGGGCTGGGCTGGAGTGGAGTGGAGCAACTGCTGTGGCGTCCCAGGCACTGGTGTGGCACAGACTACAGGCTGGGGCTGGGACAGGCACTGTAAAAGGTGCCAAATGCCACAAAGATGTGACTGGCCCAGCCCAACGTGACTTAACCCACAGTGCCTGGAGGTTTGTGTGCCAGGGCCTGGGGGCAGAGCCTGTCAGGGACCGAGGCAGCTGCTACCCTTTTCCACCCCCAGTGTGGAGCAGGGTCCTTCCCTGGCCCCTCAGCCCGTCTGGGTCCTGCCCTTTCCAATGCTGGATCCATTCAGTCTCCCATGTGAGACATGAGAGCTTACCCGGCCTCTGGCAGCACCAGGAGTGGAAGGGGCCCTTCCCTCGCTGGAGTCCAGCTCCCAGGACCTGGGTCCCAACTGTGAGGAAGGAATTGCCCGGTTTCTCCAGGCCTAGAATGATCCTGTGGCCTTGCCTTGGGCAGATGAAGGAGAGTGGGGAGCCTGACGCAGAGACCACCCAGCCCTGGGCAGCCAGAAAGGCTCACTCCTCTCCCCTCAGTCCTGCTGGGCAGGCTCGGGCAGCTGTTCTTGGGCTGGAGTTCAAGGGCATCATGCAGAAGAGCAAGGGCTGAAGGGCTCCACACAGCCAGTTGCAGGCACTGCTAGGCTAGCCCCACCTGCTGCAGCTGACACGGACATTTTTACATGTGCTCTCATGTCTCACATGGGAGACTCAAAGTGCCACTGCATCTCCTATATCAGCATCCCTACACTTAGAAGTGGTGGTGGGGGTGCTTGAACAAAAGCTATGTGTGTATGTGTGTGAGATAAATGTAAAACAAACATAGAAGTTTATTTATGTCAGTAGTTTAAAATGCCTGGCATTATTACTAAATATCGGTTATTGGATCGGCATCTGCCATACGGTTGATTAATAATTGGCTATTGGTATCAGCAAAGAAAATCTATATCAGTGCACCCCTTGTTGAATCCCCACTGGCTCTTCTCTTCTTGCAGCTTTTATAATTTAATGTATTTTTTCCAGATCACTCCATCTTAGAACAACTGGTGCCAGTTGTAGTGTTAGTGTTGCTTATTCTCCAGTCCATTTGTACCATCTAGCGACTTGTGTGCCTCTCCAATCATATGGAGTTACAGAACTTACTCCAAATGTCCCATTTGCACAGACACAGAGAATATTTTTTTAAGCATCATTTGCAAAGTGGATTGTACTTGTACCTGAAACCTATTTTCTATATTGATGACAGTGCTTTTTGGGAATAAATAGCTGGGAATCCTTAAAACCCAAGAGGTGCTTGATATTTCATAACATTTTATTCCTGTAATTCCCACTATATCTGCAGCATTAAATTTGCATTAGGTTTGTTACTAAAAGTAATGCTGTCATATTAATGTGCTAGAGTCCTTCAGAACCTATCAAATAGTTATATAGCTTCTTTATTCTTGGGGTTTATATTGGTTGCTCTCAATTTCAACGGCAATGTATACTACTGCTAGTTTGGAAATGACCATCTGAAATGATTGAGAACTTTTCAGCTTTGAAGTAGTTAACTTTTCCTCACTGTCTGCCTAACTCTCCAGTGGAAATAGTTGGCTGCTTTAAACTTTAAATAAATAAATAAATAAATAAAAATATGTCAATTAAGAATCTAAAACAAGAGTGTGAAAACTCATTTGATCTGTAGGCACTGACTTTTATTTTTGCTGGAGGTGGGTGGGGGGAAAAAATGGACATGTAGAAAGTTTTCTGCATTTCAGGTGACACCCCTCTTCCTGAGGGGGGGCAGGGCCCTTGGGCCCTCATGTACTCAGTATCCATGGTGAGGCTGGTCAGTGGGATGGATTAGGCCCATGGATCCCCTCCCCCATCATCTCTCCCAGCATACCTGATCCAGTGGCTGGCTGGAGTGGGCATATCATGCGGCATACATCCTAGAGCAGGTGCCATGTGTGGCACAGTCTGGCTGGGGTGGCTACCGTTCCAGTACTCATTCCACATGGTGCCTGGAGCAGCCACTGGATCAGCTGTACTAGGGGAATGAGATGAGGTCTGTGAGCCTAATCTGGTCTGCATACTGGCCCTGCACTAATGACTCGGGCAGCACTGGAGGCCAGATGGTAGAGCTCCATGGGCCAGCTCTGGCCCTTGGGCCGTATATTTAACACCTCTGACCTAAAACTTAAAAAGTTCTGTTTCAAACCGTTTTTTCCCCCTTCTCTTTCTTGCCTTTATTTGAGGTCTGATTCTTCTTTCTGGCCCTTCTTGGCTGTCTTATTTTGGCTCTTGACCTTCTGTTCTTTGCTGCTCTTCTCATCTGACTGCTTATAAAGGGAAATATATAAAAGTGCTAGGATAGGGGCGGGCAATTATTTTGGGTAGAGGGCTGCTTACTGAGTTTTGGCAAGCCATCAAGGGTCACGTGACAGGCAACCAGGGGCAGATAAATATTAATTTTCTAAACTTTTTTTAGGGGTCCTGCGGACCGGATAGAATGGCCTGGCGAGCCACA
>NW_017729022.1:86401080-86401506 GCF_001723915.1 Gavialis gangeticus
ACCAGGGGCAGATAAATATTAATTTTCTAAACTTTTTTTAGGGGTCCTGCGGACCGGATAGAATGGCCTGGCGAGCCACATCTAGCCCGTGGGCCACATTTTGCCCACCCCTGTACTAGGACATGGAAAGTTCATCAGTCCTATGTCACTGTTAGAGAGATCTGCATTCCTGTCTTATCCATTGGTACTAAGGGACAGTGCCTGTGTAAGAAATCCAGTTCTCCTAATCAGCTGCCAGAAGGAAAATTGTTCTCCAGGGCTCCCTAAGAAAATAGTATTTCTTTTCTCTTTCTGACCATGTGCTGTCTGCTGCTTCTGTTAGATCAGGGGTTTTCAACCTTTTTTAACAAGTGTCCCTGTTCTGGTGGTGGTGGCTGGACATGCAGCAGTGGGGGGGGCTTTCATGTGGCTGCCACTGCCACGCAC
>NW_017729022.1:86401517-86405612 GCF_001723915.1 Gavialis gangeticus
AGTGGGGGGGGCTTTCATGTGGCTGCCACTGCCACGCACTGCTGCTGCACACCACTTTCCCACAGCCAGTCACATGTGTGGCTCTGCGGGCTGCTGACGGGCTTTGCACCCAGCCGGTTGCATGCTGCCTATCAGCAGCCTGCGGACTTGCATGTGTGACTGACTGTGGGAAAGTGGCGCGTGGTGGTGGAGTGGGGCAGTGCATGGCAGTGTGTGGGCTGGTAGCATGTGAGCCCCACCGCCCCACATCTGTCTGAAAAGGGGCACCGTTGCCCTTTACCCCCCGCCCTGTTCCTGAGAGCAGGCACAGAAACACGCTCCCACTCACCCTGCTATTCAGACCCTTTGTGCCTCACTGCTCTTGCAGATCTGCAGGCAGGGTGTGGCCATGATGCCTCCTCGCCATTGGCTGTTGACTAAGGGCAGCAGCCCAATGGTCAATCAGGAGAGTGAGCTGGGTTGGGAAGGCGCGTAGTGTGCTGTGTGGGGCTGGTGGTGCCTGGCATGCCCCTCTTTCACCCCTGCGCAATGTCTGGGAATGTGTTGGGGAGACACCGCTGCTTTGCCCCAGGGCATGCTCCGTCCCTACCTGTGCATACCCCCTATCACCTTTCCAAGTATCCCTAGGAATAAGCGTATCCCCAGCTAACACTCCATGTATTAGATCATTAAAGTGAATCTGAATGATAATGGTCAATTTGTGTAAAAGCTATGAACATCAACCATGCTGGAAACCCAAGAAAAATAGCAGAAATGAAGGAAATGTTTGACTACTCTCTGGGGATTAAGGATGGGGAGAGAAACTCTCCTCAGGTTTCTAGTTAACTTTGTCCCCTTTGCATATCTCTACCTTTGCATATCTCTACCTGGAGAAACTTTTGTTTGTAAGGAAGATCAAGGTATCTCTTACCCCAGACACATGTATTCAGATGGTATGAAAGGTAAAGGAAAAAAAAATGTCTTCTTGACTTGAGAGGTTCATTTTGCTGTAAGGTGTGAGGCTTTGTATACTGAATGCCAGTGTATACATTTTCCATAGGTTATTCAGATAAAATAGGGCTGTCCAGCTGGCAGGCTATGTGCAACCCACTGTGCCTGTGGTCCCTAGGCTCCTATGCAGCTGCTGCACCCTATACTGCTCTGGCTGCAGCAACAGCCAGGATCTCCGGGAGGCTTCTGCTTCCTCCACTGCACCATGGGGCAGGGTGATGCTGGAGAAGCTTGCATATGGTGGGAGGGCTGCCCCTGGATGTGGTGCAGCAGTGAGGGAGTGTGTTGTCCAAGTGGTCTGCAGTTTGAACTGTTGAAGGCCGTGCAGTGTGTGGCCCCTGCTGGTGTAGCCCTCATGGGATTCAGCCTCCAGCTGCTTAAAAGTTGGACAGCCCTGAGACAGAACATTGTGTTGATGTTTTTAATCAGAATCCAGTGTCATGATTTCTCTTACTGTAAGATAATGCATGGCCTTCTTCCCTCTTCCTTACAAAAATTACTCTTTTTTCCTTTCAGTATTCACCTGCTAACTAGAGGAAAAACTACGTGCCCCTTAACTGTAGAGCATTACAAGCCAATTCCATGGCGTCCTCTGCTGCTGTGCCTGTAGGATTTCACTATGAAACAGAGTATGTTGTTCTCAGCTACCTGGGGCTGCTGTCACAGGAGAAGCCACAAGAGCAACATCGTCCCTCAGTTCAAGGTAATGTACTGTATTTATATCTGAGACTGCTTTATCGATTAATTTAAGCCCTGCAAGCTTCTTACTGTTGTATCTGTAAATGTAAAGAAGACATTTAGAATTGTGTATTTTATTCGTGTGGGCATTCCTAAAATAAAATGAAGAGCTGGCAGTGGACAAAAATAATTTTGCAACTTCTCAGGATATCATTGATATCTATTATCCTTGTTGAGAGCTGTCAGAAAGGGCTGTTTGCAGTAGCACTTTTTAGGCAAGTCTCCATTGTCACTTTACAAATAATGATGGTGTAAATAGGAGGTCAAGTGATTTTTATCGCTGTATCTAAGTTTCTGCAGTGGTTTTAGACAACACCATGGTTTCAGCGCTTGTTCCTTATCTACATTATTGTTTCCACTGTTACTGCTGAAGAACTAAAATGTTTTAAAGTTTATTTTACATTTTACGGTAAGTAGCCTTGTTAGTGTGGGGCTCAGGAGTTAATGCTAGCCTTATTTATCTCTTGTACTGGTATTTGGAGGAGTCTTTGACTTGTGCACTAGCTACTTAACCTCTCTCTATTCACATCCTTTTTAAACAACTCCTCCTTGAAGGTTAATTGTTAACCCAAACTCTAGGGAGACAGAAGCTATGGGGAAAAATATATCCTATTTGAAGAGCTGCTGCTTTTCCTTTGTTAGGTTGTAATGTAATTATATATAGTAACTTCCAGGACGAAACATCTCTTATTCTTCCATGGTAAGTACCAGACAAACATTTTCTTTCGTACAACACCCCCCTTCACCCTCCCCTCCTGCAAATAAAACATGCACCTCGATTTTGGAAGGCAGAATGTAGCAAGAAAGATTATTCCAGTGTTATGGCTGACTGTGTGCTATAGAGTATGTCCTCCTGGAAATGTAGAGTGTTCAGAAAGTGAGACATCAGGAAATTCTTGGTGTGGCAGATTGTTTTCTGCAGTGTCACGCTACTGGGACACTGTTTCTAGGAGAACTTCTGTCACAAAGTTAGGCCCCATACACTTGCAAAGAGCAGTAGCAAGACTGCTACTTTATTGTAAGTAGTTCTTTATAGAAATTCTTGTAAATAAAGTGCTGTTTCCAATCACAAGCCTCATCAAGATACTACCAACAACTCACTCCTGCTTCAAGTACAAGCTACAATGCTCAGCCAATAGCTACAGGTGTGAGCAGGTTAACACAAGCCTGTGCCCCTTCAGTTTGCTGATCAGAAGGCAGCTATCTTGGCTGCTGCATAGCATGCATGGTGTCTCCAGGAGTGCTTCTTTTCCAGATAAGAAAACAGCTTTACATATGGAATCATGCATATGTAAACATGATTCCAGAGTGTGTCTATTAGGCCTTGCAAAAATAGAGAAATGAAGAGAGAAGCAGTGTCAGAAAACATTACCACAAATTGTTCATATGTTAGAGATGCTCAAATTCACACTTTTCAATCTGTACAATCTTAACTGTTGTATCTTTAATGAACTAAGAGCCCATTTGTTCTCTGTCAATATAATTTCCATTGTAAATATTCTTCCTGGCCTGTGAAGGGGTAGGCACTTCAGCACCAAGAAGCTTATGTTTTGTGGGAAAGTGCATGTTACTTGGCTATCAGAGGGATGACCTCTTATTTCCTAATGTGGAATAAGCTGATTGTTTGGTTAAAGATATGAGATAAATCATACATTTTAGGGGTGGTATGTTTTATTTAACCAACTGCCTAGTTGGGAGAGATTTTTAGACAAGCTTTTGGACCCGAGGAATTGCAAGATTTTCTCAAAAACTTGTCTAAAATCCCTTCCAACCAGGCAGTTGGTCCAATAAAAGACCCCCCCCCAAAAAAAAATCTCTCTGCCACTCGCATACTTTATGGACCATCACAACTACCAGACCACACTTTGATTGAAGACATACTGGTTAAAAAAAATTTAATGAAAGAGAGACAGCTGTGTATGCTAAAATGTAAGATTGAAATGGAAATGTTTAGTTTTTAGTCTCTTTCTGAAACATATTTTTCAAGATTTAAATATAAAAAAAATCCTTTGGGAGGAAATAGAGAATTATGTAAGAAGAATTTTAGTTGAGTATGATAGTATTTCAGCTGACCTGAGGAAAGTGCTGGTAATATTTTTGTATTCGGTTAATGGGACTTTTGAACTCCTGAGTAAAGATTGCTAGGTATCAAGTTTGCTAGATAGCATAAGAGATGTTAATTTATACTATAGAAAGATGTGGTCTCAAACATTCTGTTTGTTTATTCTAGGATAGTAACACTTAAAAGAAAAATCTTTTTTTCCATTCTTATTGCTTTAAGCTCACCTCTTAAAAAAAAAAAAATTGCACATACAGATCATCTTTGTCAGACTTTCTGATGTCTCCCATTTTCATCCCCACACCTTC
>NW_017729022.1:86405623-86411207 GCF_001723915.1 Gavialis gangeticus
AGACTTTCTGATGTCTCCCATTTTCATCCCCACACCTTCACTACCTTCCTAAATGTCAAAGTACTATAACTTCCGCTTTTTTTTGCTTTGCCAGTGTCACTTCACATTCAGCTTGTTTTGAATCCTTTTGCTAACCTTCAGTTTCTTACTGTTTAAATTTTTTATTCTTTACTAGGGGTACACTGATATATCGGTTGACTATTAGATCGGCACCGATAAAAGGAGAATTAATATTATCGGATTCTTTTTGTTGTTGTAGCCAATAATTACCGCCATGTACTTGGAGGACTCTGGTGAGGATAATCCAGTCCCCATGCTCCGCTGCCATCCTGAGCCCGTGGCAGAATACAGGTCCCAGCGAGCAGGGGGAGGGAATGCTGGGGATCGGTCACAGGGCGCCATACTCAGCGACAAAGGGACTATCAACAGCTCCTGCTGCTGCTGCAATGGCAATGCTATGCGCAAGGGCCTGAATACCAGGGCTGCTGCAGAGACAGGCTGTGCGTGGGCAGGGTAAGGTGCCTGGTGAAGGGACATTCTGCTCCGCTAGGTACCAGGTGTGTTTGCAAAAGCAGCTTCTCCCTGGCAACTGTGGGAGCTTGGCTGTGTGGGGTCCGTCAGCACTGAGGCAGTGGCGTGCTCTGGGTCTCCAAATGTGCCCAGCACCATTGTCTGCTCAAGGGTCCACCCTGCCCACTCAGGATAGCAACATAGCCTGAGCGGGGCTGCGGGTAGGAGCTGTGGGTAAGGGGGCAATATGTGGAAATAAAGCTGTCATTGCCTTCCTCATTGGGGCTGGAGCAGGCAGGAGGCAAGCATGTGTGTATATCTGTGTGTTAAGTGCAAAAGAAACAAACTTAATTTATATCAGTAGTTTTAAAATGCCTTGCACTATTACTAAATATCAGTTATCAGATTGGCTGATAATGGTTGCTTAATCATCGGCTATTGGTATTGGCCAAAAAAATCTTTATTGGTGTACCCATATTCTTTTTTCTTTTTCACTATGTATCCTCACTTTTACGCCTTTGCACAACTTTGCTTTGCCTCATGTTTCCTATCTTGCTCTTAATGTCTTTGCCTCTGCTTTCTATGTTTTCTGTAGTTTTTAATTTATCTTGAAATATGTTATATAATCTCTCTCTCTGAAACTTTTCTGAATTTCTTTCTATACTCATTTTGCCTGAAAAAGTGTGTTCACTCATTTGCCTTTGGTACATGTTTCTGAGCTGTGGGACTTGCGCTTACAGGTATGTATAACTGTTGTATTACCTTGCAGCTGCAGTTCATGTCAGTGTAGGTCTGGCATATAACACTGGGCAAAGTGGTAAACTAGTCAAAAAGCACAGACATAAGCAATAAGCAGATGACACATGGTTTTACCTGTTCTTCAGAATATGAGTAACAAAGATTGTCAAGTGCTTGTACAAAAGCAGTACGTGGATAAGGAACAGTTGGTAGAAACTGAATCTGAGCAAATCGAAGGCAACGCTGATGGGCAGGGGAAAGCAGTTTTAAGAGTGCAATCATTGTTCAGTCTCTTTTGGTGAATCAGTCAATTCAGTCTGATTTTAGAGATGCTCTTGAACTTGTTGACACTAAGCTTTCATACTGAAAACATTACCTTTCAGCTACTGTTATAATCTCTGGCTGGTTAGGAGGCTGTAGCACCTTGGCAGACAAGTGCAAGACCTTGCTTATTTACATCTCTGGCAATTCTTGGGTAACTGTTCCCAGGCATGAAGTCTTCAGTCATTTGTAGGGTGACCATATTAGGTTTAAGGAAATCTGGGGCATTGCTCCCCCTTGCCCCCACACAAGTCAGTGCTTGAGGCAGAGGCGGGGCATGCAGGGCACAGTTCAGTGGGGAGGTGGAATGGCATTGCGTGCCTCGTGGGCAGCCAGGCACTGTTGGAGCAGGTGCCACCCTCACCCACACGTGCCCAGCCTGGCTTCTCCTGAGCAGTGGCTGGAGGCTGGGCTGGGCTGAGCACCACTCCAGTCCCCCTGCCTTGCTCCCACACAGCCGCAGCAGTGCTTGTGTGCCTGCTTGTCTGGCGTATCATGGTGCTCTTCCTCTCTGCTGGACTGTGTTTGAGGCCCCTGTGATTGCAGGACTCTTGATTCGATTTTCAACAACTGGTTAGGACACTGGGACAACCCACCAAATCTGGGACTTGCCAGCCAAACTGGGGTGTATAGTCACCCTAGTGCAAGGATGGGCAAAATACAGCCCACAGGCTGGATCCAACCTGCCAAGGGATTTTTGTCCAGACTGCAGGAGGTTCCTTGGCCCCACGCAGGCTGTGGCACATGCGACCAGTCCCACCACCTCCCGGCACTCAGTGGGGCTGGGGTGATACAGTGGCTGGACCTCCCAGCAGTCCCACAGTGGCAACTCCTTACAGATGCCACTGCCAGTCCCTACTGCCACTGCTGGACTTATCCCGTCTGCCCTGCACCCACTGGCCAGGGTGCACAACCAGACAGATGGGATCAAGCTGCAGGCAGAGTGTGGCATCCAGGAATGGGACAGGTGAGTGGAGCCAGGGCTGTGATCAGGATAATGGGGCCATGATAGTGTGGGGCTGAGGCCTGGGGCAGAGCCATGATCCATTGCCCACACATTCCTGCAACGAGTGCTGGTTTTGTAGGCAGGGTCATGCAAGGAGCAGATTGCAGCTCTCCCCCAGGCCACTGGTCCCTGTGGTGGGCCAGTAGGGGGTGCTCCTGCATTGAGCCACCCACCTCACTGTGCCCACCTTCCAGGCTCCAAGTGCCTCCCTGGGGGTGCCTCACGTCTGGCTGACCCCCTTCCTGGAGCACACCCATCAGCTTGGGGGTAGAACTGCCACCACCCAGGGATGGACTTGATTCTGGCTCTGTGCCCCCTGGGAAACACAGGCCTAGTAGCCCTTGAGGGTACTTGACTCACTTCAAGCACTTGGGGGTGCTTCCCTCAGTCAGAAGCACAAATAGTGGTCTCCCTTAGTCATCCGAACCAAGGGGACCCCAAGGCATAAGCTGAACCTACTCCCAATAAGGCTCCCACGCTAGGTACAAAGGAGAACTTTATTGGTTACAAGGAGTAGGGTTGGAATAGGGTACAGAGTTGAGTAGTATCAGAGAAATCCCGTAGAGGAAACAGGGTGGCTAGGGTAGCCTTTGATCATGCATCTGAGTTACTGCAAGCTATGTATCTCGTTAGATCTCAGGTAGCTTACTCACAAGTATCATCCTGAAGCAGGTGGAGATTCCCTCTGGAGGCAGGCAGTTCCTTGATCGTGAGTTTTGAGAGAGAGAGCAAGTTTCAGATGGTCCGGCTCCTCTCTCTGTCTGATTCTTCCTCATGGCTGCTGCCCCCTCTTCCTGGGCAGTCCTTAACTTACACAGCCCTTATGACCTCATTTACCTGGTCCAGTGGAGGCCAGCACCTGTTGGTTGTCAGCCAACCAATTTGAAATGCATCACTAGATGCTGGGCAGACTGGCAGTTCCTAGCTCCCCAGGGAGCCCAAGCCCCTCACCCAGGTATGTGATGCCAGTCACGTAGGCAGAGGGAACAGGTTTCCCCCCTCTCTCAGGAATGTATCCAGCTTAGGTTACCTAAAGAGATAGGGTGAAGTGTGTACCCTCTGCAGGGCCCATCTTAACCAAATTGTCACAGAGCAGAGTTTTTTGGGAGAAACAGAGGTGGCCTTCTGCCACATGCTCTACGTAGATGTCACAGGACCAGCAGTGTTGGACACCATGAGGCAGTGCATCAACTTGCCGTAGCGGTGGGAGACACGGCAGGCATGCAGGATGCTCTTGTTGGGGTCCCAGGTACTGAGTGTTCCTATGATGAGTGTGTCAACCGTACTGTCGTAGCTGCGGCCCCTCAGACTGTTGGCCAGCGGGGTGTACTTCTCCCATTTGCGAGCCCAGCCGTCGGTGAAGGCTTGGCGCTGATTCTTGAGGTGGATGATGATGTCCATGATCAAGATCTTCCTGGCATCTTCATTCATAATGACAGTGCCAGGGTGCATCTGGCTCTCGCAGCCTGGGAAGGTGCGGTTTACAGAGATCTCCCCCACTGCAGCCGGGATGGCCCTCACCAGGCGGTGCTGGATGGCATTGTGGCGGAGCTGCCAGGCTCTAGTGTGCGGCCTGCAGCTGCACAGCATGTGGGGGAGGGTCTCTGCTGTGTAGCTGCACTGTCAGTATTTCTTGTCCCAGTGGCCAAAGCGCACGGCCGCATTTGGAGGCAGGCAGTTGAGGCAGGTGCTGTGGAGGAAGTGCCAGTCAGTGAAGCTCCCGCTGGGTTTGAAGTGTTCCTCAAGCCCCACTTCGAAGTAACATCAAAGACCTTGCCCTGGTCGAGTTTGGCCCTCCGGTCGCTGGTGTACTTGTTGCGGACAGCGTCCTTCAGGAACTGCTCCAGGAAGGTCCTCATGCAGAGCATCATGGTGATGTGGTCAGCATGCGGGGCTGGTTGCAGGGAGACTCCCAGCTCCTTGGTCCACATCCAGGTGCAGCCAATATGCTTCCTGAGGTGGTGCATGGCATTGTGGGCTTGGCTCTACAGAGAGGCCAAGTCCTTGTCATCTCTGCCAAACTCCAGTGAGCCACTGAGGAAGGTGGCCAAGTCACATATGGTAGGTTGCTTTGTGATCCTCTTGCGGGTGGCCTCATCGAGGGCACTAGCAGCAATGATACTTACTGGCAGGTCCAGCAGGTCAGGAGGTGGAAGGGGTGGGTGGCCACGCTGTCCCATATCTCCTGAATTGTATAGGCAACCAGGGGGGTATCATACATGTCCTTCACTTATTTCAGACTCTCAAAGAATTTTGAATACAGTTAAAGATTTTGGTTCTTATCTTTAAAGTATGTCATGGCCTGGGCTCAGGATGTGTAAGAGATAGATGAAAACTCCAGGATGAGGACTGTGGTTGACAACTTTGTTTCTCTAATGTGATGCAGGTCTTTACATGGGAATCAGGGGGTCAGTTTGAGACTGAAATGAGCTCCCTTAGGAATTCATAAACCTTGCCATCTTTTGTTACAGATGTAGGTCCACTTCTTCAAACTTGTATTTTCTAACAAAAAACATATGTTCAGACCACCCCCAGAACTCCTACTAAACCAAAAAACTCCACTATATGTGCTGCTCTCTTGGGGAGAGGGTGAAAGAACAAGCCATATATCATGGATATTAGTCATTTTTCATAGTCCAGTTCTGAAGATGCTCAGGTGGTATAGTAATGAACATGATATAAGACCAGGGTTGGGCAAAATATGGCCCGTGAGGCCGTTGCATCTGGTCCATGGGGCCCCTAAAACTTTTAGAAAATTAATATTTATCTGCCCTTGGTTCCCTTAAAAAAACAAAAAAAAAAAGACATGAGCCAGGGACAGTAGGACCCAGGGGAAGCCCTGGTGGGCCGCTGCAACAACAGGGCCCACCTGGCCTCACCCCCCCAGACTATCCAGTGTCTCCCCTTTCTGATGCATCTTCTCATAACCCGTGATTTGAAGCTGTCTGGAGTGGGAACTTTTTTCCATACTGGCACCTGGTGCAACAGTCCTGGACTGTTATGGAAACC
>NW_017729022.1:86411222-86416656 GCF_001723915.1 Gavialis gangeticus
CCCCCCCGAGCTGGAGGCCCCAGCCAGGGCTTCTGGCCTGGGACCATGTGGCTGCATTGTGCTGGAAACTCAGGTAAGGGGTGTGGGTGGGGGAAGAGCAGGGGAGGACCCTGGGGAAAAGCTGAGCATGGGGAAAAGCAGGTCTTCCCCCACCCCATGGCTGGTGCTCCCTGCTGCAGCTGCTCGCAGCCCACATGGGGCTGTCTTGAGCAGGCAGCCCCACAAGGCCAGCACCCCACTGGTGCTGGCCTTGGGACATTCGTCCCAAGATGGTGACCAGGGGGCGGGGGTACCTGTCACAGGGCGGGTCATCTGTCAATGGTTGGAGCTACCCATGTGGCCCTCGACAGCTTGCCAAAACTGGGTAAGCTCTGCCCAAAATAATTGCCCGTCCCTGTATAAGACCCTACAGTTCAGTAAAATTGTGGTTTGAGAGTTAGTAAAAGTGAAAATAGGAAGCAGTTGCTTGGAATCCCTCCCCAGATAAAAGTATGTACCTCCGCTTTGCAGGAATGGAATATATCACTAATGTCATATCACAGAGATCGAGTATGGACATTCAGTTTCTCCTGGGAGAATGGCTGCTATCCCAGGGGAAACCACAAGTACACAGATTTTTCAGGATTTTTCTCCTAGAATAAAAATGACTGCTCCAGGAGAAAAATCAACCCTGGGAACAACCAAGTTGTTCCTCGGAGAGTTCTCCCTGAGAGAGCAAATGTACACATTCTCTTCTGAGAGAAGCTATAGCACAGTCCTCCAGTATCCCAAGATGCTTTGCTTCCCTCTCCCTGGTACTAGTAGGGGCCTGCGCACACAGCCCCAACTCTGGCCTGTCCCATGCCTACACCTATGCTGAGCAGCAGCCAGACAGAAGCTGTTGCTGGGAGTTGGGGGAAGAGCAGCTGCCTCCCTCTTGCCTCTGCAGCCTGTGCCTGGGCTGCCCTGCAGTTCCTCAGGCTGCCCTGCAGCTCCTCTGCACTGCTGTCACCATCACCTCTGGACCACCTAGGGGGGCAATGGTGGCAGTAGAGAGGAGCAGCAGGGCAGCCCAGATGCCTGTTTGAGGTGGCTGCAGAAAGAAGGGCCTGATAGCAGTGAGAGGGAAGTGGTTGCTTTTTCCCCATGCCTAGCAGCAGCTTCTGCCTGGCTGCCATCACTGCTCAGTATAGGCAGGCAGTCCAGAGCCGGCATAGGGCATGCTGGGGTCGAGACTGTGGGTGTGGGTTTCAGCTGGTCTGGAGCTGGTCCACTCCAGCCAGGGTGAGTCGGGAGCGGGTGCCGAGTGGGCTGGGGTTGGGGTTGGGGTTGGGACTTTGCTCAGTGGCTGCTGAGCACTGGTAGTGGTGGCAGGAAGGAGCTGGCAGGGCACACAGGCTGTAGGCTGTGGCAGGAGGGGAGGTGTCCTGACTGGCCCACAACAACTCTCCAGAGCTGCTGTGTGTCCTGTGGGCCCAAATAATTGCCTGTCCCTGGTCTAGCTCCATCTTCTTTGGAACCATCCTTCAGGTAGTCATTGGACATTGGTGCAACATTTTGTCACAAAATATGTGATAGTACAACATCAAAAACTGATTTTTCTAATAATCTACAACTCTTTTTTTTCATCAGCACTTTACAGTTGAATACAGTTGAAGAATGAAAGGATTCTGATCTTGTACGTTAATGTGTAGTTGCTGTCACTTTATCTTAGTATAAGCAACTAAACTTGCTTGAAGTGTTGATGGATCTTTCAAGGAAAACATTTAATGCTGTGAACATTTAGGTGTTCTGTTATCTCATGACTGAGCATGCTTTTCAATTTTATGTAGTGTAGTCATTTGTATATTTTTATAGAGTACTCACTGATCAGTGTGGATGTTGTTGCTCTGTCTTGCTCCATAGCCAGGTAAAGCAGAAATGGCATATCAGCTTTAGCTTCACATTCTAGGGAAACAAAATGATTTTGCAAGTTCATTTTCAGACACATCCAAGCTGTGGTCCACAACAGCAGACAGGATGTCCTGGCACAGTTGTCTGAACCAGGAAACGATGTATATGACTTTGTGAAAAACGGATTAAGATGCTGTAATAATGGCTTTGAATGAGTAACGTGTCTGCTAGAAGAAGACAACAGTTTTCGGTCATGCTACTTTATGATGCAGAAAAACTGGAAATTGCACCTTGGTGTATCTACATTGAACTTCAAGTATTCACAACAATTGAAAATTAATTTAATTTTTAGAATTTTGTAAGCATGCCTTGTAGCACAGCAACTAAAAACAGGTTTCTACAAATGTATTAGTCCATATCTTAAAAGGAAAAAATAATGGGACCCCAGGTCCAGCTGCTAAGAGATGTGGACACCACCTCAAATGTTAGATTTTTTTTGTTTTTCTTGGTTTTTTTCCCCTAGTATTCAAGAAATGCTACTGATTGCCTGAAAGTATTTGTACCTATAGCAAGTTTCTAGACCTTAGCATTTAGACCATACTTAACTTCATGGCTACATGATCATTCCTTCATATAGAATAAAATCTTATGCATTGAATCGTATTTGTAATTTTATTGGTGAACAAGTTTTGTAATATAGTGGCATGTGTTTTTAGTATTATCCTTGTTATGACTAACTTATAAAAAAGACCAAGACACAATGTTGAATGTTTTTGTGGCTTTGGACTTAATCTTCAAAGTTGTTCTTTGGTTCAGTAATACTTTATTTAGTTTTTGTTTCCCTGTCAAATAGGTTGTCAAGTAGATTGGCTTTTGGCAATAAAGTAAATGTTGTTATTTATGGCTATTGGACATCTTAAAACTTGTCTACATATGGGACTGTTTCTGAATTAAATCCATTTGCATACAAACCCTTAGGCAAGCTTATATAAAAAGCCATAGTTCCCACATGCCTTTAGTTCCTTCCAGCTGACAAAGCAGCAGTTCAAAACTCCTGTGTTTTTCTCCTTTCCTGGTCCACTTTCTTGTTTTGTTTCCCCCAGCTATGAGCTATTTTGATAATTTTTTGCATATTAGAGTTGTTAGCTTTTAGTAATTTCTCCTAAAATAAGTTTTATAAGGTTTAAGTAACTTTGATTCCATAGGCCCTACTTAAACCTTCTTAAATTACTTAGCTGAGGAGCATTTTCCCTAAGCTCCATCTGACTATAGTTTTTTACGTTAAGCCTTTGACAAATGAGTCTTGATTCCCTTTTGCTGTTGGAAGAGGGTCCCAGGTTGGGCTTGGCACTGGTTCTGTATTCTTCTTAGGGACTTCGTTTCCAGGACAAGTTAGTCTGGTCTCAAGGTGTTTGAAAGTTTCAGAAAACCAAGACTAGCTTCACACTGCACTGAAAACGGTTGCTTTTGTTCAGAGAGAGATGAGGGAAGAGAAGGAAATGCTATAATCTTTGAATCCCTCCTCTTCTTAATGCTTGTAGGAACAATGAATCCTGCATAGTATTGACACACAAGGTTTAGTGCCATGGCTGGACATTGAGTGAAAGCATTTTCTATTCTAGGACAGGCGTTATAAGGAGGGGAGGGCTCTATATCTATAGATCAAATCTGTGTAGTGTCTAATGGTCAAACTTTTGTGAGAATTCTGGGATTTGCAGTGGTGCACAAATACAGTCCAGTTGGATCTCTACTGAAAATCACTTCAAGAACTCTAATTGCCAGTGAGTAGCTTCTCTTTCACTAATTTCTCTGTCCCAAGATTATATTGATAGCCTGCCTGATATTCTAGAGCAGTGCCCCAAGAAGTTTCAATACCCCAATTGAATTAAGGCAGGGGTGGGAAAATACGGCCTGTGGGCTGGATCTGGCCTGACAGGTGATTCTGTCTGGCCTGTGGGACCCCTAAAAAATTTAGAAAATTAATATTTATCTGCCCCCAGCTGCCTGTCAAAGATGACAGCAGCCAGGGGCAGTAGGACCCAGGGGAAGCCGTGGCATTCTCATGCCCGGAGCTTCTGGTCTGGGACCATGGGGCTGTTTGTACCTCTCTGCCCCAGCGGAGAATTCAGGTAAGAAGGAGGTGGGGAGCGGGTAGACAAGTTGGAAAAATGGTGGCAGGGATGGGGGGAGTGGAAGGGAGTGGGTGTGCGGGAGCATGGCGCCTACACCAGCATCCTAGGGCAAGCACTGATCGGGGCCTAGAGTGGAATGGTAGAAGCATAGAGCACTTGCTGGCTAGGGGTGTGTGGAGCCAGGCTGCACTGCACCAGCAGGGAGAGAGGGGAGCTGGCATGGCTCGATAGAGTCCCAGCCAGCTGGGACCCTGCGCTCCTGCCACCCACTCTGGGCCCCACCGGTGCTGGTCCCAAGGCACCAGTGCGGGTCCTGTGCTCCCGCCTGGCTGCCGTTTGCTGCCGTGTGCCTGCTTATTCCCAGCCCTGCCTGCTCCAGCCCCGTGGCACAGGTGGGGACAACCACAAGCAGCCCTGACCCCGCGTGCCCTTCACTCACCCATCCAGGCTGAGTAGTGGTGGCGGGCAGGGAACAAGCTGATGCTCAGCGTGGAGTAAAAGCAGCCCCTTCCCCTCCTGCTGCTGGCACTCCCTGTGGCAGCTGCCCAGAGCCTACACAGGGCTGTCCTGCCTCTGCTGTGTCCCTGCCACCCATGGGGCAGTGGTGGCAACAGAGAGTGGGCAGAGGCAGCCTCATGTGGGCTCCAAGTGGCTGCTGCAGGGAGCACCGGCGGCGGTAGGGGATGGGCTGCTTTTCTTCCACCCCTGCAGCAGTTCGTGCCCTGCTGGTCCAGACTGGCAGCAGCAGTGATGAACAAACTGCAGCTGAGTGCGGGAGAAAAGCACCCCCCCTCCACCCTGCTGCTGGGCAGGCTGCCAGAGCCCACTCCATGCATACGCATCTCCACAAACCCCCACACCCACCCCATACCCCCTTACACCCATGCAGACCCCACACAATTTACAGGTAAGACTGCATTTTTAGCTTGTATGCAACCACTTCTACGCATACAGCACAAACGAACAATAAGATCAAAAATATATATTTTAAATTAAATTAAAATACATTATTATGGGTGTTTGATTTTTAGTATATAATTTGTTCCCCCCCCCCCCCCAAAATGGCAAACCATTTTCCCCAAAGGGGTACTTCTAGGGGCAAGGGGAGGGATTTCTAGTGGCAAAGGTCAGAGTTTAAGGGGTGGGACTTCTAGCCCCAAGATGGCAACCAGGGCGGAGCACATGTCAAGGGTCAGGGCTACCCATGCAGCCCTTGACAGCTTGCCAAAACTCAGTAAGTGTCCCTCCGCCCAAAATAATTGCCCGCCCCTTAATTAAGATGTTCAATGACTCGGACAATCCAGAACTACTACTCTGAAGGAAAGCAAGACTGCCTTTCATAAAATTGATGTGCTGTTGTCTCTATAGTAAAACTATTAAGAGAAATTGAAATTATTTTATCCAAATATATGCTCTCCCACGCTCCTTTC
>NW_017729022.1:86421656-86422208 GCF_001723915.1 Gavialis gangeticus
ACGATGTTGGAAAAGTACAGGTAGTGTTTCATCAGTCCCAAAGGACATCAGAACTTTGGCTATCTCAGATAATTATAATGCATTTGTATTTTCCTGAGTTTACTCATCACAGATTTACAAGGCTTTTCTGCTCCTTTCCCCTTACTCCCCCTCACAAAAAAGAAAAGAAAAAACCTTATACAACCTCCACATTAAGTGTTTCGGACAGATGATTCCCAGAGGTAATCCTTCTCATAAAGAGAAGGCTCAGATCATTGCGTGAGAGAGATCTTGCTGCATCTTTTGTTTTTGATATCTCTTTAGTATAGAGTGCTGCTGTGGCAATTAAAGAGCTGCTGTTCAGGATGGGGGTAAAAAGAACCCACTGCACTTGTCCAAATACTTGGAAATGATTTTGTAGGACATAAACTGTCATGACACCAGGACCTCTAGAGCAGTGGACTCCAAAGTGGGGTGCACGCACCCCAGGGGGTGTGTAAGATGATCCATTGGGGTGTGGGAAGAAAATATTGGAACTTCTATTTATATTTATATTTATATAAATATACATAT
>NW_017729022.1:86424094-86431080 GCF_001723915.1 Gavialis gangeticus
CAGTGGAGCAGGTCAGCCAGTCTGGCTGAGAAGAGCCTCCTCCCCAGGGGAGAGAGGTGGAGGCCATCTCTTCCCAGCAGCTTGCTGCCTCTCTCTCCAAAGAGCGGGCTGTGGTCATGGAAGCCAAAGCCTTCCCATGACACCAGCGCTGCAGTGTTTGGTTGACTACGTGGATCCTGCTGTCCTTCCTCAGCCCATAGCCCGAGACTGGGAGGATCGAAGAGAACACCACCTGTGCCCCCAGACCCTTTAGCCCCGCTCCCAAATCCCTGTAGCGCCTCATGACCCGGCTGGGAGCGCTCCAAGCTGTGTCATTGGTGCCCACATGAATAAGGAGCATGGGTTAGTGGGCTGGAGGAGCTTTGGGATCTTCTCCATAACGTCCTAGATTCAGGCCCGCGGGAAGCAGCAGACTTCTCAGGCTAAGGAGTCGGGGCGGCAGATTGCCACCTCAGTCCGCCTCAGGATGGAGTCTCCCACAACAAACACCTTAAGTTTTGTCTTGGGGAGAGCGGGGGCGGTAGCTGCAGTTAAGCCTGTGTTGCCTGTGGGAGTTGGCAACTCAGCAGGCTCTAAGCGGGAGCACAGCGGGCTTTTACCTGTGCGTCTTTCACCACCCCGGAGCCTAACTGGGCTGTGTGCTCAAAATTTTTTTACTGATAGGGGTGCGTGATCAAAAAAGTTTGGAGACCACTGCTCTAGAGCACTGATTTTCAATAGGGGTGATGCTAGAGCAGGGTGGGCAAAATCTAGCTCATGAGCCAGATTGGGCCCATGGCGAGCTCCTGCCCACACAGCTTCTGGCTGGTCTCCAGGGAGACCTCAGGAGTGTGGGGGCATGATTGTGTGAGGCTGCAGAATTGGGGGCTCTGCCCCAGTGCGGCCTGGCTCAGACCTGTGCTCCCAGGGTCTCCATGGACAGTGGCCAGGAGTTGCGCAGGCAGGGCTCATGGCCATGTGGGGAGCTGCTTCAAGGCAAGGATCTTAAGCTGGACACAGGGCAGGGCCAGGGTATATCTGTGATCTGCTCCATACACATCCCTGCTCATAGACCCATGCTCATCACAGGGGCATGTGGGCAGCAGATTGCGGCTCTGCTGTGGCCCTGCCCTGTCCTGTTACTGCTGCAAGAACCCAACCCTGGCCCTGGAGCAGCTCCCCACCTGGCCGCATGCCCTGCTTTTTCTTGGGGATTTACCTAGAAAAGAAGAAATGAGACCCTTCAGATTGAGGGAATCACAGGAAAGAGACTGAAAAAAGGAAGCTCTTATAGTGAAAATATATACTTGGAGATGCTGGGATCATGGGCCTGTGGCAGCATGGGACCAGGCTGGGCTGGGGCAGAGCCCCAGTTCAGCAGCCCTGTCCTGTTGTAGCCCCATGCTGTCATGCCCCCAGATTCTTGGGCTCTCCAAGAAGACAGGCTGGGAGCCATGCAGGCAGGGGCTGCTGTGAAATGGAGTCCAGCTGCCGCCCGGATTGACCATTTTGCCCACCTCTGCGCTAGAGCCTTCTGAGGGTGTGGCAGTGTGCAGTTCCTATGTCAGGAGTTAAGGAATTGCTCCTTCTCTCTCCTACCAGGTACCTCAGTATCTTACAGATGAACAGTGTCCTTATCTGCTTCCTGCTTCTTGGCAGCTGTCACATTGGCCTCTATGCACCCAACAGTGTGCTGTGCTGCATGTATACATGGACCCATGGCCATAGGGCTGCAGAGCTGCACTTTTTAGCCTGGCTCATCTTCCATCCCTTCCCTTGTCTTCTCCCATGCTTCTGGGGCCAGTGTGATGGGCTGCAGGTGCACATGGCTTCTGTTGTCAACATTCAAGTCCCTGGAGGAGTAACGCTTGCCCACTCATATAGCAACTAGGCACTAGGGCCTGGAAGGGAGCAACTGGTGGAAAAAGCAGGGCACAGTGGGGTGAGGACCTGTTCTGGCCCATCCTTACCTGGCATGTACTAAATTCTAGATCAGTGGTTCTCAGCCAGAGTGCCCCTACGTTCCAAAAAAAAATTATAAAGAGTTGCCTTGAAGTGAAAAAGTTAGAGAACCACTGCGTTAGACGAGTAGATCTAGCTGGAACTACATAATTTCTTCTTCCAAGAAATATCCTGGCATAACTTCAGGCCCAACTGATCTTAGATCTGTGTCTAAAAATATTTGGACAAGTTCTTACAATCTTGGAAAACAATTGAATACGGGATGCTTTAAAGCAGGGATGTCAAACCTATCTGGCCTGGGCCAGATGAGCAGAGTGGATTCATGAGCTGGGTTCATGAACTGTGCTCTTTCTAGGGGATTACCTAGAAAAGGAGAGATGAAACACTTCAGAGCTATGCTTCAGATTGAGGGAATCACAGGAAAGAGCCTGAAAAAAAGGAAGCTCTTATAGTAAAAATGTATACCCCCATCCCAACAAACTGAATCTAACGCCCCCTGACCCATCTGAGACCCATACCATGTACAGCGTGCAAGTCGACTCAGATCCAGGGGGGCAGCACCAGGTGCCAAATCTTTGAAACCCCTGATTTACAGTAGGTAGTGGAGAACTTCATCTCATGCTGACAATAAACTGACAATCAGTGGGCTACAAAGAAAGTGTCTTCAGTATTTGTTCTATATTCTTTTGGTCTTCATAGAGCCATTGATTCCTGGTAGTGATGATAATGAAAGTCTGCTCTTGGAATGCATTTGTACAGACCTATTTCTTCATATGGAAACTTTGAAGACTACTTTTGCTGCCAATGTCCAGTAACTTTGATTAACTTTCATTAATGCTAATATGGTCTGACTGTAAAGGCATATATATGTGCTTCCTGAATTTTGCTTTTATGAAGCTGCATTTTTAATACAGAGCCTCCTTTTTTCAGTCTTTCCTGTTCCCTTGTAATCCAAAGGGTAGTTCTGAAGTATCTCATCTCTCCTTTTCTAGGTAATCTCCTAGAAAGAGCCCCAACAACAAAAGTGATTGCTTGGACTGCCCTTTATAAAATATAATGCAGTGTATAAACCACTGCAACAGATATATCTAGATAATATATTTCAGATCTCTCACAATGCTCAAGAATCAAACAAAACTTTGGCAGCTATTCAGGTTTCATTGACCTTAATCCACTTATTGGGCATGCTAGTTTTTGACTATTATGGCTTACTAGCCAATTGCCCGTCAAGAATGATGGGGGTGGGGCAGGGTGGGGACAGAGGCCTGCCCCCCTCCCTTCCCTTCCCAGAACTGAGCTGAGTGGGGGTGTGACAGAACCTCTGATTAGGGAAGTCTGCCTGTACTATCCCAGGCTTTTATTTGCTGGCTGCTCAAGGGGTAGGAGCGTGACCTTCTTCCAAGAATGCTTCATGGAAAGCCTCACATTCTCCCTATCACTGTAGGCCAAAGGGAAAACCAACACATTTCTCAGCACTGCCTCCTATGTTGGCTCCTCCTTCCATCAGAAGCTCTTCCGATTTTTATCTGAGACAAGTCACCCTCTCATGTTAGCCAGTAATGTCATCATAAATAGATATTTTGACTAGGGACAAACATTACATATAAACCAGTTTAAGTGATCAGAAACTGGTTTAAACCTGTAGCAGAACAGATGTTTAGTGCACATAAACCAGCTTGAAAATGGCTGAAACCAGTTTGAGATAAACCTGGTTGAATGTAGTATCAGACTTAGCTGACTTGGATCAAACCAGTTTATACCTTGTCTGTGCCAGACCCCTTGCTGGTTTAAGATAAACCAGACACCCCCAGCATCCCAGCATGCTCTCTGGGCTGGGTAGGGTTCTCTGCTTCACAGCAGGGCTGGCCCCTCCCCTCTGCTTCCTGGATGCAGTGGAGTCCATAATTTAAGGTCAAGGAATGTTTTCACTCCTTCAGATACCAGCAGAAGTGGTCAGACATGCCACTTTTAGTTAGTTATTCAGATTGCCTTCATTTTGTTGGTGGGGAAGTCAATGTCAGACAAAGAAAGTGTATGGAAGCAAGGCTGACAGTTGGTTTCTCAATCGTATAGCAGTCGGACTGATGATGAGACTGGCTTAACAGTCTTTTGGAAGGAAGATTCTGTTTAATTTCACAGTTTTCCATGTTATCACCTTGTATCTAAAAATAAACCCTTAACACTGCAGTTCTATAGTAGGAAAATATTTATGCAGCAGGGAACAATTTTAAAGTTTTCAGATAATAAGCAGAATACTCTTCCATGACTAACTTTGTGAATTGGAGTTGTGGCATTTGTGGAGTTGATCCATTTGTCATCAAAGGTTTTGCATTAGGCTGACCTGTTCTTTCAACCATAGATAGTTGTTTGACTTCCTAAGGAGCTGGTTAGTGCGAATTCTGGTCAGCCAAGGGATGCCATTTAAAATCAGCATAGGATGTTGCTTTTTCCTTTTGCTCATTTGCCAACAGCTTTGAAAGTTACTTAAGTGGGAAAAAGGGGACTGGCCTAAGAACTTTCCTGTATTTTAAAACTGGGAATTTCTTCATATTTTGAGGGTCAGAAGACTGGAGTTGCAAGAACCTGAAGTCCATTGATCTCTGCTCTAGGTGCCCCTTCTAAAGATACTGAAGCAAAGCATAGGTTTTTTGTGCCCAGGCATCACTGAACGGTTGCATATTGTTGGAATTATCAGCTGCTGCAAAGCTGTGGGTGTTACGAGATGGAAACCATTGACTTTGCAGCATTGGTTATCTAAACAGCTCTTTTGTATGCTGGCACCAGTGGAATTCTCATCCTCAAATTTTCCACATGACTTGTTATCAAGTATGACAGCCTGTCATGTGCAATCAACATCACATTAGTCCCATGAGAATGGGTGGCCTTGTGAATTAGCCGCTTCCTTTCAACCAGGGCAGGGTGAGGCTTATGTTAAAGCAGGGCTATGTATGTGTATAAACTTGTTGGGCTTGATAGTGAAGCCGTTTCAAGAGGAAATGCGTGTATTAATAATGCATTAGTGTGTGTCTCTTTGTTACCCAAAATGGGAGATATGGTACCTTTCTGGAATTTTTGGGTCAGGGTGGGAGAGAGAGTACATCTGAGGGAAGAAGAGAGTCTCAGAAGCCAAGTAAGATTGCATCAGTCAAGAAAGAACAACCCTACTAGCCCACGATTTGGAGTCTTGAATGTAAGGTTAAAGGAAAGGGCATATTGTGTAGCTCCCAAAATTTACAAGAATTGTTTGAGGAAGATGGGAGGAGGAGTGAAGTAACAATGCTATCTAGACTGCAAATGTTGATGATGGGGCAGGGGGGAATCAGGGGAAAGGGTTAATGTTAGCAAGACATCCAGGAGCAGCAATATACAGGAGGGCATTGGTGGGGAGTAGAGATGGAGTTTTGAAAATTGTCAGCATTGAGAGGATGGCAGGAAAGAGTATTCAGAAATAAAATCATTATGGAAGGGACAAAGGTGAAACCATGAGGAAGAGAGAAAAAGGCGAAGTCCATAAAAGAATACTGAAGGAATAGTCAGAGATAAGAGAGCCAGGAAAACATAGTTGCAGATGCTACCAAAGCAGAAGAAACGAGGACAAATGACTTCAATAATAGGTTTGTTCAAAAAGAGATGAGCTGCTGAGAGTAGCTTTGCAATCGGAACAGTTTTTGGATTAAGTGGATGTGAACCATGTTTTACAGAATGCAAAGAAAGTGGAGAATACAGTAGGACACCATTGACTTGGTGATCAAAGGGCAGGAATAGAATTGTAAAATGGAATAGGGTTTTTGTTTGTTTTTTTGGGTTTTTTTTAACATCACAGGAAACCATAACTTGTATGAAAGTCAATAAGAAAGAAGTCAGAGAAGTGTTGAGGGTGGACTTATGAAGGTGATGTTTAAATTTTTGGTCCTGTGGGTTGGGTGAATGGCATGGGCTTGGCCCTGTGCTTCTGATCTTAAGTGCAGGACCATGCTCTCTGGCCTTCAGAGCTCCCTATAGATCCAGAAATCTGGCAGCAGGAGAGTGGCAATTAAGGCTGTCCCATGCCCCCTGCCATATTTTCAGACCCTTAAGGAGCTCTTTGGGCTGAATGACATGGCTCCATGGCCTGGATCTGGCTTGTAGGCTGGGTGTTCAGAACTGCTGAGTTGAGGGAAGGAAAAAGACGTGAATAGATGTCAAAACTCTGAGGTTGAACACTCCTCCCAGACACCTATTTTTTATAGCTAGTACCTTCCCCAGAGAGCAACTGTTGAGTAGGATTTTTGGATCTGTCCCACTTGAGACATTGACTTACTGTGAAAAGTATCCATAAAATCCAGCAGGCAGTTTCTGAATGACTTTAATATTAAAAGATTTTTCACCTATTCAAAGATGGATTCTCTCCTGGACTATGATCATTCAAATAGCTGGGATTCTGCATTATCCTGAATGAGAAAAATGCCGTTGGCATATCTAAAATAATTTGCTATAGTTGCATTGCTAGAATACTTAGAATATGACTGGAAGGTTTGCATTAGATGATATGTTGTTACATGTTGACTCTGTGAACAGGAGAAGAAACAAGGTAAGAAATAGTTAAAGATTTTGGGATTCTTCAATATCTGGAAAATGACACGTCTGACCTGGTTGGCTAGCTTACTTGAAATTTGTGTAGCATTTTGCAAAGCTTTTAGTCTTGTATTTCACCTACTTTTGATGCCTTACTGCTTTTACATAGGGCAAGTGGATATGAATAGACCAACATTGTGATTCTTACGTGGTCTGCCTTGATTTTCGTGTGTCTTGATATTTCATAGACATTAAGACTGGAAGGGACCTTGCAAGATCATCAGGTCCAGCCCCCTGCCCTGCAGGAAGTCAGTTGGGGTCAGGTGACCCCAGCAAGATAAGCATCCAGGTGTTTCTTAAAGGTATCCAGAGTAGGTGCTTACACCACTTCTGGGGGGAGTCTGTTCCAGACTCTGGACACATGAATGGTAAACATTGATTGGACTCATTGTCATTAAAAACCTGTTACTTGTTTGTCTCTTCTGATTTAT
>NW_017729022.1:86436080-86436786 GCF_001723915.1 Gavialis gangeticus
GGGGGGAGTCTGTTCCAGACTCTGGACACATGAATGGTAAACATTGATTGGACTCATTGTCATTAAAAACCTGTTACTTGTTTGTCTCTTCTGATTTATGATTATGCTCTTTAAAAACAGCTTTGCAGCTCATTTTTGGATTTAAGGTGGTTTTCATTATTTTGTTTATGGCCTTTCTTGTACTTGATTTGTTTTAGATATCATTATTTAAACATACATTCTATCTTGTGCACATCAGAGTGCTTTATTTTTCTGAGTGCATAATAAAACTTGTAAACATTTGATTTCACATTGTTGTGAGAAATTTAGCTTCTATTTTTTCCAGTAAGAATGCTTTCTATTTTAATATCAGCCTCCATTAATGTATCTGTCCTACAAACAGCATGCTTGACTAACCTTTCTGGTTTGTTTCAGGGACCCAACCGACAGTAGCATTACAAGCTTTGGAGAAAGAGATGCTAGAGAAGATTAAGACAGAAATTGAGGAGAAGCTAAAACACCTTGATGAAGATATTTTGGAAGGTACATTGGGATTTGGACTTTTTCCTAGGTCATTGCAATTGAGGCTGACTGCGTAGCCTGATGGCATTCAATTGATAATGAAAGGCTTTTTTTGAAGCTTTTTAAATACTTTTTTTCTTAATGCTCATAAATTTCCCATTTTCATTTCATAGATTCATAGATTAAGGGTTGGAAGGGACCTAGT
>NW_017729022.1:86436797-86454330 GCF_001723915.1 Gavialis gangeticus
ATGGCTGCGACTCCTGTGGGGGCTGTACCGTGGGCGACCTTGATTTTCTTTTCCTGCTTGTTCTCCCAAAAGTAGTCAGAAAGCTATAGCAACCTTCTTTCATCCTTTTGAATTATTAAAAAGTAAATAATAATAGTTATACATGGGCAAATTAAGCCAAATAACTACACTTTACCATTTGGTACTGGTTAAGGTGTGGCACAGTGTTCACTATGTGTCAGCAACTCAAGCTGGTGTGGCAGTCACTAGTAGTTCTTATCAGTTAAATCCGCATTTCAGCTGCTCTGATTTATCATGGGAGCTAAATCATCTCTCAGCAACTGAAGGATTCAGGGCAGAGCAGTGGTTTTGCCTCTCCTCAGGTGCACCCTTAACTCATCTTATTGGTGGTTGGCCTTTAAGGCTGAATTTGTAGATATGCACATTTTTAATTATGTAACTGGATGCACCCGGTGAAGTCAGTAGGAATTATTGTTTTCCTTGTCATTATCAGGAAGTTAAGTAGAAAAAATTACAAAGTTACAATTTAAAATGCATCAAGGAGAATAGCTAAGTTTTGTGTAACCCCCGTTTGTCCAGTTTGTGCATGAAGGACCTGGTTTGCTTCTGGCTAAATCAGTATGTACCACCAAAAATCTAATCTCGGCAGGGATCAGTCGTCTCTTGGGCTGTACACTATTTTCTGATCATCATTGATTATTTTATTAAAATTCTAATGACTATGCAGTGTATTATGAGGAAGAGTGCTTCACCGGCAGGAGCGACTAGATGATTCAATAAAATTAGGAGATGAAAAAGACCTATGAAACAATTGTTTTAACGATTGGTTTTTGGTACTGCTGCAGATCTGTCCATGTATGGCCAGATTGCACACTGTGTGAGTTATGTTATTTTTTATTTTACTGCCTGTCACAGAGTTGAAATTGTATATGCCAAAAATATATGCAGTTTACTTGCACTCACCTGTGGTGGATCTTCCTGTTAAGAAAGACATTAGAATGGAGTTATAACTCAGACTTCTATGGTTGAATTTGGCTCCACTGCAGTCTTCCTGAAAATGGTATACAAGCTCACTCTTCCCCTGAAGTGGCATCTCACTGCCTAAAGTAAACTTCATGTAACTAGTGGGTTAAATCTAAATAAAGTTAGCCTCAGAATTTTTTGTTTTACTTTATCCTTAGCCTTCTCCAGCACAGGGTTTGACTGCCACACTTCCCCTGTATTCAGTCCTGCTAATCCAGAGAGCTCAATTGAGGATTGTCTAGCTCATCTTGGAGAGAAAGTGTCCCAGGAATTGAAGGAACCTCTACACAAAGCACTGCAGAGTCTGCTCAGCAAGTAAGTTACCATCTGTTTCCTCAGATGGCAGGCACACCCTCTTTAAATGCTGTGTGTTGCTAGAATGCCAACAATTTGACTGAACTGCCTTCTGATACTTATTTCTTTTCTGATCTTCCTTTACTTGCTCTCTTTATAAGAATACTACTTTGCTGTATTTAACATTACGTTGGGGAGTATTTTTCAGACTATTAACCTTTTAACTTACGAGCACTGAGCCTACTTGATTGAGTTGACATGCTTGAAACTGCAGGTTATACTGGTAGCTGACAGTCACCAGATTTGCTGGATGCTGGAGTATAGCCAGATTTGTTTTCCCTACCCTATAGTTAAAAGCAATGTTAGGGCTCTGGATGTGGTATTACAGTACTAAGGGGCTAATGTTGTTGATATCTCTGTATTTTAGGTACCCCAGATGTTGCTAAACTTGTCTTGGGTTGCACATCTGCCAATGGAATTACTTCCACATTTTCATAGTGGGAACCTACCTCTCAGCCTGTCACACTCCTGGCCTTTAAAATGAGGGACAAGTAGGAAATAATAGAGAAGTTACATTCAGGTAGCACAGAAACGTGTTTAAATGTAAGTCAGTTTCTTTTTCTTAAAAAAATATGTATAATTAGTGGGAGGTGGGTTCTCAAGGAGCTGGCATAAGACAGGAAAAGAGTTTTGACATGCTGATTCACTGTGTCTTTTCAAGTGAATGTGGGCACCTGTGCTACCCATAGTGGCAAGGACTGTGGCCTTTCATTGTAGTGATGATTGGCCGTGTCTACGTGCGATGCTGACTGTGCAGGCATTCAACACTTGTATAAACAAGTAAAAGTTCATACCACTTGTAGAAACAGGTACTAAATGACTGCATGGTAGCCGGAGTTACTGAGTAGTAGCTTTGCCAAAAAGCTTTTAGGTGATGCTGGTTGTACAGTAGCTCATTACTATTGCACAGTAGCATAGCAGTATGCTTCCTACCATGCCATGTTGGCCATTGTCTATTGGACTAAATCCTTGGCATACTTGTCTTGATTAAAGTGGTTGATAGTCCCAGTAACTCTACAGTGCCTGTCATTTTTCTAGTATGAATTATCAGCCTGAGTTTCGAGTGACTTGGATAATTTTTTTCTGCCTATATAACATTGCATTTGTTGTCCAGAATTTGTCCATAGAAAGCATGAGTAGAAGCAGCCAGTTGTCAAGGCTGTATATAAAATACAACTGTGAAGACTACTGTAGAAAACTTAGCTTGGTTGTGTCTGACTTGTGTGTCTAACTTGTGGATTGATAGCCTCATGTCTCTGACACGAAACCAAGTTTTAGTGGTACTCGACCCAGATCTCTTCTCCTATTCCTGTTCCTGCAGAGTTCAGACACCTTGATATTGAAATCCTATAGTTCAATTGTATAGTTTAAACTTCAGTTCTCATAGACACTAGAGAGCATATCTGTGCCTTAATAGAGGAAGTAACTTCCAGCTTTGGTGAGGTAATGAAATGTATAAGTAGTTCCTTGAGCAGTGTTTTGCAGTGAACCAAGTGGCACAGCTGTTTTAAACATGAAATTGGTGTCAGTGGAGGGAGAGTGGGAGTTGCATTTTCTTGGGCATGAAAACAGTGTCTGGATTTATTTGTTCCTTGGTCTATCCAATGTAAGTATATAGTCATCCATCCAAGTTTCCCCTTGGAAGCTCGTAATTGCAATATCCGCTCTAATGTCCCGTTTGCATTGCTCATAGAAATGAAATTCTGCCTTGTGCATGATGGTTAACAGAGCTACCTCTATGCTGTCACACTAGGTTAGGTGGATAATTATAATTTCTTTCTCTCATTATCTTCTTTTGAGCAAGAATAATGAATACTAGCTACTTGGTTGGTTCCATTTTACCACCATGCATCAAGAAGAAATTGAGAACTATACTTATAAGCTTTCCACAGGTTAACAGTGGCTTGGATTACCTCTGTCAGAGAATCATAGACAAGTAGGGCTGGAATGGACCTCTAGAGGTCATCTAGTTCAATCCTCTGCCTGAGGCAGGATAATCCCTATCCAAACAAGCCTGTACAAATCCATAATCTAACACATTATTAAAACTACCATCAACAAAAACATGTCATAATCTAATTTGACGTAGGTAAAGAAAGTGGACTGTGGCAGCCAACATCTTTCCTCTGTGAAAGATTGTTAATTTATGCTCAAGAGATCCCAGGAAGAAGGCCACATCCCCTGCTACACAGGAAGGCAAAAACCTGCACGGTCTATACCAGTCTGACCATGAGATGAAAATTCCTTCATGATCCCAAATATGGCAGTAGATCCAATCTTGGAAAATACCTCCTAACCAGGAACTTCCTGATTTTAAATCCCAGCAGAAGCAATGGCACACCCTAGTCAAAATCCCTCACCTTGGCTGCAGCCAACACCCAAAGGTAACTGTGCACACATACGGAAGTCTTGTGGATCTTTCGTTTGTGTAGTAAAAGCAATCTGCTCAGACAGGTTGTGCTGTATGCTTGGCACAAAGTAGTCTTTGTTGCAGGTGTTTACAAATTGTCAAAACCAGTTGACCCATCTGCATGCTCCTTTAGAAATACACAGTGAAATGTATTTTTCATGGGATGCCCTTATAGAGACAGGGAGGTTGGTTGGTTGGTTTGTTTTTCCTTGCTTTTGATTTCCTTTTTTTTCTTGAAAGGAGGTAATGAAATGTTTTGCCAGGGAATCATTTGCTTTTTGTAAGATGATAGGCTTTTCCCCTCTAATTCCCTGGAAGTTTACTTTGTTGTACCTAGAGAATTATTGGATTATAGCACTGCAGTTGACTTTTGACTTTTAGTTGACTGTTAAGAGATGCTTTCATTTCAAGCTTTATTTTGACATGCTTATTTTAACTATTTAAAAAGTTACCCTTTGATCTTAATTATCTTATGCTCTTACTTAGTGATAACAATGCCCTACACCTTTCTTGGGAAGGCTGGTCAAATTCTTATCCAAGAATGAGAGACAGTAGTTTCAGAAATACTTTTTTTAGGGATAAGTGTGCTCTGGGAGCATGCATTGATTTTAAAAAAGGAAGATAAAGGTCTGTAGTTGTGTAGGAGGTAGTTCCTTTTGACACATTTTAAATTGCTTGGTGTTGAAGTAACACAGGGGTGGGCAATTATTTTGGCTGGGGGACCACTTAGGGAGTTTTGACAAGCTGTTGCTGGCTGGGTCAGCACCCCTCTGGCCTGGGGCAGAGTTGTGATCCACTCCCTGCATGGCCCTGCCTGTCCCGCTCCCAAATATTGCTCCCTGCCCACCTGTGGCCCCATCCCATCTGTCCAGCGAGGCACACCCTGCCCATGGTGGGTCCCAGGTTAGTCTCCATGGAGATCCCACCTGCTTGCCTGCTCCATCCGTCAGCCCTGGTGGTGGATGCAGGGTGGACGGGCTGGGTCTGGTGTCAGCAGAGACAGTGGCAGCAGAAGACAGAAGGAGCTACCACCCCTGGGGTTGCCTGCAATTTGAGTCCAGTTGCCATGCCACCCCAGCCCCACTGTGTACCCAGGCATGGTGGGACCAGCCACGCATGCAGCGGCCCAGGCTGCCCCCCCACACCTGGGCCAGGAGGCAGGGGTGACTGGTGTCTCCTGAGTCTGGGTGGGGCACACAATTTGTGGGTGGGCCCAGGGGTGGGCCAAAAGCCCCATATGCACTCCTATACTTATGTGCCACAGCTTAGTGCCCCCCAACACGCCCCCTGGCCCATGCGGCAAAAAACTGCCTGGTGCTGAGTTGGTGGCTAATCTCAGGGGGGGCACGTACCAGTTGCCTGTGCCAGGAGGGGCCGAGGGACCTGCCATGGGCTGGATGAAATCCCTTGGCAGACCAGATCTGGCCTGCAGGCCATATTTTGCCCACCCCTGAAGTAACACAAAACACACAAATCTTAAAAAGAATACATAGCAAGCTATGAAGATCTTGGCATGAGTTGTTAATTTGTCTTCCATATCCTAGAAAGACATGCAAGTAAGTGATTATCTACATCTTTGGGAATCTAGAGAAACTTCTACCCGGAAGTGATTCCATTCAGTTTTACAGTGCTGATAAGTCATTACATGCTGCATTACAAATTTTAGAATATCTTCCAAATGGTTTGGACATTTCAGTTAAGGTACTAAGCTCAACAGCCCTTTCCTGCAATGATTTAAACCTATTTGTTTCTAGGGAAGAAACTTAGAACTTGTCACTTTTTCCAGCGCTAATGTACTAAACTCCACTAACTGTATTGTAAATTTATAAGTACATCCTTTGGGGTCATAGCATACGGGATGTGTGCATGGCAATTGAAGGGGCCTTTCAGTGTATAGCTATCAGAATTGAGAGATTTATCTTTGTCTGAGACCTTTCTTAATTAAGCATGTATTGACTGAGTTAGCATTTGGATGGATGATCAAATGAGAATACCTGATATTCTGGGGGAGCTTGTTTTTTCTGATGGCAAAGATTATTTTGATATAGAATATTACCCAGTAAATTCAGTTACTTGTAGTCACTTTTCTCAAATGCCTAGTAACAATGTTGTACAGTGTATTGGGGGAAGACTGGTTTTATCCCTACCACTGTTGTTTTGTCCACATATTAAAGTTGGATAAAATCAGAACTTCTATAGCCTGCAGTCATATGACCACAGAATATATTTGAATCCCTTTTCAACTTAAGCAAGTTTGGAATTGGTAGGAAAAGGTGTACCACATCAAGCCTCTCTAAACAGCAGCTCCAGTCTGGTACATAATCTCCTAATAATTATCTTTCTGAACTTGATAATACTCTTCCTAACCTACTGATTCATTTAAACTAGCTTAAAAAGGAGCCAAAAAAGTTAAGGCATTGTATTTAAAATAGCAAGTCATGCTATCGGTCCCACTATGAGCCTTAACTGGTCTTCTACTTGTGCTCACTACAATAATGGTTTTAGTTGCATGATCATATTTCATTGGGTAATATGAGATGCTATTTTGCAAATGAAATCAAATGAAAAGGTAAAACATCTTTTGTTACTACATATATAAGCATAATATATCATTAGATCATACAGTGCTACCAGCTGGATGTAAACAAGAGGTTCCTGTTTCTGCTACCCAGAATCTTTTTCTCTGTTTAAACGAGATCCTGGCCTTTATCTTGACCCTGGTATTACTGTGGGAGCAGTTTCCCTGAAGTATGCTGGTCAGTGCTTCAGTGGTTTTACCTGTATGTCAGAGTTTCCTCCAGTCACAAGAGGGAAGAATTGCACGTGAGGAAAATTTGTTAGCATGTCCACTGGCTTTAGAGAGAGATGGAAATGCTCCTGTGTTCCCTGAAAGAGCTGTGGTAGGTAGTGTGTCACTTTGGCAGAGGTTATGTTTTGCAACCTCTTCCCAAACAAAAAAAAAATTCCTTTTTCCCATCCTAAAATGGAGAGAATACAAAAAGTACATCATCCTCATCCCAGTATTTAGAAAGAGAAGGATTTAGCAATTCTAAAACAAAAGGTCCTAGGGCATTTATATTTATATGCAAAAGGTTGATTGTGTAATCAAAAGTACTTCATCTCCCATGACTAATGCTTTAACCCTAATGCAACATTAACATTTTTCAAATAATCAATGCTTATAAGTAATCTTTTACTTGCAAGTCTCTCTGGTTAAACCTCAAGGTGCAGCAGATTTCCTTTTAGAGCTTCATAACCTTTAGAATCAGGAATTCCCTCCTAAAGATGTGATAAAAAGGAAAATGGGCATTTTTATAGCAGGTGAGTGGGTTTAGTAATTTAGTGCCCTGTTTCAGATGGTAGCCTACATTAGGTTCTTCACTTAGTAAAAGCCCTGTGGCTCATCTAACTGAGTGAATGATATGATGCTATTGACTTAGTGAAATGTCTTCTTGACCCCATCTTGGTCATGATTTATATCCTCAAGCATGAGATTCGATAGGCCTTGGAATTGTCTTCGCTAGTATAATAGCTTATGCTTGCAGCGAGTATGTGACCATTTAGGCACCTGGGAATAAGAACTCTTAAAAGTTGTTTTTTTCCTATTTTTCTCTGTATAACTTTTAGTGTTGTTTTAATTTTTACAGACCAGTGACTTACCAGGAATACCGAGAACGTACTCAGGAGGCAGCTGCTCATGCCAGTGGATGGAGCAAGGTACTAATCACATTGTCTTGACTTTAAGGTCTTAACAATTTGAAGCTAACTGAGAGGCCTTTCTCTACAATAGTCCCATTGTAGGGTAAGCAAAAATTGTGGACTTCAGATATTTAGGAGTAAAACAGGGCCAGGACTAAACAAAATACAATTGGAAACTTTTGTCTGATAACTTGCCCTTTGAAATGGTAGGTCTTTAGATGTTGTATAATTTTTAAAGTTTTTGTTAGACTTTATTTAATAGATCTTTTATTTGTTAAATTTACCACCTTATGCCACAGTATTGTCTAAGTACTGTATTTACTTGAATTGAAGATGACCCTGCAATAATTAGATTCTGTCCATGGAAAATTTATAAATTTTCCAATCTTTTTCCACAGATAGAATCTAATTATTGGAGGATCATCTTAAATTCATCCCTGTCACAACTGCAGTGGTAGGGGGCAGGCAGTGGGGGAGGCAGTAATGGGATAGGCAGTGAGAGGAGGAGTGTGGGATAGGCAGTGCACGGGAAGGCAGCTTGCCCCCTGTCACTTGTCTCTTTCCCTGCCTCCTCTTTTCTGTTGCTGAAAAACAACATAGTATTGGCTAGACCACTGGTTCAGCATTCATCCAGAAAGAATGCACTGCCTATTAAACCATCAAAACCACTTTCTACTGTATTGAATGATGGTGACATTGAGACATTTTGGAAGATTTTAATTTTTTTGCTTGACCTTGAGTAATCTGAGGTTTTATGGGATTATTAAAATACAAAGATCAGGAAGCTAGAATTAAAATTTCCAGACATTTATGTTCTGAATTCCTAACTTCTTCAATTTAAAATCTGAACAGTAATATTATATTTTCAATATAGTTTTGCATTAGCTGTTATAAATAACACTGTTTAAGAAAAGAAGTCTTAATGAACTGTTTGGTACTTCTATACTTATAGACACCTACTTTTTGAGCTTTTATGGTACCTGAGATTTTTATGTTGAAAACTGATGACTCTCAGATGTAGAAAAATAAATTCTTTCACTATAATGTTTGTACTTAGGGCATAACTTTCTACTGGAGATCTCATTTTCATCTGAAAAGACCATAGATTTTCCTAGAAACTGAAAAATGTTAAAGGTTGCCTGCTCTAAGTCATCTTGCCATATATTCCCTGCAGGGTTTTATCTTGTGGAGTCGCATGAGTCTCTTAACCAGAAATAGGGTATTGTCAATAACCATCTTTTTCTTAATTTTAATAATCTGTCCCTCAAACACCATAATCAGAAAAAAGTTAAATATTGCTTTCTTCTGTACATGTGAACTAAGAAATAGAAGAATGAGTGGTGTAAACCCAAAGTTTCACAAAATATAACTGTCTCGAATGTAGGGTCTTTAGTGTTTTAAATTTGTAGTAGATCCTATTGTCTTAGATGGAAATTTCTCTTAGCCAACAGCTAACTGTTCAACAAGAAGTCTTGTGTCTGACACTAGGCATATTGTGTAAAATACAGTACTTCTAAGCATGTACAGCATTTCGAAGTATTAACCAGTAGGGACAGAGAGTTTGGATTATATCGCCATGGTTTAATGTAAAGTAGAATTATTACATCAAAGATGCCCCAGCAGTCTGTCCATCCTCGGGACTGGCTAACTGCCAGACTGGGAATCATTAAACCAGTCCTTTTTTACCTTTGTGTAACAGTTTCAGAGAGAGCATATTAAACGGGATTCAATAAGAAGGCCTCTAGGTAGATTTATGTTCTCTGCTTTCCTAGACAGCTGCCTCCAGGAAAGGAGAGAACAAAGAATTTATTTACAAGTTTAATTAAAAAATACTTAGTCATAGCAGTAGAAAAGAGTGAACCAGTCTTTCTGAAGTAATTACCAAGAAGTACTTAAATAAATTTAGTTAATTATTAAAACAAAACAAAAACTAAACCTGATTCATTAATTGTGTGAATATTTTACTTTCTTTAGTAGATCTCTCCTCACCAAGTTTACTTAAAACATGGGTAGTCTTCAGCTGTAAATTACTAGAACTGAGACTTGCAGCCATAGACCCTAGGAAACATTTTCTACTTTTAGGTCATGTTGTTCAGCCCTTTCAGCCTGTGTAGCTCCTTCTGGTCTGAGATCCCAGTCCTACTACAGCTTCAGCTGAGAATCCTAACCAAAAGATGCTTTTGATGACTATATTTTATGGCTGTTTAGCCAAACATTATATGGTACCTGCTGGTGTTGGCTTCCCAGAACTGTCTGATTTGTTTCAGTGCAAAACTTTTAAACCATGTGGTGATATTTCAGCAAGCAAGAACCAACATTCTGTAGAATAAATACAAAATATGCCTGTGTACCATCTTTATCCTCCAGGAATCTCTAGCAGTTCCTTTAATAATACTTTTTTAAATAAACGGAATAAAATTGTATTAATTTCATTTCCTTTTTAAATTCCTTTTCCCTATCCAAGGAGCATTTTTGTAACAAAATAACAGGATAGTTGAACACCAGAGATGCCTTTTGCTGCAGGCTCAGTCTTCCTTAGTTGACTTGTGAGAGAAACAAGGCTACTACAAAAATAATTTTTAAGAAGCATGTAGTTTTAAACTGAGGAGACTTGTTAGGCCTAATTAATAGGTATACTGCAGCCAAGTATGGGACTGGGCTGATAAGAATACTTTTGTCATTTGCCACGTGCCGGTATTAGGATAGAGCCTATTGTAGCCAGAGACCCTGGCGAGTTACCAACATAGAAAGGAGTCTTTGAAAAGCCTTCCACTTAGACATAATTCTTCTGCTTTGACAGTTTTCCTCTGTCTTATATTTTTATTATCAGGAATACTTTGAATTGAAATGGTAACAGCGTCCCTTTATCTGGTCCAGATGTTCACTTTCCCAACTGAAATTGTTGCTGCAATGATAGCTGTATAAAAGGAAAGTCAGCAGTAGGAACAGATGCATTTTTTAAGTGGGTGATGGCTGCCATTTCCATGGAAAATATACTTAAAAAACTGAGAAAAGAGATCCATCTATATATTTTTTTCTAAACAGATTATTTTCTCATACTCCTATAAATGAAGTAATGTTAGGTCTTAAATTTTACTTAAATGTCCTGTCAAGTTTGCTTTTGCAAGTTTGCTTGAGAGTGGCAGGGAAAACATTTTAGTTAACATATCAAGTAGTACTATGTAAATTAAGTAAATGGGAACTCCTAACTTGACTACCCTGCAAACAAAAAATGCACTTTTTCCTACATGCTACTGGGAGCTTTCTGTTCCAGAGAATTACATGGAATATTAGAGAACCATATATATACAGGAGGTGCAGTAGGGAACTGCTAATAAAGTGTTATACCCATGAATTTTCTTTCCTGCCTGCTTAATCCTGGGTTCCTCTTTTGATATGATTTTATGATTAATGTGAATTAGAAGAAATAGAGTATCTGGAGCTGGAACGACAAAGTGTTTGGTTGTTTTTTTTAAGAGAAGAAAAAAGCAAGCTGCCTCCTATGTGCTCAATTTAGGATCTGACAGTTTGCATAGCAAAAGGCTTTTCTTTCCATGGATAGCCTGTGAAGTAGTACAGAGAAATAAAACTTTAAAATCAAAACAGTGTGTCTGAGCCTTCTGTAACTAAATGAAAAATGGTATGATCCCTTGCAACAACACTGTACTGATGTGAGGAAGAAGCTGGTGGCAGAAGTAAAACTTGGTTTGATACATATTACCTGTCAGAAATAGCTCAAATACTGATTTCTCCCCCCTAATCTTTTGAATGCCTTTGACCCTAAAACACTTTATAGTGTCCCTATGAAGTAAGTAGTGCATCTTTTTTTCCAGAGGGGGGGATCTAGCATAAAAGTTGAAACACTTAAAATCAGCAACTTTGTGACAAAGCTAGAAATGTCAGGAGGAGTTTTGACTCCCTGATCCTGATATAAGCTGTTGGTTTATTCACATTTTTCAAAACTGGGATATGTTTCTGGTTTCTGTCCTGGAATTGACATGTTAGTCTGGCATCCAGAAAGTACTGCAGCTGACTGTGGGAGAGTTTCTTTAGCCTAGCTTGTGTTTCTTTCAGCTCCTGGCCAAGGTGCAGGTAGGGGTATTTCTGTCCTGCTCTGTTCTTTGGAGTTTGAACTGTTTCAGGCTATCTCAAGTGGGATATGGCTAATTTACATGAAGAGCTGCATTGAACCCCTGATGGGTCCAGAGTCCAGGTCACACACTGGAGATTCAAAGCAGTTTTCTTGCATGTTTACTGCAACCTGTCACTGTGAGAGAGAGGACAGGATTTTTCCTGTTGTGTTGAATATACAGTGATCAGATTATTTGATCAAGGTGCAAGTATGAGCCGTCCAGTTTAGAACTGGAAACATGTGCCAGGTTTAAAGAATACAGATTTTCACAGAAATTGCTGAATATGCACAAATGGGAGAAAGACCAGTACTAAATATAATGGCTATTTTCAGTAAAACACACTGGACCATTTCCAGTATGCCTTGGCCTATTTGGATTGCTGAATCCATTTATTGGCTAGTGACTGGAATCTAAATGAAAGCCTTCAGTCGTAAAGAGCCAGGTCCAAGAAAAGATTTGGGTTCCTATATCCAACCAGACAATTGACAAATACCCTGTTTAACCCTTTAGGCAGCTGTGACAGGTCACAGGTGTCTAAGTTTTTTCTGTTAAAAGATATTACTTTAGCACCTAAAGAAGCCAGAGGTAGGACAACAGAAGTATAAGGATGACAGCTAAAGGTTATATGTGGTATGAATACTCTGTGTGCGCTTTACACAAATTCAGAGTTGCTTTAGTTTTTTCCTATGTGGTTTGGAATGAGCCATGAGTGCTGTTTGGATTAACTTTTCTTTTTCATTATGCTGGCACAACCTTGCTGAATTTAGTGGGATTCCAGTAGCGTAACTGAGAGTATATTTTGCCTCATTGTTCTAGCTAGTCAGAAAATTTGGGTGACAATTTTCTGGAATAAAAAAATTGTTGTTCAGTCCTTTCCATTAAATTTTCCCACCTGTCTTCATTTTTTGGTGTGCTGTACTTAACTAGAACATGTTCTCTGTGAATCAAATTGTAGATACCCTGTAGCATTATTTCTTAAGATATACTTGCATGGTCTTGTGAAGAAGGGTCCTTTTAACGTGTCTATACAACAGAGAAAAGAATTGTGATTACTCATGGGGTTTTGCAGCTTAAAGTTTTATGTTTGTGTAATTAAAATTTCAAGTTCGACTTATGTGTTCATGCATCTTTTGCACATAATAAAACAGTAACCCTCTGGATAACCAGGATAAAGATGTTGTGGGTTTTTAATCTGTTGGACAGCCTTATGCTACCACTAGTCCAGCTGTTCTTGTTCTTGAAGTGAGCGACTTCATTGGGAAAAAAAAATCAGGTCCTACATCGAGCTGGAGATCAATATTTTTATTTGTTCCTTTGTTTCTCAGTACTGCAGGGCCTGGCTGAGGTTTAGGGAGCATCTGGAAGATCAAATGTTTAAATTGGCAAGGGAAGAAAGACATTGTAGCACAAAATACTAGCTTCATTTCCTTACCAGTCTCTTATGCCTGCAGCTTAAAACACATATTTCTTTCCAAGAACTACCTGTACCTCCTGTTGGAGGTTTAAAAATGAAAACTGTTTGAGTTGTGTGGTGTACCCACAGCATCTGTAGAAAATAGAGCCTTGACCATTTATTTTATGCTAATTCCTTCCCACGTATGCTCTGTCCATTTCCCTCTGGCCAGGAATAATGTATGAGAAATTTTAGTCTAAGACAACAGGAAATATGTGAAAATGCAGTTTTAAAGTAAGTGTGTCATCACAGTTATGTAGTCAGTTATCCAGACTGTAACAATATACACTGTTGTGTTGTGGACAAGACCTCTTTTGTCTTCCATTTTTCAGCTCTTAGTGATCTAAAACATGCTACCCCTCTCACTAGTGGCCTGGCATCTTTATGCTCTCCATGTACGTTTTCACAAGGCTTCATCTGTGTATGTATCCACTCCATGGTCTACACCAGTCTCTACAATTTCTCTACTTCTCTCCTGCACTTTTTCCCCCTATACTGCATCCTCTACTTATGCCTGAGACCAGCAATGGGAAGAAGCTGCAAAACAGCCTCCTATGAGGGAGACTAGCAAGGCATTTATGATTCATACTAAGCAACATTATCAGCCTGAACTATACCTTTTTCATGAAGCACTCCAATGACCCTTCCTGCCCACAGGGGATTGGCTGGTCCTTACGGAGAATAGATGTGCAGTGCATTTATTGGATTCTCTAAAGCTTTAATATTTTTTCTTGTATCTGCTCCAAGAGCTTTTTCAAAAGTTAATGGCTCTAATTCAAACCATTTTTTCCAAAGTTGGCCAAGTCCTGCTTGCAGCCTTGGAACTGAGAGATACTTGCATGCTGTATGAGAATAAACTCCAGGTTTAAGAGTTCAGCTGTTTTCCTTGACCAAAGGCAGTGTAGGGTATTTACAGCATGGAATGTCTGTATGTGTATCACTTAATACCTTATTTAACTCCCTTTCCCTCAGACTTCTCAAAGTAATTCACTTTTGAGGCAAGAACAAGGATGCAATTGAAAGACAAAAGGAGGAATTTTTTTAGATCGTTATGAACATACTGAAAAGGGCATAAAAGAGGATTTTGTAGCTGAGACACCTGAAGACTTAGGCCATTAATTTGTAACCTATATGAACATTCTCTTCTCATCTGCAGTAGCATCCAATCTAGGAAATGTTATCATTTTCAATCATTGTCTTTTGAAGGTCTTGGTGCCTCTGGTTTTGCTGCAGCAGTTCCTGATGGAGTTGACAAACCGGGGCCAGGAGCCGCTCAGCGCACTTGTGCACTTTGGAGTGACATATCTAGAAGATTATTCTGCAGACTATATAATCCAACAAGGCGGATGGGTAAGAAGGCAACAGTAAATTTCATATCCCTTTGAGAGTGTGACTCCAGATATGTGGTTCGACTCATGCTCTGCTAGTCATTCTACGGTGAGGCTGAGAGGATTTGCTAGTGGTCAGCATGTGAAGGTGAGAGCAGTGATGACTTGGTCTCCAGAGAAAAGGTGGCTTAGATTCTTAGGAGGAGATATGGCTTGGGTTGGGTTTACAAGGGCTGTCTGAGTTGAAGAGGGGTTCAGATGGAAAATACCGACTGGACCTTGTACTGAACATATTAAGACATAAATGTTGCTGTTGTGTGGCTGGCTTTTGATGAGATGCTTTTTACTTCTGGTATGTAGAATATTGCATTTTGGAAGCAAGTCCAGTGTCCTAGAGTTGCAGATGCGTTGAGCCAGAGAGGTCAGTCTGTATAATTTTATTTTCCCACGGTGGATAAATGTTGGAAATTGTTGGTATAGTATTTTCTCTCCTTTCACAAACTTCAGATTGTCTTTGGCAGAGGATGAACAAGCTCAGGAGTTCTGCACAGGAAATGCAGTAGGTGTCAGATTTGCCTTTTTTAATACACCATGTTAATCAGCATTTTTAATGCACTATTGGAAGGCATTCAGATACTACAATGATAGGGGTTGTATAAAAATCTGTGGAATAAGCAGACCCCCTTGTAGCAAAATCTTCTTGCAGAAATTGTGTCTTAGATTGCTGTTTCATATTCATGGCAAATTGAGAGTTGTATTTAAAAAAACATTCACAGTGCTTGTATTAAAGTGGGGCAGGTCCAGTACTGTGAATCTACCAGAAATATAGCTCCTAATCCCTGCAGTTTGCATGCGGCTTGTTGATGTATTGGCAATTCAGCTGGAGCTGTATTATGACAGGCTGGGCTTTGAGATTTATTTGTTTCTGGAAGGTTGCCAGATTTAAACAGAATTAATCTGGGATTAGCGAAATGTTAGTTGGTCTTACTGTAGAAGTAAAGCTGGTCAGGAAAATCCACTGATTAAAAAGTCGTAACAGGAAAAATTATGTTTGGATAGCTTCTCATTTTTCTGTGTTTTCAGTGGAAATTTCATGGGGAAGTGGTTCTCAACCTTTTTAAACTCAAGGGTGCCCTTGTTAGACTCAAAGCACCCCTAGGGAAAAGCCAGCTCTTAGTTTTCACTTGCTTTTTGACTACAGAAAAATAATAGAGCAAGTCTTCTGTTGCAGAAGAACTCACAAAGGCCGCCACAGGTCAGAATGGTTTTAATGCTCTGAATTCCTATTAAATCCCTGGGTTTATCATGTTTGCACAACTAACAGTGTTGATATTGTATGACACCCCCGCAGCACTCCTGAAAGGCTGTCAAGGAATCCCAGGGTGCATAGCACCCTGGTTGAGAATCATTGTTTCAGGGAGCAAACTGTTTCATACATTCATTCCCTGACTTTTCCCTCTTCTTGGCAACAGGGTTTGCTGCTTCTTTCTGCTGGTGCTGTTAGGTTGCTTTCCAGATATGTTTGTCTTTCAGTTTTTGCCAGATGGGCAGGACTGTCATATATGCATTTCAGACCTTAATTAAATACGTGCAGACATTGGCTTTGGTTGGTTAAGATTCCAGTTTGCAGTTTTAAGGCAGAAGAATGTATTGGTATCATGCTCTTTATAAATTTGGCTTTTGGTGAATTGTCATTAAATAGGCTCATGTTTGTTTTCCAGCTCCACTTTTTTATAACCATACATTACAGAACAAAGCTGTTGAAAATGGACTGCTTCCCCCTGTGGCTGTGGAGGGTGGGAGCTCATGCTTTGTGTTGGCTGTGGGATCATGTATGTGGCTGACTGGCCTACGTTCCATGGACTGTGCTCTTGTCTGTATATATCCATTCAGGCAAAAAATCAGAATGACACAAGCAGTGTAGTAAACAAGCCAGAGCTATTTTTGAATCGGGAGAAAAGGAAAGAAAACTAAACAAAGTGGTGAGAAAAAAAAACCCTTTCTCACTGAATAGATATGGCAACAGTAACTTCCTCAGCTGTTCCCAGGTAGGGGCAGGGACCCTTATGTACATGGTTTCAGTAGAAGGGAATGAGTATGGTTTTATCCTTTGTTTCCTGTAAGGGAAATGTTTGGTTTTATTAGTTGATACCTGCTTTTTTCCCCTTCTGTTTTAGATTAGGAAGTATATAATCCACACGATGTGCGCCCCTTTATGACAATGTGATGGGTGGGGAATGGGGTATATCCTCAGATTCTGGAATGAAAGTAGGGCATTTTTTTATGTTTGAAGTGAACAGCACTGCATACATGCATACATAAGAAGCTGTTAGGTAAAACCTATTTCATGGCTACTTCTAAACAGCACCTGTGGGAGTAGTTCTATGTGGATTGAAGCATATTACCTGGGTTCCCATATGCTGCAGCTGTGAGGGGATAGCATTGCCGTGGCTATCTGCAGTGAATTATCATGGTGAAAATGCAAGTTGTGCCTCTGGTGTGGTCCTGCAACTGTGTGAAGCAGGTGCAGCCAGGTCTCTAGTTGGTTATTTTTGACATCCTGAAGCTGTGCAAGAGGAACAAGCCAAGTGCAGCACTGCTTAGTTTGAGCTCGTCTAAAACTGAAGAAATGGCAAAATGACCTCTGCCCATAGTCTTGGGCAGTCACAGCAGAGGAAGGGGTTTAGGAGGAGATTTTTGTCAGCATGACTGTCTCTCTTCTTAGGATCACCGTGTAGGCTAGAGTTCACTCTTAATTTTTCAAAGCAGAGGGTCATCTTTTAAGTTGGATTCAGCCTCTTTCAAAAATTAGATATTCAGGATGTTGAGATAAGCTGAGCCTTCCTTCTGTATGATGACTTCCCATGGAGCCAGTATTATTTGGACACATGATCCAATCAACTTCACTCTGCTGCAGTAATAAGGATAATGCTTTTTCAGTCTTGTGCATCCCCAGAATGTGAGCAGTTTCTAGTTTTAGCCTGTTTTGAGGGGTTGGGAGATGTTTGGGTGTGGGGAAGTGGCTAAATTCAGTGGTTGTGAACCCTTCTAGAGTTGAGGCACCCTTCTTCAGATTTCAGGCACCCATTGGAAAGTGCTAACGCTTAATTTTCATTAATTCTTTAACTACAGA
>NW_017729022.1:86459330-86466828 GCF_001723915.1 Gavialis gangeticus
GGTTGTGAACCCTTCTAGAGTTGAGGCACCCTTCTTCAGATTTCAGGCACCCATTGGAAAGTGCTAACGCTTAATTTTCATTAATTCTTTAACTACAGAAAAATAATAGAGCAAGTCTTCTGTTGCAAAGAACTCAGAAAAACCATGAGTCAGAATTATTTTAACACTCTAAATTCCTATTTCAAATCTCAGGGCTTATCTTGTGAATCATATTTGCACACCTAACAGTACTAATGTTGTATGGCATCCTGCAGCACCTTTTAAAGGATCTCAAGACACTACAGGCTGCCATTGCAACCTGGTTGAAGATCACCGGGCTAACTGAACAGGGGCTGGGCTGGGTAAGTGTCAGGATTGAACCTCTTTAGAGGCTAAATTGAAGTTGAAAATCAGAGCTTCTCATGGAGTGTGGTGGGGGGAAACTGCCTTTACTACCATGAGAGCCTCAGACACCAGGGCTGAGAACAGACGGTCAAAAAGCCTGAGGCTGAATTGATTCAGTCTTTGCAGGTTAGTCTAAACTGCAGAGATTAAATTGAAACTGAAGTGAACAGACATTTACCTTTAATTCAGGAAATGCAGCGACATGCCTGCAGTGGCCCAGGCCAGAAGCTGGGGGGCGCTAGAGCTGGGGGGCGCTGTGTTCACTACTTCTTCCTGCTGCCCCCGAGGTCTGCTGGGGGACTGTGATTTAACTTGAACCAGGAAGGGGTCTGGGACAGAAGTTTCATACACCAGTTTGACTCAAATCAGCTAAGCCTGATACTACATTCAACCAGGTTTATCTTAAACCCGTGTCAGCCATTATGTGCACTGAGCTTTTGTTCTGTTACAGGTTTAAACCAATTCTGATCACTTAAACCTGTTTATATGTAACTTCTGTCTCTAGCCCAGAAGTTAATTTCAGATTTCCCGTCTTTCTCCCCAGTAGAAATACGGGCAGACAGATCAGAACATTTCTTGGAAAAGAGGTGCAGGGGAGAGCCCGACTGCTTTGCCTGCACATTGCATTCTTTTCTCTTGCCCTTGAGTCTGTCTTGTTTTTTGTCTGTCTGTGTGAATTCTTCATCACAGGGACTCCTCCCTGTGATGAAGCATCTTTGACATTTTAGCTACAACTGCCACATGAATTACCATGTTTACTCAAATCCAAGACAAGGTTTTCTCTCCCATTTAACGTGGTGGAGCCCCTTGTCTTGGATTCATGGTGCTTGGGGAGCAGGCAGCTGCTGCAGCAACTCCAACACTGGCCTCAACACGGAGGCAAGAGTCAGAGCTGTACCACCTGCAGCTTCTCCTCCCCCTCCCCCACCGCTTCCCCTTCCACTTGTCTTCACACTGAGGATAAGCAGCAGTGGGTTGGGGAGGGCAGAGGCTGGGGGGAGGTGGGAGCAGGTGCTGGTATGCACAGGCCTGGGCTGGGTAAATGTGGGGGTGCAGGCAGCAGGGGGCAAGGTGTGGTGGAGCAAGATGCAGGGGTTAGGCCACTTGACTCCTGCCTACCATCTGTCCTTTTACTGCCTTCCCACCGCCTGCCTCCCTGCAACTGCTTTCCCCGCTGCAATGATGGGGTGGTGGACAAATTTAAGACAACTTTCCAATCATTAGATTGTATACATGGAAAATTGTAACATTTTTAAATTTTTTATGTATCAAATCTAATTATTGGGGGTTTGTCTTGAATTCAGAGGTACCTTTGATTTGGGTAAATATGATATATTTATGAACTAAACAGTAGCTGAAATGATTACTTGATTTGTTTTGCTATCTCCAAAAGCCCTGGCTTCTGAAGGTACACATAGGAAAACAGGAAGAGGTTCATTCTTTCCTGTCTATTCAACTCTTAACACTAATTTTAATCAACGTTAAATTTATGATGGATTCCTTCCAGAGCTGAGGGGCAGGCCTGATTTTTATATAAAGGTTTTCAGACAGCTCTCTAAATGGCTTGCAGTCATGATTTTTTCTTTCCTGATGTTGTGCTTATTGAAGCCTGAATGGTCACACAGTGAGCTTGTTCTCGCTTTATTTTTACCCATTGCAAAGCATTTGCTAGTCTCATTTGGCAGCTTAGCCCTTGTGTTTGCCCTGAAGCTATATAAGGGCATAAACAAACTGACGTGTAGTATACGCACTTCTCCTGTCCCTCCCTTTGTGTCTGGACTTCTGTAGCCTTGATGCTGCTGCATCAGAAGTGACTCTTGATCTCCTGGAAAAGTGCACAGTAAGACTGTCAGCTTGGTAAGGCTTTTTCTTTCAAGGCAATTTTCTAGGTACATTTCAAGCTCAGCCTACCTGTTCGCCAGGCCTAGCTTTCATTTGCTTTGAAAAGCATCTTTAGGAAAGCCTGGGGGAAGAGCTGCAAGACTGTTTTCTTGAACAGTAGCTACTGCTTATTCTTTCCCACATTTACTTCCTAGTCCCACCTGCTTTTGGCTTTTAGGAGGGATGCAAATAAGAAATATGCCAGTAAACCTTTTCTTTTTAAATACAAAATATTACTAGAGTCATTTAAATGTAAATGCTTTGCTTTCTTCTGACTTGTTAAAGATTGAAGCTGCAGTGTGACCCAGAGCTAGAATTATTCTTCCCTTTCGAGGTTGGGGCTGAATTTATAAAAGACTAGCTCACGGCAAGGGACAGGCTCATAGCATCCTACTCTGAGTTTAATTTTTTAACAATAATGGTACATCTTCTGTGGGAAAGGCAAATACTAATTTTGAATTGTTATATTTAAGTGTTAGACTTTAAACTGCTACCAGTGTTTGGAGCTCTTGTGTGAAAGAGGGAGAGGAAATTTTGTTCTTCTGTCCCCCCTTTCTTTTTCACTGTATACAGCATTTTCCATTCTTCTGATGCATAAATATTTTGTACCAGAGTTGTACCCTGCCTTCACCCTGGGAAAACAAAGCAGTTAGTTTTCACTGAGGGACAAGCATGTTTTTTTCCATAGCATCTCAGGATTCTGCTTTGGGATGACAATGCAAGAATCTACAGACACAATACTGCATTGTAGGAAAGATAAACATGTTTAATGTGGTGGAGCTGGGAGGAAGGGGAAGTGGGGAAAGTTCTGTGTATGTTTTTTCATTTTAAAATCATTATAATTCACAGTTCTGCAGTGTCATATATCGATTGAAGATTCACTTCTCCCTAGGTAACTTCTTCAGCACAATAGTAGAAAAGATTTGTTCAGGCAGCTTTTTTGTGATGATACTGCATCTGAGTGCTGTGCCTCAATGATGGAGAACGGTATTTCCACACTGGGCAGTTACAGAAGGCTGGGTGGGCAGTTTGATCTCATCGAGCTAAAGCCAAGTTATGTGTATTCAGACTATCTCACACTTATAGTAGTGAATAAATAATCTTTTAGCTGTTGAACTGAGCTGAGGAGCTTAGCTAGCCAGGGCAGCATCTTAAAAGTTTTGTACATTAAAATTGGCTTGCTGCAGATGGTGGAAAAAGGGAGTGGAACAAGCTTACATTGAGAACATATTTATAGCTACAATATCGCTGGAATGTGGTGGGAGCAGTGGTTGTATTGTTGGTGTGATTTGTTTTGTAATTGTTAGACATGATTTGTCTTTGTTATTACAAGTCAAAGATAAACTGCTCAAGTCACTTTAGGATCTGTTCCACATTTCCAAGGGAACTGGATAATGTTTCTTATACTCATTCCAAACATTTTGTCCCCTCCCTCCCATCTACCTTCTTTTTGGGCAGGAAGGTGGGGCACACATTTTTTCTTGTTTTTAATCAAAATCTTTCTAAACTCTGTTATCCATTTAAATGACCAGAGACCCACAGATAGTAATGGGTGTGTATGAAGGGGTCTTGCACAAGCTGCTCTGTATTGTGGATCAGACTTCCAAATGTTTGCCACTTGCTTCTGCAAATGCTCTGTCCTTGGGGGTCTAACTGGCAGGATCACTGGATCTCAATCTGTCAATTTGATCTAATGTTTTTAATTTCTCTGGATCATTTTGGACCTTCTACCTTATCTGAAATTACCTTTGGAGGATACCTTTATTTCTTCCTGTTTAGTGTACCTAAAGCATTTCTATTCTTAGAGCTATAGATCTTGAAATGCGTAACTTAGTTATTAAGAACACTGAAAAAAGGCTGGTGTAGTGGTCTCTTCCTTTTTTATGCTGGTAATGTAGGAATGTCACTTTATTGCCACAGATTCTTTCTGGCTTATCCTTGGCTCTACTTATTCCAGGAGCTGTTTCTAACCACATATCATAAGCAATATATCGGTAGCCTGTAAGAATGGATTTTCAGCTGAGCAGTGCTGGTTGACCCTGGTGTAGCCTTTTTCTCTGGAGGACTATAACTGTTAGTGACGCATCTGGATTTAAAAATTGGTCTGTAAATGTACTGGCATCTGGAGAAACAAAATATGTTGATCCATGGAACATGTGACACAGTTTAAATTGATTCTCTAGTTTGAGGCAGCTTAGGCTAAAATGAGGCAGCCTTGACTATAGCAGAATATATCCATGGGTATATTCTTTCTTTCTTTTTTTCTTCGAATCAGCTCAGAGCTTCGTCAGTGTGAAGATTTTGCTGTGTTATAGACCTTGAAAGCGTAACATGCATTGTTTCTGTACCTGGAAAAAACTAATTATGTATGAGAAATGTTGGTGTCGTAGAGGGAGACTACTTAAGTTTGTCATAGTGGATAGTAATCCGTAACGTTTTGGTGCTTTTCCCCCACCTTTGAACAGCTAGATCTCTAGCCCAAATGGATCACAAGTTAAAGTTTGTAACTCAGACCATTAAAATTTCCTGACTGACCCTGGGTTTTGGGGTTTTTTAAAATGTAAGTAAAAAAGGGGACTGGAAAGTCCCCCACATGAAATTTCCCTGCTGAGACCTTTGGCTCTTACCATCTTTTCTTACTGTCCTCAGAGGCATTATCCTCCTTGAGATTCTAGATGGAGTATTTAACTGCGGGGATATTAAAAATATCCAAGGGATATTAATATAGATAGAAATATCCAAGGGATATTAAAAATACATGGGTGTCTCCACAAGGTGGCGCTCCTGCATGTCTGACAAACAATGTCTAAAAGATTCTAGCAAGAGTTCAAGTTTATTCTTTTCATAGCAATACCTGATTGTCTACAACTAAATAATCCTACCCTCTGACCTAGTCCCAGAGCTCATGACTGATAGGCCATAGTCCCATCATGACAGGAGGTCAGTTTGAAGTCTGGTTCAGTGGACCATGTTGTTTGTGTTTTAGTTTAGACTTGGCAGACAAGGTTCTTCGGGTAAATCTGATATCTTCTATTAGACCAACTCAGATAGTTGGAAAAATTCTTCTTTGCAAGCTTTCAAGTAAAAATACCCTGAGTCAGGCTGAGGAAGCATCTGCAGTTGATCTTGGGCATTTTTTGTTTGTTTCTGGAAAATGAGTTTGAGACCATTTAAAACTCCCATTATCTGAACAGATCATTCTTTGCATTTCAAAAGCAAAGTGATCAAAGGGCTAGATACCAGAGCAGACCATCAGTTGCTAGTTTAAACTTTATTACGTGCTGATCCAAAGAGACCCGTTTTTTTGGAACACATTTTACATAAGTTTTGAACTACTGGTATGTTTTGAGATTTGTTGTACCTTTCAGCAGAATTTGATGCAGGGATTTGTTTCTGATTGAAATCTAGTGTTCAGAATGCTAGGCTTTCCTGTGGTGGGATAATATGGCATCAGCTAACAGGAGAAGCATGTGATGTGGGTGGATGTCAACACTGAGCTCTGTAGGAGACAGGGGCTGAGAAACTATTCAGTAGAATACAAATATGCACTGATGCTATTCACCCTTTCCTGATCAGGTCAGCTCATGGGCTCAGAAAAGGGCTGGTAGAGACTTACTGAACAGATTACTTTCTGTGCGGCTGCAATCCAAGTCCTTGCACTGCTCCCTGCACGTGCCACAGTCCATTAGTACAAATGGCTAGATGTGAAAGGCAGCTATCGGCCAAAAGCACTGCAAGCGTGGCTTGAAAGATGCACGAGTGCTGGGCGCCTGTGTAAGCAAGTATGCTGGTAAACCTTTGTGCAGTGGGGGAGAGGAAGCTGAAACGATTCACATGCCCATTAGAATTACATAAATAGTTCATGTGCCAATCTGAGGAGTGGGGCCTAAGAGGCCCACCCCTCCAAACTTCCCAAAGTCCAAATAAATTTGTTTTTCCTCATTTTTTAAAAATTTAAAGAAGATGTGAATGAGTCTGCTGTATGATGTTGTGCTGGTAGCCTGGAACAGAACTGTTGCTTCCCAGTCCCTTGTCCTAAATCCTAGATTCCTTCCCCTTTTCCCATTCCAGTTTTATTTCCTACACTGAGGTACATAATGTACTCTATTATTCTATAAAAAGAGAGCTTTTCTTAGAAGGGTACTTCTCCTCCCATACTTGGACCCAAAAAATAGTTTACTGCTTATGCATTTTAGCATTCATGCCAAGTTGATTTCCTTTTTCAGGGTTTCCCAAGTACCACGTGTATGGTCATTATACTTTCTGGCTGAGGATGGAGTGCTGTCCTGCTGTGCGCACTCAGATTTTGGCTTTTCCTTCCCCAAAGACTTGAGGGAGGGACTTGGTGGCAGTATGGCATAGGCCAAGGGTGTCAAACTTACCGAGACCACAGGGCTCCTTGTGGGCTGGATCTGGACACAGGAGCAGTGGCCATGATGGTGAATGCAGCCATTGTTTAACCCCCGCTGCTGACATGCGTGCCCAGTGAGTCTCCGTACAGTACTCCAGATTTTGGCAGTGGACCCCTCCCCCAAATTCCCAGCCCCTCTAGGAGCCAGATGATGCAGCTCTGCAGGCCACATGTGAGACGCTTCTGGCCTAGGGAAAGACTTACTTGCAGTTCCCTGAGTCTACCACGAGGTGGTTTTAGTAAGCTTTTGCCTCAAAATATGGAAAATGTGCATCTCCCAGCTCTGGGGAGCAGGGGTTTGCATTCAGAATAGACAAAGCTACGAGTAAGGAAACAAATTTTATCATCTTATTTAATTTTTATATCTACAAAATACAGTTAATTTTAGACTTTCCATCTAGCCCCAGTTAATCTAGCTGTAGGAGCTCTGCTGCGAGGTTGCATCTGTGGATGAATTGATAGAATTGGTCTAAATGTCATTCATTTTCTGCTTTAAAAAAAACCTATGAAATTCTAGCTTTATCCTCTTGATTTTCAGAATAATTTACTAAGGCATCACAAAAACTGTTGTTATTCTTGTATCCTAAATAATTCCTCACTATATTGTATTTTCAACTAAAACTTTGGACAGAGATTTTCAAACAAATAAAGGAACAAAATTATGATTTGTTGTTACCTAAATACTTAAGAGGTCCAGTGCGTTTTCAGCTTGGGACCTGAATGGGACCCTTGATTTTACCCTTCCCTTCATCCATCTCTTTCTTCCAGCACTGAGTGTGCCATGAAATGGGTGTTTGGCTGGTTGGGGGGGGGGGGGGGGGG
>NW_017729022.1:86467051-86472171 GCF_001723915.1 Gavialis gangeticus
GGGGGGGGGGGGGGGGGGGGGGGGTTGGTTTTTTTGATGCTACCAACTTCAATGAGCTGGTCCATATAAGTCTGTGACATTTGTGGGGAAGCTGACCTTCCAACTTTAAGTATTTTATTTTGTGAGTTAAATCTTTGCAGTGCAGGACATGAAACTTAAGGCTTCCCCATACCAGTGCCATTGAGTTTTCTTTCACTGAAGAGCTTTAAATCCTCAAGATCCGTCCAGCTTTTTCTTTTATTCTTTATTTTCTTCCCATCCCAAAATATGCTACACTGATTTCTCATAGTGTACACCTAGGCCTTGCTTCTTTGTTCTCAGAATTAATATCTTCAGAGAAATAGATGAACTTCTGTTAAAGCATATGGCTTCCAAAAAAAATCTGAACTCTGTTGGCACAGGCATGAGGGAACCAAACTTGCACAATGAAGCTGTGATCCTCTGCATATATTAATGCAGTCTAGTGTTACCAGAGGCCCCTCATTCTGATTTTTAATCATTGAACCAGCTTGTGAGGCTTTATGGCTAGTCTTAACATAGTTAATGATGGCTGCAGTGGTGTTCTATTCAGCTAGCAGTTTTCTTTGTCAGCCTTGTACTTTGGTAGTTGGGAGCAAGCCCATGTCTCAGTTTTAGTAGAACCTTGTCTGTTGTGAGCATCCTGATGGGTTTATTTACATAATTTTTGTAAAACAACCTCCTATATATTTTTTTCTTAGTAAATTTGACTGTCCTTAGTTGTGATCTGAAGCCTCTGAGAAGGAGTAAATCAGTTGAAAATGGTGGGGGATCTAAGGGGCCGGATTATGACAGGGTGGGGCCCTAAGCTAGGGGTTCCCAACCTTTCCATGCCGTGGGCCAGCAAACTGTGGACTGGAAGCGGCTTTGGCTGCGGCCAGCAAACTGCAGAGCCCCGCGGCTGGAATTTCAGGCCAGAACACAAAGTTACTTCCACCCCCCCGGGCGCGGGGGTTGGCCAAACCTCAACAACAGGCCCTGCGTGAGGAGTAACGGCCTCTGTGCCCGGCTCTGTGGGGCTGCGGTTTGCTGGTCCGTGATCACTTCTGGTCCGGCAGCTGCCGCTTAGAGGCTCTTCATAATGTGAGGCCCTAAGCTATAACTTGCCTTGCTTGTGCCTAAATGTGGCACTGGGGATCTACCGGGCTGGGAGAAAATGCAATTACACATTAGGTTTTTTTAGAAGAGTTTTGGCTCAAATTTTAGAGATGACAGTTATACAGGGAGACAGAAGCTAAAATATTTTGTTCAAATTCTTAACACCGGACACATAGCTGTTGAATCTAAGCAGCTACCAGTGGTGCATTAAGAAACAAGACTTAGATACCTGTTCCGGGGTGAAGGGTTGGCAGGAGAAATGATATATGGATGGGGTTTTTTTGGCAGAAAATTGATTGCGGCTTGGAGAAAAGGAAGCTCACACTGGCTGGAGGGAAAGGTAATCTGATGCATGAAACTGAGAAGAGGCTTTGGCTCATATTTAGTTCATTTGCTAGCTTGCAGTTCTTCAGGATCTGCTGAGACTGAGCCCCTTCCTTACGTTCAGAGATGGATATCAGGGGTTTATACACTACGTTACATTACATTGTGCATGCTTTCTTTATATGTTACCAGTTACAAAGTGATGAAGGTCTGGCAGTTTAAACAGCAAATGTACCAGGACCAAAATATCTGAAGGGTAGGTTGAATTTCCTTATGTCTTCCCAGACAGGTGAGTTCTGCCATAGTCACTTTGGTTTTTGTGCTGAGGTGTCACCTGCATAGGACAGAGCAATCTAGCATCTGGGGTTCTGCGCTTGGACGCGTCTGTCAGAGTTCCTCTGTAAACAGGTTGTAGTAGGATTTGATGTAAGGTCTCTTTCGTGGGTCACATCATCTTTAATTTTCCCCCTCATTCTTCAGTCATTTTTTCTATATCCCTCTTTTTGGAAGAGTAGTTACTTTTTACTGGGCCATTGAGGTCAGCTTTATTGTATTGGCCAGTGCTGGCTGGTCATTATTTTTCAAGTTAATTATAATTTTAAAATACTGAACAAAAGTCTTGCATTCCTGAGTCAGATTTGCATTCAAAATTCAGAGCGTTTAAATTTATTTCTCTTTCCTTCCCAGTCATTAAAGATGTTGAATTAAACAAGGCCTTGTAAAGATCCCTGTATCACTCAGTGTGTCCCTTTATCCATTTTCAAATTCTGCCTAATACATTTTCCTTTACTGTTTTTTTCTGAAGTCTGTTTCAGTTAGTCTTTAATCCAGATAATAATTTTAAATGTGTAATTTAAATTGAATTTTCAGGTAAAGTTTCTGTCAAACACCAAATACTTCAGTAAAGTCCTAAATATTTTGCAAGATTAGTAGACTAAGGAAATAATATTTTTTTAAAATAATAACCTGGTATTTGTTCTCTTACAGATCCAAGTTACTTATTTTCTTATGTGTGCTCCTGCTCATTTCCTCTCAATAGTATCTGAGTGCTTCACTGAGGTAAAGGATTGTTGTTACCAATTTATAGGTGGGGAACTAAGGCACAGCAAGAATTAAATGACTTCCCAACAGTCATGTAGGAAACCCATAACAGGAACAGGACAGGAACTAAGCCTGCATTCCTCTAGTCCCAGTTCAGTGTCCCAACTCCCCTCCGCCATTATAGTTCCTTTTGACCATAAATGCTAACTTTGATTTTTACCAGTGGGTGCTTGCAGATGTAAGAAAGCAAACAAACCCGGTGCTCAACGTGACTGAAATCAATATTACTTTAAACTTGGAACATTCCTGTGCCAAACTCTGCACAAGCACAGAAGAGGCAGTGCATTATTTCAGCCAGGCTCTGCAGCATCTGTAAAGGTTGGGCACTTTAGTGGGGCTTTTTTGACACTTTTATCTAATAACTGATTGAATCGGTTCTAGCTAAATGTGCCAAAAAGCCCTGCTGAAGCACCAAACTGGTTCTTGACAGACACTGCGGAGCCAGATTGAAGTAATGCACTTCTGCTTTCAGTAAAGGATGTTTGTTTTTTTTAACATCTGCAAGCAGAAAACAGCTGTGGCTTGAGTGCTGAGCACCTACTAATATTTTGGGTGGGTGCTTGAGCCCTGGAGCACCCAAGGAGTTAGTACCTATGCTTGTGGCTTTCTGATATACATAGAGAAGTTTTTAAACATTTTGTTAGCCTGATGAGGAGAGTAAGAAGAGTCTTTTCCTTTTTGGTTCAGTGTGAATAAGCTCTGTGGTTTTTTGACATGCATTGTAAAGGTTAGAGTGCTTATCTGCTGAATTTTTTCTTTAGCGAACTCAGAAATGAGTTGTAGTGTGTGTAGGGGGTCAGAATAAAAGGGTGTTACTTGCATCAGAGTGGTAAGTTAGGGGCAACTTGCAAAACCTAGTCCTTGAGTCTGCCTCCAATGCTGCGGTGCTGTTTTTGTCGGGCTTCGCAAATGTAAACTGGGATGGGGCACTGGCAGAGAGTGGGATGCGCTAAGAGAGAAAGTATGTTTGCAGGTACAGTAAAGGAACAATAAACAAAATATGGAAAGAGATCAGAAACGGGACAAAGTACTTGGATTCATGCATCACGAGCAATATGGCTCCTCCCCACCCCGTCCCAAGTTTGCCTATGCTATACATACACACTGAGCCCATCAGCTGCTTGGGGCTTTCACATGCTCTGGAGCCCAGGGGGTGAATCGTGCTGCTTTTGGCCTTTCCCCTCCTTCCCTCTCCCCTCTGAATTCAGCATCAGGGAAGGGAAGGGATGAGTGGCAGCAGCAGCTCTCATCTCTTGGGCTCTGGAGCTGCACAGAAGCAGGAGCTGTGACCAGACCCTAGGCCAAGAGTTCACATGTGGCACAGCTGAAGGCGGGTGCAAAGCAAACATGCCCTTTTTATCCACCCCATTTGTGAGGAATGGAGGAGGCTGTCTCTGAGGAAGGTGAGAAGATGCAAGTTTTTGAAGCAAGACATTTCTGGGAGCAGAACTGGAAAGGTTACACCCTCTAAGTAGCAATGGGCTTGTCTAGGCAAACTTGATGAAGAGCAAGTAGGATTTAATGAAGAAGCTAGACAGATTAGAGATGGATTTAAGTGGAAGCGAATGAATAACAAAAGTTGAATGGGACCAGCGCTGTAAAGCCTGCCAAATACCCTGTAGGCTTAAAATTACTTTATTTGGGAGCAGAGGAAACGCACTGAATCTGTGCCTGTTGCACATACTTTTTATTGAGCCAGATGTCACATGGTAAACAATATTTTCCATCTGTTCTTTTTCAAGTCTCATTTATAATCACACCCACCTTTAGGTGCACGCTTCATTTTGAAGATGGCACCAAGCTGATTATGTGACAGTAGGGTAGAGGGCTAGGATTCAGGATGACTCATAAATCGGAAAATGGTCTGAAATAAACAGGTAAAATTCAGTGAGGGACTACAAAGTACTGTGTTTAGAAAGAAGCAGTGAAATACACAAATACAACAGGGAACTGCCCAGGCTGTGGTTCTGCAGAAGAGAACTTGGGGATTATAATGGATCACAAGCTGAATGAGAATCTATAATTAAATGTGACATTGTTGCAGAAAAAGCTAGTGAAAAAGCTAGTGGTTTACCAAGGTGTATAAAGAAGAGTGTCACATGCAAGGCAAGAAATATGGTTTTTCTGTTCTAATGAGGCCTTACCAGCAGGGATCTGGGTTTTCTGTTTGCCACAGTAAACCCAGATTTTCTCCTTTAGACGAAAAAAACACAGGAAACAGTGGGTTTCCCTTTGCAGGCCGGCAGAGTTCCAGGGGGCAGCTGGGGCTTAGGCACTACTGCAGGGGGCAGGGGGCTATGGATCCAGGTCCTTGACCCTGTAGCCCTGGTATCTGGGGGCCCCCTCTGGCAGGACTGGGGAGTGAGGGGCAACAGCAGGACCGGGGACCTGTGGCTTGGGAGGGAGGGGCAATGGTATGGGCAGGGCACCAGCATATCGGGGCTGCTTCGTGCCACAAAACAGTGGCGGGGAACAGCTTTAGGAACACTCACCTGTGTCCTGGTGAGTGAAGGGGGCAGGGAGACCTCTGATTTTCCATGATAAACCCAAAGTCAGATGCCAAAATGTATAGGGATTTA
>NW_017729022.1:86477171-86483300 GCF_001723915.1 Gavialis gangeticus
TGGGGTTTGTTGGTTGCATGTTAACCACTCATGGCCTGCAAGCCGCCAGTTGGATAGCCCTGAGCTAGACAACCACTCAGGGTCCACTTCAGCCCTTTTTCTCTGATTCTGTTTTTTTGTTCTTAAACAGGGTGGATTTGATTTAGATTTGATTTAAATTCCCACTTGCAGGGAGCCTTGATTTAATCATTATTTTCTACAAAAAGTGCATTCTTGTTGTTTGATATAACCTTCATTCAAATATTCCCAAACATGGTCTGTTTTAGAGCCTGACAAACCTGCTGCCGTGATAGGTTTTCCCTTCTACCATACCATTCCCTCACTAGATCTCAAATCAGTGGAGAGCCTATACTCAGAAACTTATCCCTCAGAACTTGTGGAATATTCTCAAAATGTTTCTCTCTTGTTTCTACTGCCCCTCCCTCCTTGCATTTATCTCCAACTCTTCCTCTTCGCCCAGATCTACTCCACCCCCAACAATCTTTTATTCATTTAACTTCTTGAAACTTTGCACTTTTAGAGACAGGCAAGGGCTTGACCCTGTATGCAGACTTGCGGAGAGACAGTAGGGCTGATGGGTAGGTAATCAGGTCTGTTGTCTCTTATCTCCATATACTGCTGTCAGCAAGGATGTTATCTTTGGAGACGCAAGTCCACAGATTGAGAACTGAAACTAAGCATCACAGAGATGCTTAATGGGATCTTCTCGACTGAGCACTGGGTCCCATTGAGTTGAGTGGTTTTCTTTAATCTTTACTAATCTATAGAGGATCCTCTGGGAACCCCATAACATCGGGTCCTTAGTATAGTCCATGGCCTGTTGTGACGCATTTATAAAGCTTTTCTAAAAAGGGTACATGAATATATTGTCTCAAATAGTATATAATTAGAAGCTATAATCCCAATCCCATGGTAATATCTTTGAGCTCTAACATGTCTTAAATTAAAATGATCTTTATATAGGTTTTTTTTTTAAAGCATCTTAACAAAAAAAACCCCCAAAATTATTTAAATACAAAATTTGATTTACATTTAAAAAAATCAATATTTTAAAAATGGTTGATTTTTACCCAGCCTGTTCTTAAAATGAGTTTACTCTTTCAGTTTCCCTCTCCAAATAACAAAAACCTGGACCATGGAGCAGTGGTCCACAGCTTCTCATTGGGTGGCAAATGGGAATCTGTAGAGCTGTACTTGTCCCAGTGGGGAATTGTCAGTTTTCATGCACCGTCTTTGTCTGGGAATTGTAGCCCTGTACCAGACTTTTAGGATAGGCATAGTGTATTTTACTCAAATGAAAAAACAGCTTTCCCTCTTCACTTGGCATAGCTTTTTCGTTGTTTCTGTGGTTTAATTTAAATTATGATCAAACTTGTAGACGATACAAAAAATTGGACAGTTAACAAACTGAAGGAAGTTACGTACAGACTGAAGGAAGAGATAAGAGCAGCAGAGTTGCAGGTAGCATAGTGAGATTTATAGTGTTAATAGAGGTGTAGAGGTAGTTCAGCACTATACAGGTAGTACACAGTACGTATGCTAAGCAAGCAGAAGGTGAAACCCATCTCTTACACCTTTTTTGTTAAAACAAATTAACTAACTTTCATCTGGTTTCTGTTGTCTAAATATTGCAACTTACTAAATGCTGCAGGGATTTAAATGAAAGGCGGGATCCATGGAGGAGCTCTATCTCGAATGATCCCAGTTTTCAAAAACTCCAGTGGGTTTGTGCAGACAAATTACCCCCTGCCTGTTGGTTTTGTTGCAAAGCCTTGTGATGCTTCCAGTCCGCCCTGAACATTGTTATTTATCAGTCTGATCTGTGTTTTTATTTCTTCTAGGGGACTGTCTTTAGTTTGGACTCTGAAGAGGAAGAATACCCTGGGATTGTAGCGGAGGACAGCAATGACATCTACATCCTAACCAGTGACAACTCTGGTCAGGTGAGCCCCCCAGAGTCTCCCACAGTAACTACATCTTGGCAGTCAGAGAGCCTGCCTGTCTCCTTGTCAGCTAGCCAGAGCTGGCACACAGAGAGCTTGCCAGTATCCCTTGGACCTGAGTCCTGGCAGCAAGTAGCTATGGATCCTGAAGAAGTCAAGAGCTTGGACAGCAATGGAGGTGGTGAAGAAAGGAGTGAGAATAACTCTTCCAACTCTGACATAGTACATGTGGAGAAGGAGGAGATACCGGAGGGGATTGAGGAGGCAGTGGTGTCGGCTGTGGAGACTGAGACTGCTCAGGAGGTCTTCCCAGAAACCCCTGTGTCTTTGCTGGAGGTAGAGCCTGAAGCTGTAATTTCTGCTATTGAAAAAGCAAGACCCATGGCACCTTTGCTTGCGAAACACAAGGAAGAGGGGAAAGTAGCTGAGGCACCTGTTGAACCTGAAATCCCTGTGTTGAGTAAATCTGCCCAGAAACCAGTGTTGTCAGAAGAAAAGGCTGCTCCAGAACCTGAGAAAATACTGCCTCCAGGAGAGGAAACAAAAGTGGGAAAGGAGGGCCGCTTGGAAGAAATGGAAGAGAAATCTGCCACTGCAGAGGAGAAACCCATCCTGTTGCCAGAAGGCAAATCTATACTGCTGTATGGAGGGGCCGCTGCAGTGGCCATCCTGGCTGTGGCAGTGGGAGTAGCACTGGCACTGAGGAGAAAGTAGCAGGGCTTCGAGATGGAGGCGGGGAGGGAGCAGGATCCAATTTCTCTAAAGGCTGAGCTGCCTGCTGTTAATTGAACATTCATGTAACTTAAATGGTGATGGGGTGAGGGTATTCAATGTGCCCAAGGCTATGGACAATCATGTTTTTAGTGGAATTGAGTGGGGACTGTTTTTTCCCCCCCAGAATTAAAGTACAGGGGTATTTAAAAAAAAAAAAAAAATCTGTAAATTTAAGAATTGTAAGTGCGGGTGCTGAAGAAAGGGGGTGCTTGTGTATTGAAACTGGAAGAGAGAATTCCTGGGGAGGAGAGCCAGCTGCTGCTAGCCCCTGGGATTTTTAGTTTGCGACTGACCCGCTGTTGCAGTTACGCTGTCCTGTCACTTCCTTTCGCACCTCCCGAAAAACAAAATGAAACGACACCTTATTCCTGTAGCGCGAGGCTGGTCTCCCTTAGGTCTCAGCTTCCTCTCAGGTACTGCACTTCTCCTTATAACCTCCTAGGTTCCTTCTCAACCCCAGTGGGAGAGTGCTTCTTCTATACCTCTTTGATCACACTTATTTAGCCCCAGATACTTCCTGAAGCCCCATCTTGTACAGATGCTGCCTCTCTATCTGTATTATCTCTGACCTCTGATGTTGTCTGGAGAGAGGTGCAGAAGAGTCCCTCTGTGTTGCCAGCAGAGCAGTGGGGTAGGTGTGCTATAACCGTTTGTTGGTCTGAGAACACCTCTGCTTCCCCGGCCCACTTTACTGACACAGTTCATTTACCACAGACATGGCTCTTGTGGGAGTCACTCTGCCATTTGACAATGATTTTGATACAAGCGCTCATTCAGGTAGAGTATAACAACCTTATAATTGCATGAAGAAACCTGAGCAGGAGGTTGAGGCTTGCCAGCTGATGCACTCGGTGAAGCTGAAAGGTTAAATGGCTACTTTTGTCCTTATCTTGTGCCCTAGCTTACTGTTGTCTTTCACAGGGTAAGTACAGAGGATGTTTATAGCCTTCACTCAGCCTTGCTTGTCACAAACAGAGAGAATCTGAGTTGTTCCAGGTATAACTAAGGCAAACAGCAGTGAGCCTTTCATTTCTGGCCTTGGCTCCTGGGCCTAGGGGGAGCCAGCACAGTGCAGTCTCATTATGCAGCTTGTGGACAAGACAGAAAGAATCAATAAATGTAGCTGATAGGTGAAAATAGTGACAGTGCAGTTACTTTGGAATAAAATAACCTAGCCCGCTGGTCACAAACGTCGTTTGTGAATGGTGAAGTCTATACTGCAGCTTTACAGATGTAGTCTCAGAGTCCCCAGGTAAATCTACTGCCTTCTTTTGGAAATTTATCCTGGCTCTGTGGCTTAGACAGGTGAAGGGAAACATGAGAAAGTAAAAACAAAGCCTCATGCAAGCTAAAGTGTTTTTTTTAAAGCCTAAAAAATGTTATTTCTAATGGCCTTGATTGCTGTCTTTGATGCAATACACCTGTTTCTGTTTCTTACAAATAAGTGGGCTGAGAATGAAGAGAACATCATACATTTCTTATTTTATTTCATGTTTTCAAATGAAATTAATTCATATCCCTTTTCCTTTCCACCCCTTTAGGGCTCCTAATGCTGGCAGTCCACAGGAACCCAGCAGAGTTCAGGGATTTTGCGCTCTAAACTTGTGCTAGGGTGACTTCTCTCGAGAGGGCTCCAGGGGTTGGAGGGAAGTTCTATGTTAGGGAAACTTTTTAGAGGGAGAGAATCTGGTGGGAAAGGGATTGTACAACTGGTGCCATTGCTGTGGAGGGGGCCTGCTTAGCTCAGGAATTTTGCACTCTTTCTGCTGATTATTATGGTCTATAAGCTGGACTGCTTTTACCCCATGCACAAGTGGTGATAAGCTGGCCTTAGAAATATTTTTGCTGTGTTGTAAAATTAACTTAGTTCTTCCTCCTTCCCTTATCTTGCCACATCCTGGTGAGATCCTCATTGCTGTGAGTGTGCAGAATTGTCATAGTATGTTCTTCCCTGTCTTCTCTGTTTTTTCGTGGTACAAATGCAGCAAAATGGCACTGGCTGTATTCTTGCCGTAGTTGCCTCTTCCGCTTTTCCCTGTAGACCAGTCTGGTAAAGGTTTCAGTATTCCTTTTGTCACAGATGTGAGAGTGGTTTTCAATTTGTCTTCGTTTAACTGAACTAAAATTAAGAACTTTTAAAATGATGACAGGAGAGTTGTCATTTGGGGTAGTCTGTGCCCTAGCCAGAGTGGGGATTTGCTGTTCAGTGTCTAGTTTGGCTTGTGTATCAAGGGGTGTTTTACTTGTGGGGTGGGCTCAGTACTCTGCCAACACCAGGGGAATTGGATCTGTTCTTACATCTGGGCTGGTGACTCCTGCTCTCTCTGGGGATGATGTTCCTTGGGTGGGAAAGCTCCCCTGTCCTTATTCACGCAGTGGGTCCTACCACTGTGTGGTTTGCTTCTGACCGCATTCTGAGTATTTGTGTGGAAATTATGAAATGTCTTTTTATCTCATCCTTTACTCATCAGTCCAGTAATAGGGGAACAGGACACAGGTTAGTGATGGGGGGACAAAAAGTAGAGAGTATTTCCTTTCAGGCCAGAAAAAAATCCTTATCATGGTGATACTCCTCTTGATGCAAGAGTCAGACAGGGCTGTGAAAGTGGAACAAAATGTCTTTTATCACAGTCACACAGATTACTCCTCCTTTTTGGTTTTAGCTGTGAAGATTGTTCTCCATCTTAAGCTCTTATTGGTAAATGACAGTTAAAAAAGAGTATGACTTCCTCTCCCCCAGTGCTTATACTTTATATTTATTCTTTTATATTAGTCTGTTCTAGGATCACCCCATCAGCTAGAAATGGCCTGTTATGGATTTGGGTGTCCAAGGGCTCTATTGACTGCTACCTTTGAGGTCTGATGCAGCTGTAGCCAGCACCAGCATGGAAATGACCCAGAGAGAAGCAGGAAGTATAGTGTTATTTGTCACCTTCTTGTAGGACCACTTATTTGTTGTACGGTAGGTTGTGGTTTAGGAACCACATGCAGTTCTGGACTGCAGGACTTACCGGTTTGTCCAAGTTGTGCTCACCATCTCTTCCTGGTGTAGTTCTTAGAATTGGTAGAGGGGAGACACTAGTTGCCTGATTTCATACAATGCTCTATTAAAGTACCATTAGTTTTGCTTGGACCTCCCCTTCCTCTTTTCCAAAATTAAGTGCCTCAAAATACGTCCCAGAGTGGACTTTACCTTAACTAAACTTCTATCATGAACTCTTTTTTTCTTCACTTTACCCTTGTCTGCTGCACATCTTTAAGTTGTGATAAAATTGCTAACCCCTTGGAGTCAGATCCACAAGAAGGGCTTCCACTCCTGTGTTCAGCATTGTGGGGCCTGACTTTGAGGGTGCCTCCATGCCTCTAGCAGATCTTCCCACTTAGTAGAATCTGCAGCCCCAGGGCTCCGTCA
>NW_017729022.1:86488300-86489579 GCF_001723915.1 Gavialis gangeticus
TTGTCTGCTGCACATCTTTAAGTTGTGATAAAATTGCTAACCCCTTGGAGTCAGATCCACAAGAAGGGCTTCCACTCCTGTGTTCAGCATTGTGGGGCCTGACTTTGAGGGTGCCTCCATGCCTCTAGCAGATCTTCCCACTTAGTAGAATCTGCAGCCCCAGGGCTCCGTCAGTACCTGGGGAGAGTTGGAGGCTGAGGAATGGGGTCTTCACCAGCTGGCATGTAAAGCAGGGCATCCTTTCAGCGGACAAGTTGGAAATCAGCGGACAAGTTGGAAATGCATGAGGCAGGGTCTGGTTTACCCCTACATCGGGCTGCAAGGAGGCACTTTCCTCTACTTAAGCTTAAAGTGCTGTGACCTCTCTGAAGGAGTTAGCACATAAGCTAACCTATTCTCGCAAAATACAGGTGGAAGACAAGAAGTAGGTGCCTCCCTTTTCTGTCCATTAAACAATCACGGGAAAATGCATTAACAGTTCAGGGACCAGAACCTGGGGCAACCCCAATGAGTGCCCTGGCCACTAGGGTATAGGGATATGCTCCTTGCCTCCCCTGAGTTGTGAAGTACCCAGTTCTGGCAGTGAGTGTGCAAGATGTGCTTTGAGATCACCTACCAGATTGGGCCTTTACAGCACTTGGATCCAGAAAGCTGGCATCCTACCACCTCAGGAAAGGTTAGGTGTGACCTCAGTACCAAGCTACTCAGCCCTGAGCAGAGCTGTGGCAGTTCTGGGCTTGACCTAAGCACCTGAGGAACTTTAATGTCAAGTTGTGTGGAGTTTAGGTGCCTCAAGGGCTGGGCAGTGGCTGAGCTGGCATTTCAGGGTGACAATTTTGGATTTGGAGGTACATCCAGTAGAGGATTTAGGTGCCCAAGTGATTTGGTTTCAGTGATAGAGCCAGGAATATAGAACCCAATGCTTCTGACTTCTAATGCATGTTTGCTCACTGGAGCCAGCTACCATTACAAAAATTCAGGTACTTGCTCAAGCTGCCTCCATCTGTTGAGTAGAAAACCCCCAACAGATGGCTAGAAATTACTTTTGGAAGTGTTTAGTTTTGCAGATAACAATAGATGCTTCCCAGGGCTGAGGTTTAACCAATACATAAATGGCACTGTTTTGGAGAACCAGGATGACCATCCTAGTAGAAGAGGAATTCTTTCTTAATTTGATGAGGAAAATTAGCATCACCATCTGCTGCATCTACTTTGAATGTGCAGATAAGTTCACAAAGTGGCTGCATATGTGGGGGAATGGGAGTAAGAAGGGTGAGGA
>NW_017729022.1:86494579-86516405 GCF_001723915.1 Gavialis gangeticus
CCTGTTCTGAAAACTGTCTCTCTTCCCCAAGGAATTAGTTTCAGAACAGCTCTGACCCAGTCTCATTTTTATTCCTCTCTCTGCCACACAACCAATTTAGGTAATTGATGGCTTTTCTGAGGGTGACTACACAGTAGAACTGTTTTCATGTATTCAAAGCTTTTATGCTGCTTGAAGGGAGGAGGGCTACTGTTACGAACAGGGCAAGAGGCTGGTTTTTTCCAAGCCTCCATCTAGAGAACATCTCGCTGTTAGAATATCTGCTGTCTCTGCTTAGAGAAGGAATTTCACAAGTTAGCACAATCCAGTTGCTCTTCTTTCAGGCATCTCCGTACACACAGACAGGTAGTGCTCTATTACCCTTGATAAAAATGAGAGACTTAGTCTTAAAGGAATGAAATTCAAAGTTTAGCATTTTTATAAATGATAGTAGTAGAAACATGATACCTTCCAAATACTTAAGTCTTCTCTACACTTAAGTTTTGCTAGTCTTGTTATCATAGCAGCAAAACCCTCTCAGGGTAGATGTCACACTGTTCAAAGCACTTTTTTGCCAATGCCGTTTCATCAGTGAACTCATACAAGCCAAAACTCCAAAAGCAGGGTTTTGGCATAAATGCATCTCCACCAGGGCTTTGTTAGCATAGTGCTCCCCTGCACTGTTATGCTGCCAAAACAAGTATAGAGTTGGCGTTTATTCTTCTTCCTTTTAAATATGAAACCTCAAAGGACTCTCTCTACCTTGTCCCTCTGGATTACATCTAGCTGAATGATTCGGCTGTATTCTCTCCTCCACACATTCCCGTATCCTGCAGGTTACAGAGGGGAGGAGTGTCAGTATTGTTCACCTCCAGGAGGGTAAGGCTGATTGAGGCAGCGTGTAGACTTGGTGAGATGTAGCACTCTTGGCAATGAGAGGCAACATTGACATTGCTTTGAGCCTGGCTGTTTTGGTGCTGTGCTTCAGAGTGCAACTGAGGTATTACCAGAAAAGGGCTAGTCTGTTTTAACTGAAGCACAAGCCAATTTCTTCTGATCCAAGTAGTTCCCAGATCTCTCACAGGGTGGCTACTGAACATAGCATGTTGGAGCAGGTAACTAAAGCACTGTTGTAGTTGTAAGCAGTTGTTCTTGGTTTGCTGTCACATCTGCTAAGGTTAAGACAGAGACCTGTTGATTAGTTATATAGCTGGGTAATGATAACTACAGCAGCTTGATATACGTCATCTCCAAGAAAACTGAACGCTGGTTATATAGTTCCTGGCCACTTTTTCTTTCTAAAGGATTGTATGACTTTAACATACCTTCTATTTACAGTTAGCCTGTTCTAGGTCTCTTAGGCAGAGTGATTTGCTCCCTCATAGTTAGTAGCCTGAATTTGTACTGTAAAAGAAATGGGAGCTGTAGTTAAAATTTGTATCAGAAACTCCTCTTGATGTGCTGCAGGGAGGTGAGCTGGTGAGAGAGGAAGGGTGAGGGCCAGTGGCCATATGGACTGAGCAGGCTGGAAAGCTTGCATCATACTGCTGCTGCATGTTAGGGGTTTCCTCCTGGTTTTCCAGCTTCACAATAGTAAGCTCTCATTCAAACAATGAAAGGCTAAAAGTCTACTTGGACTACAAGACTGCCCCTTGAATAACAAACCAAGAAGCAAAATGCCATGTCCATGTATTAAGAGACTATCTTCCACTACATTTACAGAAATAAGATGGCAGTCACTTACCTTGCAGGAATATCAGGCTCTGGGGCTGGGCTGACTCGGTATGAAAAGATGTCCTGACACCTAGCAGTTGCTGATTACTCAAGGAACTGTTTTAAGTTGATTGTTCCTTTAATATGCAAGTGCAGCACACTATGGGGGGAGGGGGAAGAACGGGAACTGAAGCCTCTTGTGCCATTTGGTTTATAAAAGTGTTTCCAGAGCTTAATTGAAGGGGGTATGTACATTTTCCTCCCCAGTGGGACACCAGTGTAAAACCATAACCCCAGGTTGCACTTTAATAAATGGTACAGTTTTCCAAAAAAACCCCAACCTAGTGTGGACTATTCTTGCATTAATTTCCTAGAACATTATAGGCACCAAGGATGATAGCAGATAGCCGGAAAGGTGCTTCAGTAACCTGCATCTAATCACACCCCAGTTAATGTGCAGGCTTAAATAACAGACTATTTCATTTAGTTTCATTACTGCTAAAATGCATCCATTCATTCCTTGTTCCCTTTACCTGGTGCCTGAACAGCAGGGGGTCCTAGGAAAAATGTGATTTAGATTCATTCTACAGCCACCTTTCAGTGCCAGTAAATGGGGTGACTTCCCTTTGTAAAATTTGCCACTAGTTATTACCATAGATCTAAACCCTTTAAAAAAATGCAGGAACATAAAATAAGTTGAGGGAGTTGGGGATTCAGGACAGTGGTTTTAATAGTACCTTAAAAGCATGGTTTAAAGACAGACCCTTCTGCAAATTCAAACTCTGTTCCACAGCTATAGTTACAGCAGAGCTGACAATTTTATTTTTAAGTTAAAATTAAAGACAGTATTTACAGGCAGTGTAGAAGTTGTGGCCTAGCTTATGGAGAACTGCTTCAGGGTGAGACAGTGTCTTCCCAGTAAGCTAAGCAGAGATGCTTAACAGGATGAAAAAAAGCTCCAACCTCCTAGTTTCCCTCTCTTTACAGTAAGTGGCCACACATAAAGCTCAAGTCTGTTCTGCTCAAGTATATGCAGCTTAGTTCACTCCCTGATACAGTCCGACCATCTTACAACCTGCTTCTCCCTTGATTGGGAAGTTTGGTTTATCTGGGCACAAATCTGTGGGTAAAAGAGAAACACCAATTGCTCCAGCAGCAGTGAATATCTGCAAAAGCTTGTAACACGCAGGGGAGTAAAACATCAGGAAAAAACAGGGTCTGGGAAAGGCTTTGCAGCATAGCTGCTCACTCCCACCTCAAGTCAGCACGATGGAGCTACTTAGAGCCCAAATGATTGGCAATGCATTGGAAATGTGCTGAGACTTCACACATACATCCTCCCCTCACGCACAGGAGTTGGAGCTGAACCACACGTGAGCATGATGCCAACTGGCATTTTTTCCTGAGATATAAAGATCTGCACCTGCACTGAGTCTGTTGTAAAAAGCACTGTTTTTAATACTTGGTAAAAAGAAAGGGCAAGCACTAGTCTTACATGTCTCAGCAGAACAATCATGCAGCTAAAACTACTGGTGCTGCTTTGCTACGCTATGAAAGTCTAAAAACAGAATAATGGGTTTCTCAACAGCAATCACAAGGAGTGGTCCTTTTTGAACAAGTCCTTTAGAGTTCTAGGCTGTAACCCCCTCCAAGCCTGTGAGCGGCACCAACTTCTCTCTCATCCAGCTCTAGAGAAACAGAAACAAAACAGGGGTTTGGTTAGCAAGGACAAGAAGTCAGGACATTTCACTGAGAGGGTGCACACTGTCCTTCTCTAGGAGGGGTTGTACTTAGCCAGAGGAGGAGCAGGTCACAACAGTCAGCAGCAAGGGAGCTGAGAGATTTCAGAAAGACTGTGTCAAACCCTTTTTTGCTTTACCTCTTTGTGGAAAGGGCAGAGTTTAGGTTTAAGGCAGGCTCCCAATGCTTCATTGCTGTCTGTGATCTAGTTTTCCCTGCAACCCATTTTCATTATCCTAATGAAACAATTACAGTGCTTTAGTATGCTTCATACCAGTGCACCAGATTTCTGTTAGTCTGACAGCATATCTTTTTTCTTTTGCAGATCCCTAAAATTTTCAAATGGAGGTGTGGACCCCTTTGTATTTTATAAGTGTAGGTAAATAATAAGTGTAGGTATTCACTTACCTTTGATTGATCATACTAATCTTTCATGGACCCCTTAGATGCAGTCTGCAGACCCTGGAGGGGTGGGGGGTGTCTGTGGACCACAGGTTGAAAAACCACTGCTCTATGGGAGTTTCAAATGCCCGATGGAAGAACAAGCCCCCTCTTGAGTAGCAGCAGTTACACTGGGGACAGTCCTTTTGCCATTACAGCTCACACTGACCAAAGTACTCTTGCAGGCTAAGATGCCTCCTCTAGGCAGGTTTGGCAGTAGAGCGATAGTGCATTTTCAGGTCCCTCCCAGAGATGCTCCTTGGTAGATACAGTGCAAATCTGGGTAAGTCACAGTTCTATGCCTGGCATAGGAACCACCAGCAGTTAATGAGCAGGTGGGTCAGTAACCTACCTGCCTGGGAAATGTACTGGTAAGTTAGTGGCACTCCTCCAAGAGGACCTATTCTTTTAGGCCTTGGGCCAACCTCACAAGAGGACTGAGGACTGCAATGCCCAACTTCCCTTGGTCATGGAATCTGCTCCCATGACAAAGCAGTCCACCCCACAGCGCAGGAGCCATGGCTGGCAGCATGGTGAGTGGGGAGCTGCTTAAGGTAACAACAGGAAGTACTGGGCAGAGGGACCCTACTGTGAGCCACAAGGCCTGTATGTCTAAGGCTTCCCATTCCTGATTGCGTCTCACTCAGCCTTCTGAAATAGGTGGCTACATCACTGTTCTTGCCATGCTAAAGGCAGAGATTCCTCCTTTTATGCACGTTTACTTACTTTAAATGTTCATGCAATCAGGAACTAGTCCTCTCCCAGGTGAATGTCATTTTTTCCCCGCCCCTACAAGGCCAAGACTGCTGTATCACTTCCCCTGGTTCACTGTATTACCATGCAATGTAGAACAGCTTTCACAGAAGAGACTCAACTGAATGAACTCTACTGTGCTGGCTGCGGTCTCAGCCCCTTCCAGGGAGATGCGAGTTCAGATTCCTTCAAGCAGAGGAAACAACTGAATTGGGTCTTTCCCCTCTTGGGTGCATATGCTCACCAGGGAGCTACTGTATTAAAAAGCAACACCCCAGCCCTGGGCTCAGATAGCCTGACAGCTGAGCAGCAAGGTGTTCTAGGAAGACCACTAGGCTCCCAGGGAAGTTTCACTAGCAACACTAGGTATGTTTCTATAAACCTTAAGCGCTGGCAAGGTTGGGCTGCAACTGCATGGGCACTGGGGCTAAATTTTGGAGCCTTTTACAGCCCTTTGTGCATCTAGTCCCTTATGCTGTAGCTTTTCAGGGTAAGCAGGCAGGAGGTCAGAGACCTCAGCTGCACTTAAATGAGAGTTTAGTAAGTCTGCCTGGCCTGTACAGCAGGCCCAAGTCCTGGAAAGAGCACAGCAGGAGCCTTTACACCTATTAGCACCAACAGCAAAGGGGCTAGGGTACTTGCCCAGGGAATTGGAGACTCAAGTTCTAAGCCTGCTCCCCCAGAGGGAGTTTGCACCTACACCTTTCCAGCTTCTTAGCACAGTATTTCCACCAGCATGCCACAAGCTAGTGTAATGCAGGTCCTTTGCTGGGGGCTCTTTCTGAGCACTAGGCAGCCATGAGAGGGAGATACATGGAGTCAGGATGAGAACAAGCCATAGGCTGGGTCAATGAGAAGGATACTTCTCAGGAGGGAGCATATTCCTAGGGGGAGAGAGATTTTCCCCCCCACTGCATGGCCTCCAGCTATATTAGCCAACGCAAGGGGCAGTGACACAGCACTGGAGCACTCTGGGGATAATAACCTGCCCTGTGGCATGGGGGTTAAAGCGCCCTGCTGGGAAAGATGCTGTTTCAACCTCATTTTCTGCCTGTGTCAGCGCTAACAACAATAAAGGAAGAACTGAGTTGCTCTTCATGATTTGAGCAGCTCTCCTGTCTCCCTTCGCAGGAGACATGACATTCTCCCACCCATTCACTGCTAAGCAGCAGTGGGTGTAACAGAGCTGAACCATCAAAACACACAAACACCTAGGATGGGACTGTGTGTCAGCACTGAAGCTAAGCTCTTCACTGCCAGACAAACTGGTAGTAGAACAGGTGTCCGTCTGTTTGTACTTCCCCCTCACAGCCAAGTGCACTGTGCTGAAGTCTAATGAGATAGACCTGCAAATGGCTAATGGAGTCACCTCCTCCATACCAATTACCCATGCCTCTGGCTGTGGCTGGCTCAGTTGCCAACAGCACTAATAGCTCAGCAGACAGACTGCAGCCGTTGCCAGCTCCTGTGCCTATGCTGCAGTGGATAGACCCCCATGTTCTCTAGGTATGCAGCTGCTGTAAGAGCCATACTAGGTCACCCCCAGCCCTCCACCTGGCTAGGACCATTCCCTAAAGTCCTGTGCCCAGTTTGCTACTATCTTTGGGGGACTCTCCCATGGTTGGCGCAATGGTCCTTACCTGTCAGATCATGTTACGGATGTAGTCATGGAAGTACCGGTTCATGTAATTCACAGTGGTACTGAAGACCTGCTGTAGAAGGGATGGCATGTTGTTTGCTACTTTTTTGGCTAAAACCATTGCTAGCACCAGCTTGGTTCTCTCCTGGTCCATGTCTGAGGGGACGGATTTCAGGAGCTGTTCCACTGCCTGAGACAGACACCTTGTTATTTCCTGTACCAGGAGGAAGGAAGACTTGTGTCACAAGGGCACCAGTTTTCACATAGTCCAAGACAGCAACAAACATTCCCTGCTGTGCTGCTATCTCAATTCCCTTTGCAACACAGCCAGAACGGAGCAGGCTTTCAGCTTACCTAGAGTGAGAGGTTGCATCAACCCTAACAGAAACAAGCTGATTTGATGTTATCTTCCAACTCTTCTTGCTCAGCCACTGGTGTGCAGGGTTTGACCAGCCTCAAAGGGCCTGCAGGGTAAACCCCCACGCTGCCATAAGTTGCAGCAGAAAAGGGCTTGGGAAACTTCTCATCCCAGACACAAATGGCTGAGTAAGCCAAAGCCAATACACATGGTCCCAAGAGGACAATGGATCCCCATGGATGCAAACAGAAACTTGCAGCTTTAGCTCCTTCCAAGGAGGAGAAGGAGGGTCTAATGTCTCAAGAACAAGAGGAGAGCTTGGCTCTGCTGCAGCACCCAGCCCTGTAGTGTCACAGGGCTAACAAACGCCTGTCACTGGTTATACTGGTTAAACACAGGCTCAGCTATGCATGTGACAGGAGCAGCGGTACAGCCACTGCTGACCCTTGCCCAGGGTCCAATTTCCACCTGTTTCACATAGTACTACAAGCACTCAGTGCATCTGACAGTCATCCAGCAGAGCTGTAAAAGGAATCTGCTCAGGACCACATGCAGCACAGGAAGGGTTTCAAAATGGCTTTGCTGAGTACATTTAGAGGGACCCATGCCATTTTTATTAAGTGAAAAATTGCTTGGCACTAATTTACCTCACTGGAGAGATTTGCATTCAGGAACTGCTGCACAAGATTATCTACTGGTCCCGCCTCGATCTGGGCAGCCAGCCGGTCCCCAGTCTCAGCCAGCTGAGCGCCAATGATTCGGTAAATTTCCCCCGTCTCAGAACCTAAAGTCAAGATTTGAAGCAGGATTTAGTTCATATGCGGTTGTGCCCCAAATTAAGTTTGGTGTAAACAAGCGGATGCAAGAGACTGTTGCTGTCAGCTTCACACAGCGCCGCTCCACATCAGCTGTTGTACGCAGCATGTCAGCCGCCTCAGCAGTGATGGTACACGGCCACCTCTGGAGCAGAACACACTAGCTCTTTAACAGGGGAGGTATACCAGTGCCACACAACAGCTCTGAAGAAATGTCACACCACTTGGATGGCACTGCCAGAGAGTAGCACATAGCTATCAAACTGAAATTTGGCAGACTGGCTCAGAGGCACGAGCTTTTTCTCAGATGCAATATCACCTGCTAGGTAGTTTGTGTGCTATTCATAACACCTGACAGTAGGCTGTTGCCTACAAAAGTGCGTGTCTGAGCCAGTCAGTCTCAGGTGCTATGCTGCCCTGCCTTCAGACTAACATGGCTACCTACCTCTCAACAGAAATTTAGCCTAGACACAGCTTCTTATAAACTCATAGTCCCTGAAGGAAAAACAAAGTCCACATGATCTTTTATGACCTTAATCAGGCTTTTACCTCGCATCTCTTCTAGATGCAGCATCTTTGTCTCGCAAACTTTCCCCTGATGCTGCTCTGGGACATGAGCTCAAGGCTTATTACAAGGGCCGAGTGCTGCATACTGTAAGACCAAATTTTCTGAAAAGATGATCTGTCCAAGCAATGAGCCACAACCCAACCCTGCTCAGCATCCCAGTCTAAATAAAATTACAGCCCAAGGTGGCACCTTCATGGCACTTGGAGGGAGGGGGAAGGTCACTGCATCACAGCCCCCTGCTGTTACCATTCCTTATTTTTCCACCAGCCATTGCATATCGCTTCCCCGCCATACAAGCCTACCAAAAGTGGCCAGCTTCAGCCCCAGGAGTCCTTGCTTGGCAGGCCAGCTCCTGAAGTCCTTGTTCCTAAATTAGGAAACAGGTGCCAAATATCCAAACCAGTGGCACAGCTAGGGCAGAGCAAATAAAGCAAGGGCTGCAAGTGCTGACTCAGGAGAGGTTGGGCTGGGGGCAAAGAGTGGCTGCTGCTGGCTACCATGCAATCACAAATCACAAGCACTGGCAACCAGCCGTTGCCACTCCCCCGCCCCCGGTGTCCCAGGTGCTTGCCTGCATCCTTACACTGCTGATCCAGACACTTCCCAAGGCACAAAGAAAGGCTTAAGGGAGCACACCCCTTGCTTGAAGCAAGGCCACTGGCTTAGCCTGAGGCTCCATTTGAACATACCAGAAAGATGTGGAACAAAAAAAAAAAAAAAACCACCCAAGGCCTGTAATTAGTGCTCTAGAAATAAAAGGCAGAGGTGCCAAACACCAGCTGAGCAAACCCCATTTGTCCTCATCAAGAACAAAACAATTGCCAGTGGAGAAAACACTCTCTGGGTCAGTCTGCTACAGAAGAGACGAGCTGTGTGTATAAGGGCAAACGCACTGACCTGGCTCGCCATTTTGGAAATGGCCGCTACGGTTCCCATCTGTTTGAAGCTCTCCATCATCGGAAAAAGAATAGAAGCCTCTTCTATGGGACGCACACTCGGCTGCGTGTCTGCAGCTCAGAGTCTGCAGCTTCTCCTTGAAGGCGCAGTCCTGGGAGTTGTCCAGGAAGGAGTACAGGAGGAGGCTCTCCAGCTGGTTGAATCCATCGCTGCATGCGTGCTAGAAATAACCAGTCAGCGTTAGACCAATGGGCAAGGAGGCAATCTGGCTTGACACGAACACGGCTGCCTTGTGACCTCCTTCAGAAACTCTGACTAATGTTACCCAGTGAGACTGCAGAGTCACGTGGCAGCACTCCGACTGCCCTGGCTCCACACACTGATGGTGGAGGATCACAATCTAGGCAGCCCTGTGCGTTCTGGGCTGCAAAGATGACGTGCCTGGTTAGAGTGAACCATTAAAGATGAACCACATGTGCATACCCACATTCCCAAATCCAAGGTTAGCAGCCTCTTAGTGTGCGTATCAATTATGCAGTTTCTTGATATAAACAGACGCCCATTCAGTACAAGCAATGTTAAGGGAGGATTCTCGTGCCTGAAGAACAGACTCTGAAGTGGCAAGCCTCCCTGTTCATGCCACTATGTGAAGAGGCCCAGCCAAGTCAGTAATGACTGTGGCCGCTAGTTGGGACAGTGTCAGGCAGAACACTTTGAATATGACCTCACACATGTAGGCCTGTCCATCTTCACAGGGCAGGGAGCACTCTGCCTGCGCATATGGCCACAGGAGGGCATGGAAATGTAGTGCTTGAAAAGCTTAGCTACAACCAGGAGCTATGAAACAAGGGCACAGACATAGCTCCCCTCCTAATGTTTAAAAGCTAAATGCACTTTCTGCCTTATAATGACTAGTGATGCTGAATGCAAAAACTGAATTATCCAGAAAATAGGGATCAGTCAGCACTTTCTAAAATGAAGGCCCTTTAAATGGTCTCAGATGGGACCCCAGAGCTTAGGCGTCCTCAGAGGTGACTAGCGGCCTTGAGAAGTTGGCCGTGAGAGAGGCAAAGCCTGTATGGAACTGACCTTGTCCATGAGGGCTGCTGGGATGAGGTGGCTGCGTCACCCGTTGCTTTCTGCCCACAAGCTCTCTTCCTACAAGAGAAAAAAAGAGAATGCCGATGTGTCTGCAAGCCCCTCAGCTCAGACTGCGCCCCATCGGGCTGGCAACCTGGCCCCACTTTGAGTCTTCCTGGGATGTTCAGGCAGGCTTCCCCATTACTGTCTGACAGTAAGGCTGTGAACACCGGGCTGGTCCAGCACAGAGGCTCCTGCTTAGGGGTAAAGAGGGGTGAGCTGTGAGGATATAGCACCTCTATCCTCCTTGAGCCAAGGGCTCTGGCCTTCCTGTCACATGGATGTGCATGGGAGCAAAAGGAGCCTGCGAGCTGACAGATAATGGCTGTGATGAGAGCAAGGCCAGAGGTCTGTCCTCCTTAGCTATTTAAGAGCAAGCCTTGCCTCTTGGCTTCTCCATGTTGTCCAGCCCGTCACAAGGATAATTTTGGCAGCCTAGCACTAAGAAGAGCAGTTGCCATTAGTTCTGTGACACCTGTTTAACCTGATGCATTTTAAAATAAATCCACTGACCAATCTTGTGCCTGAAGCTCTCAATACACTGGCACACCACACACATGCATGCACACGAAAACACAGGCAAACAGAAAATAACCCAACAGAAGTTCCTGGCCTGGTTGAGAGCTAAGTTATTTGTGTCCTGCCGAAGGCCTCCAAGAACACCTAAACCGATGCTTCGTAGCACAGAGGAGCCACAGAGAATCTGCTAGGGGAAAACCAACCCACCACCTAGTATCCAGACACATGGAGAAAGGCAGTCTCCCACACACACCTACAGCTTCCCCTGCTGGAGCAAGAAGGGGATTTTAACATAAGTTAACATGGATAAATGGTGCCACAACTGAGAGCACCCTGGAGACTGAAGTCTTTTGCCCCAAGAGCAGACACTGCAGAGGTAGCAATGGTGTATGCTGACTTCCCAGTTCAGACAGTGCACATCTGATGCAACCTGGCTGGACCCCACTGTCAGGTGAGAAGGGAACCAAGTCTTTAACACCATTGGCTCCTTGCCCTTTTCATTGAAGGTGCTGCCTGGGACGGAGACGCACATTATCCTGGAATGGGAAGGGGGTGGAAGGAGGACACCAAGCAGTGATGAGAGGCTGAGTCTGGAGTCTGCCTTACTACAACAATCCCTCACCTACATGCCGTCCCATCAGAGCTGGCAAAGCGGTGACCAAAGCTCAGCGTTGTAGTGATTATGTGAGCAAAAGGAAGTGAAAGTAGAAACCAGTTAGTATCAAAATCAAAAGAAAGACCACAACAAGAGTCCCTTCAATTGAAGTTAGAATGAACCTTTAAAGATGAACCACACACACAGAGGCTAAAAAGTGGTGGGGGATCCCCAAGTGTGCACACAAACACTCTCACAGAAATACTCAAAACCACAGCTCTCTTGCACTGTTAAGTTAAATCAGGGGTATCAAAGCCTCCCCCAGACCCTGTGCTGGATCCAGACCACAAAGGCACCTCCCAGGCCAGATCCAAGGGGCCAGAAGCAACTGTAGGGGGCTGTGTTCAAGCAGCAGCATGGGGCCAGGGCTGGGTGGCAGCATGGCTCTCTGGCCAGATGACAGTGTAGAGCCAGGGGCATGCGATGGCACAGGGCTCTGGCTGGGCAGCATGGAGCAGGTGTCCAGAGGCATGCAAGGGGGAGGGGTGGGGGCTGCAATCGGGCAGCAGCAGGAGCCATTTGAAATGGCCACGTCTATCAGGGTTCAGGGACCCTGCACCTGAACACTGCAGCAGTGGCCCCTCCACCTTCCGGCTCCCACGAGCCCACTGGCAGGCCACACGGAATAGTTCCAAGGGCCAGATCCAGCCTGCGGGCCATATGTTTGACCCCCCTGCGCTAGATCACCCCTACCAAAAAGCCAAAAGGTGCTAGCTTACTTGAGGCAGTGTCTTTGGGAAGCTGTTTCCACCCGTGAGGTCCAGTTAAACCCTGAGACTAACTCAACTTGCTGTGCTAGCTCCTATCAAATCTACAGCCTGCTGCTTCATCTTCACCAGACCTTCACCTCACTTAAGGTAGGAAGCCGGCTCTCTCTGGTCATCAGCACAAAGCTGTGGCTGGCACATGCTTCCCACTGGAAATGGCCCTTCCCACTACCCCACAAGCATCAAGAGCACCAGAATAAAAGGAAGTGACTTGTATCCCCTTAGCAGTACCTCTTCTGCAATGTCTGCTATCCCTTCCTGGACTCCCACAAGATTTGTGTTGTATCAGCTGAGGGCACGGGGAGGGGAGGGTGCTGTGCAAAGGCAGCTTTCTAACATCCCACTTATCTTGGCACCCATGTCCATCGCAGCACCGTGACCTCAGGCTCTCAGTGCAGTGCAGTCCCTCACCACTTCCTATGCACATATATAAACCTTTTGCCACAAGACTGGTGTTTTCCACCCAGGCTGCCTGGCCCATGCTGGGCAACAGCCAGCATGCGTGCTGCCTCCATTCAGGCTGGTAATTCTCCCCTTCTGCAGTGTGAACCTGGGCCAAACCCCTGGGCCACTGCCATCCTTCAGCCCCTCCTACCCCACATGCCCAGGGGGGCAGACATCCCACAATGCACACCAAAAAAGATCAGAGCAGCTCACTGAACTGCGGCAGCAAGACTTGTGCAACGTTCCCTCAGGAGACCTGGTGGCACTGACAGCAAGTGCAGCACCAGCGCTGGTGCACTGGTGCATGGCTACACAGCACAGTTGCTTGCACGCAAGCAAGGCCCACCTCGGTGCTCAGATCCGCGTGTGCACCTCCCCAGTCAGGCCGCCCACAAGGAGGGAATTCCCGCACGTCAGTGAGGACAGCCAGGTGAGGACGAACCCCAGCTTGCTTGGAGCAACCGGCCTGACCTTCCACACAGTGCAGGACAGAACAATGCAGCGCCTCTCCCCAGAGGCTGCCACATATCCTGTATTTCTTAGGAAAGCCCCAGGCTTGATTTCACCAGTCCTGCTTGAAATTCGGGGAAAGCCTTCTGACTCAAGTGCAGGAGTCCTTCTCCTTCCACCCCACCCCCAGCCTGGCCTCCACTCCACCCTAGAGAGCTCAAAACATGAGTCTGAGCAGCGGTGGAGAGGGCAGGCGTGAGTAAACAAGTGAGGATACTCCCTACCCCCACTTCCCAGCACACACCAGTGAGTCACAGGAGCCAGGTTTGGGGAGAGAGCTCACTCCACTCTGCAGCCCAAACCATTAACCATGCTAGTCTGAAGTCAGGCAGAAGGCACCGCGCCTGAGACTGGTTCAGAGAGGCCTACGCTTTTGTAGATGACACCTACTCTGTCAAATGCTATGAACAGTGCACAAACTGGCAGGTGACATAAGAATTAGAAGCCCTACTAGCCAGAGGCTTACACTGGAAAGCCCTGGTAGAGCTGAGTGCCAGTGATAAATTTTAGAGGTCTCTGCTTAAACAACCAAGACTAAGTAACAGTTTAGGGCAGGGTTGTCAAACATGCAGCCTGCAGGCTGGATGCAGCTTGTGGAGCCACATGTTCTGACCCCAAGTGCCATGCCCAACCCTAGACCTGGTGCCACACACCTGGCCTGCAGCACTGGGCACTGGCTTTGGATCAGGCCATGCTGAAGTCAGCACATAGGGCCAGTCCAGCTGGGCGCCACATGCAGTGCGTGTCCATGCTGGCCCTGCACTGTGTGCAGCGTGCATGGCCAACCCAGCCCCACTTGTGCCATGCAACATGCACCAGTCTTGGGGCTTGCTATGCATGTGGCACATGGGGCCGGCACAGGGCATGCGCTGTGCACGGTGCGTGGGCTGGACCTGGCACTGCACACAGCGCAGGGGGTCTGGAACGTGAGCTACTGGCAGTGTCATGTCCAGTCCATGCCACAGACTCCATGTGTTGCATGTAACACTGGGTTCAACTGGCATGCCACGAGTAGCGTGCTCCCCACGTGCTTTGTGCACAGCAAGGTCGAGGCTGGCGCATGCTGCATGTGGCACACAGGCCAGACCTGGTGCCACAGATGCTGCACAGGGGATAAGTCTGGGTCCAGCCTGTAGACCAGCCTCAGTGGAGTGGGGGGTAACGATACCTCCTGTACTTTGTAAAGAACTCTGAGAAATGCTAGGTGGGAGGCGTGGTGTTCCCAGCAGTGTTGATGAACCTCGGGGTCAGATGAGTTTGACAATCCTGGCTCAGGGCAACCAGCCTGAGACACCAGGGCTGGGGCAGGCAGCATATTCAGAAAACTTGCTCTCTTATAAAGCACCTCTTCCGTCGGGCCCACAAAAAAAAATTAAAGGCAATGTAATATCCCCTTTCATTCCTGAACACTCAGAGCACCACACTGATGGCCAGAGCTGGAAGCTGCTGGAAAACTAGGATCCTCAAAATGCCTACTGGGAGATCATTCATTTTGCAGTCTGGGAGATCACGAATTTGGAGACTTTAAGATTATTCAATGCAGAAGATATAAATTAATTTCCAGCCTGATGTTCTATGACAAGGAAATGGAGACAAGCCACAGTAGAAGTGAACTGGGGGCAGGGCTAAAAGGAAAGCAAAAGTTCAAATTAATCCAATTGTAAAGAATGGTTGTCACATTTTCCAATTTGATCCGTATTTTAATATATTAAAACTAAATTTTGCTGAAATTATCACAACTCTATCTCCTGTGCTGTGACCTTATCACCCCATTGAGTTTCTTTGTGCATTCTTGTGTTACGGTAGCTAGGAAAGAACTCCACAGCTCTTTTATGTCAAATATTGTGAAACTGGATTACAACTGCAATGGAAGTAGTCACACTGGTGCAATCCATGCTCTTTATATGTTCTTGGTTCATCTAATGCTAACATCTTACCATGTTTCCCTCTCCATAAAATGCACACACTATAGAAAAGCCCCAGGGAACTCTTACAAAACCCTTAAAGAATCAGAATTTTGTATAAACGACATTCAGCCTCTCTACAGATTGCATGCAGAGGAACAGAAGCAAATTGCAGGTCACCAGGTGAGTCAGAGTTTACATGCATGTACTTAAAAGACACAGAATAGAAAAAAAATGTCTGTTCTCCACTGGAAGCACCCTCAATTCTTTTGAAGAAATGAGCTTAAACCAGGGTGGATTTAAATATATATTTATTAAAAATTGGATTTTTAATTTCAATCAGATTATTTAATCATATTTTTATTTTTTAAGATGCTTTTTAAAAAACACTTATATAAAAGATAGCTTTAATTTAAGATATGTTAAGACTCAAAGATATCATCATGGAATAGGGATTATAACTTCTAATTATATACTATTTGAGACTATATTTATGTAACCTTTTTAGAAGTTTTATAAATAAGTCACAGCAGGCCATAGACTATATTAGGGCCCCAATCTTATGGGGGTCCCAGAGGCTCCTCTATAGATTAGTAAAGATTAAAGAAAACCACTCTACCCAATGGGACTCAGTGCTCCATCTAGAAAATCCCATTAAGCATCTCTGTGATGCTTAGTCTCAGTTCTCAAACCATGGATTTGTGTCTCCAGAGATCACAGGCAGACAAGGTTCTTTGGGTAGATGTGATATATTTTATTAGACCAACTAAATATTTGGAAAAATTGTTCTTTGCGAGCTTTTGGGCACAAATGCCCTTCCTTCAACTGTAGGGAGAGTTTGTGGTCTCCAGAGATAACATCCTTGTTAACAGCGGTATATGAAGACGAGAAATAACAGACCTGATTACCTACCCATCAGCCCTCTCGTCTCTCTGCAAGTTTGTGTACATGCAGTCAAACCCTTACTTTTCTCTAAAAGTTCAAAGTTTCAAGAAATTACATGAATCAAGGATATCAAACAACAAGAATGCACTTTTTGTAGAGAAAAAACCCACCAATGCTTAAATCCAGGCTTCCTGACCAGTCATTTAAATCATGATCTAAATCAGTTTGATTTAAATCAAATCCACCCTGGCTTAAATCAGTCCGGAGTTTCAGACTGCACCCACAAGGCAGCCTTATGCATCTCTGTATGCGCAGCTTCTGCCCTCTGTTCACGTCATGATGGCGCCCCCCTGCACAATACAGACTGGATCCTCTACCATTAAGTCAACGGAAATCTCTGAGTGAGAATGAGATCAAACACAAACACCACAAGACCTCTTTCTTGCCCTGGCAAAGCTGGACATGCTGCTCTACAAGGCACTAGATATAGACGCAAGGCTATAAGGCCTGTGTCACCATCAGAAGCACTGGTAGTCAGCACCTGTAAGATCCTGGAGACCCTCACGGAAGGGTAATACAAATTCTGCAAACGCACAGCAGCAAACACTTACCTCCTCTCAGCACCAGTATGCAAAACTTCCTCAGCAAGAAGCAACGGGCAGCTTGCAGTCAGACCTCGTTTTAGCTGGCTCCCATAAATCTCTCCACACGTGTGCATGTGCACGCACCCACAAAGCACTTGCTCTCAGCAAGCGGAGACACCCCTTCCAACTCTACAACCTGCTGCTGCTTCCTCTGGCTAATTATGACTGCTTCCCTCCCAAACGCAGGCAAGGGCCAATCTCTGCTCTGCTTCCTAAAGCTTGAACCCTCCTCTCCTGGCCCCAGCCGTGGCTGCAGCTGCACAGGCATTTGAGTCTGACTCACGGCTGTGCATTGCCCCACAGACCAAGGGTTGAACAAATAGGACTGCTGCGTAATGCGGAGGAGGAACCACACATGCCGCTCACTGGGGCTAGGATGACGGAAAGTCACTCCACCACCACAACTTCTTCAAAAGGAAGAGGTGTCATCACTGTGCAGAGAGCAAAGACCAGCAGGCCCTCCCACTGGGTGCCCCAAGGGGCTGGCAGCTCTCTGAAGAGCCATTGTTTTAGCCTCAGTCATCATTGGGAATATCCATCCTCTCCAGCATTAGACACTCACAGGGCCATTTGCTTCACAGATGGGTCTCAGTTCTCAGAAATATAATCTAGACAGGAGCAACTTCCCATAAAGGAGTGCAGTACCAGTTAAGGGTGCTGCCTGCTTTTTGTTCCCTCTGTCAGGATGCTTATCTTCCTCCTGCCACATTCACTTCATGTGCCAAAGAGGTTTTTAAAGCTGAAAACTGAAACTGCAGATCAGTCATCTGCAAGGGGAAATACACAAGATGTACATCACTCTGTTTGCAACTGAAGGGTAACAGACGCAGCAAAAGTTTCTTCCCTCACAAGGCAGAAGTCATAAGCACTGCTGGGGACTTCCACTCAGCTCTCACCCTAGCACTTCTCCAAGCTCTTCACGCAGTAAAGGAAGCATCATCCCTGCTCCACTGATGGCGATGCTGGGGCACAGCAAAGGAAAGTGATTCATCCAAGGTCCCTTACGAGACAAGTGGCAGAATCAGGAGTAAAATCTGCATCTCCTGAGCCCTAGTCGCTGGACTTGACTGCTTTCCAGAAAGCACTTCTCGAGGGTGTACATACAGAAAGCAGTAAGTCACCAGAGAGAGGAGACGTGCAAGTAGACGGCAGCCATCCGTACTGACAAAATAACATCTCCTGGCACTCAAAGAGTGTAACAGCACCACAGAGCTGATAGTTCTAACCAACAGGACTGTGCTCCTGACACCCACACACACAGGGCTGCATCTTCACGAGCACCTTCAGTGCCACCTAACAGAGGCACAGGAGCCTTGTGATGCTTGGACTCAGGCTCATTCAAGGAGAGGTCCTGATGTCTTTGGCCATCTCACTGTAGACCACTTCCTCCAGCAAGATATGCAAACACGGCCACTAGAAACACCACCGTTTCAAACCTCTCTAATCAAGGATCAGCAGCAGCTCACCAGCACCAACAGAAACAAATGCAATCACTTCCTCTCTCCTATTAGCAGTTTCACTGCATAAACAGTGTTTCCTATACCCAACTTCCTCCCAACATGGGGAGCTCACAGGCACAAAGTCATGTGCCCCCGAACTCACTTGGTTCTCTGATCCAACCCTGTCACCTACCCCAGGGCTGGAGTATTCCAGCCTTGACTTCTCTGCCTCCCTGGGGTACAAAAATGAGCCTGAATTACGAGTTCTGTATGTGCTGTGATGTGAGCATTACCACCTAGGGATATTTGGTGGTGGTTTTTAAGAAAGCTATTTTTTTTAGGCCCCCAGCAAATGTTAAAGGCGCAATGGGATCTGATGTGGGAACAGTGCTTCTTGCCATGCCACATGTGCATGGCACGCTCCAGCTGGAAGCCCTGATCAGTTGTCAGCCCCCCCTGGCCTCTGGAGCACACAGGAGTCTTAAAAGTCTCCTGCGTGCTGCAGAGGCTAGCAGCATTGGGAGATGTGCCATGAAAGGTGTGATAGGATCCAGCCACAAAGTTATTACAAACATTTTGTGTAATAACTGTGGCTTATTCCTGGTTTTACCATGCCATTAACTGAATGAACATGTGGCTGGGTCTCCACTCAAGACATAATTAACCAGCTCATCACATCTTAAGCATAATGTCTGTCAGAGGTCCTAGTGACTTTGTGGTCTTCAGGAAAGGGCTTAGTCTGTTCAGTTTTAATGACCTCTCTTTCCCTTCACACGTTTACCTCCTTTGCACTTTTGGAAGGATTTTATTCCAGATGAGGCAAGTCACTGTATGGGGTTCTCTGGGTCCTCCTCAGTCTGCCAGGCCACATTTCCATTTCTTTTTAAATAATCCCACTTGGGAAAGGACTCTTTCCTGTCAGACTTTAGTTTCATTTACTCTGCAGGCCCTTTCCCCGTCTGCTCTGTAACACGTCAGCACATGAGAAAGAACATAGCAATTTAGCGGTCTTATTATGAACCCTCCTGGAAAAAAAAAAAAAAGGCTGGAGGCTTTCACAGCTGCAGTTTCTTACCAAAAAGGGCGGGGGGGGACGTACTTTACAGCCTCATTAAGAAACCACTACACAGATGCAGTTCTGCTTTTTTTGCTCAAATGACAAGGCAACAAAAAACACCTACCTGAACTGCTCCAAAGCCTGGGTCTACAGTTCTGGTTCAGGCAATTAGAGAGGACAGAGCCAGCTATGAAGTTAAGATATTGATTTGCATTTCCACAGAGCACAAGCTTCCTCACATCTGGAACTCAGGGCTGGCCAGCAGCAAAGCTGAGATATGGTCTTCCTCAAACCTCACAACCATTTTGTTCTAAGGTTGAGTTTGGTGCTCTCTGTTGGGTAGCAGAATAACTGCACAGCCGGCCACACAGCTAGAGATCAGATGCAAGCCAATCCAACAGCTTGCCCACACAGAAGTATGCAAAACTCCCATCTATTTCTGAGGGAGCCATATCTTGGGCCTTTTGACTCAAGAACAAAACCTGATGGCAAGGTTTCCCCCTCCTTCCTCTCCCATTCCACCCTAGAGGAGAGAGCTAAGAGCGTCTGTTGAGCTAATTTGAGACCTATTGACCATGTTCCCATTGCTGCTATTAAAGGGATGACTGCTCAAGAGATTTCTTCCTCACAGCACAGCTTCTCCAGAGTCACTCTACAGTGATGATATTGAGGTATAGTCAACCCTGGTTGCAAATTTACACCATGGCCTATATACAATCCGAGGATGAAAATGACTACAAAAAGCAAAAAAATATGACCTCATAACATCACAGTAGGAAGAAAAAACAAACTGGGAGAGAAAAGTGGAGCAGCTCAGTAACTTTGGCCATGAGCAAACACAGGATGAAAGTCTGACAGTCATAAATGATGAACAAACTGGGGTTTAAAAAGAGAAAAGCACAAAGGTCTCACTTAGATTAGAATCCACAGTGAAGCCACAGATAGCGAGTACCCAACTGAGTACCACAGGCTACAGCACAGACATGAGCCAAGACTGTCAGTTCCTTGCAAGTGATAATTCACCGATTAAAGTGACATGGATCAACTACCAAGAGACACAGAAAGTGATCATGCATAAAAATTGGAGCTAAGAGACTCAAGTCCGGTCATCCATTCGTAGGCTCTGCAGGAGCAGCAGGTTCAGCCCTGGGGATGGAGAGGACAGCACCCGAGACCACTTTACAATAATCTGATTTCAGGTATAGCATTGACAAGCTCCTGACAGCTGCTGTCTGGGCCAGGGCCTATGACAAGCTCTAGGAGCTTGATCATGGATAGCTGCTATGCTCATGACAGGCCTTGCCAACCTGTGGTTTCCCCAACATGTATATCCAGAACAGTTCCCCATGTCACTCTAGTCTCCTGGAGGCACGTACTCCAAGATAGATAATCATTGGTTCTACTCCACACCACAGCTTATAGCCATCCACTGGGCACAGGCCAACAGTCAGGGATGAAATATGAAGCCAAGGTTCCTCTCCCCTGACTCCAATGAGTTACAGACCCTCAGACACTGATCATAACCCATGGTGCAACAGCCAGACTGTCTAGGGCACTATTCCACCATTCTTGTCAGCTGCACCCATCTTAGGTTGCCCTCAGATCACAGCACATCAGGACAAGAATTCCTGTCCTGGACTCGTACAACGATGCCAGGAATACTTTCTAAAAGAACAACGACAGAAGGAGTCTAGTATACTTATATGACAATCAAACATTTAAATGCTGGGCCAATATGAATCATTCAAAGCACATATATGCACATGTCATTTGTCAATGGAGGATGGGACGAGTGGCACTCATGAGAGAGGTGTTCCTACCGGTGCTTCTGTACACCCCCACTGGTCTTCTTCCCCTCAGAGCAAATTGTCCACAAAATCCAGAGGGCCATGTGCATCTTCTTTTGGGGCTCCAGATAGGAGACAGTGAAGAGGAAAACCTTGTACTACATGAAATGTATAGGAGGCCTAGGAATGCCGGATATACTGCTTTTCCACTGGGCTAAATCTGCAAACTGGCAACTGGAACAGGGGCTAAAACATCCTGCTTCATGGAGTATTTTGCAGGTCACATGCTGACATTGGGGGATACATGTACTGCTGCACATGAACTTACCTACCTGGGAACCACCATGGCTCACAGAGCCCTGAAGCAGTTCCGCAGCAAGTACAAACTACAGGAAGAAATCCCAACGACCCTAATGAACCACTGCAAAATGCAGGTGGTGCTGAGGAAACAGGATGCGGTGTCAACCACAGACCTTCTCCCCAAAGACAGCTGCCAGGCCACATGGAAGAGGATCTTCCACAAGGAGCTGCAGAAAGAGCACAGACAAACTGGCAAGTAGCCTACCACGTACTCCCGGTGCAGGCGTAGCATTACATACAGGGGCAGAGAAAGCAAATATAATGCCCTAGGGAAACCTGCCCATAGAAAGCAGAGACAAATCGACCACCTCCTGTGGTACTGTCCTTTTGCCAAGGGGTTTGGAGGAAAGTGTTTATACTCAAGATGGTGACAAGGAATCACAAACCCTAACCAGAAAAGTGGCACTGTTTGGACACCTGTGCAAGCAGAAGGGGACCCCAATGGCCCACTGTGACCAATTCATTTTCTGCTTTAGAAATGCCTTATGGAAGGCTAGGAGCCTGCTCCTCTAAGTGTGTACGGACTCCTCAATAGAGGATTGTGTCAAGATGGGACTGAATGAGATGCAAGGGTACTACAAGGAAGCAGTGAAAGATGTCAGCAAGGAAATGAACGGGATCATCTGGAAGAGGATGGACTGGCACAGACCAGTTCAGGGGTGGGATCCCTGAAGACAGAGGTGACGATGATGGCGATGACAACAGTGAGAGAGAAGCAATGACAGAGATGACTGAAAGACCTGGGAAAGAAGTAGACAAGGGCGGGGGGGCAGGGTAAGCTTAGGGTGTAGGGAAGGTTGTACGTCTGTCAT
>NW_017729022.1:86521405-86523821 GCF_001723915.1 Gavialis gangeticus
ATGTGCCACTGCAGTGCCCACCAGGAGGGGCCGAGAGGCTCTGCATATGTGCGGCAGTGCCGGGGGGCACTCCTGGCCAGGCAACTGAAGCAGGCGCAAAATGGGGGGCCACACGGTAGCTGCAGGGAGTCGTGGTGACGCTCTGTAGCCAAAGAGATGACTGAAAGACCTGGGAAAGAAGTAGACAAGGGCGGGGGGGCAGGGTAAGCTTAGGGTGTAGGGAAGGTTGTACGTCTGTCATGGGCAAAGTGATGGTGATGGTCACGCAGGTGCATGGACATGCAGGAGTGTTGTGCGGATACTGTGATAGGAACGTGTATGATGTAATGGCAATGATGAGTTTTGGATTGTCAGGCAAGCTATAGAAGCCACAGGACAGTTTTGGTAGAAGTACTGCGATACATATATATAGGAATATATATTTTTGCAAATAAAAAAAAACATCTTTTAGGAAGAGCTGATTAAAGCTGAGGCTGAGTGCACAGATGGGAGAGTCAGGAACATGCCAGATTTCTGGTTTGCAGTTGTTTCATTTCAAGGGAATCCTTTTCCAGCCAGGTCTCTAGTATCATTCAAGCTGCTCCTACCCACTTGTCCAGTCAGAACCATGCACCACTGAGGCAAAAAGGAAAAAAGAAAGAGATTTTGGAGGCCTGGTACAAACACCAGTCACACTTGGAGCTGTGCATGTTTGTGGAGCAGCTTCTCCAAAACATGAGCTTGTATTTTAAATGTGTTGTCATTGGCTTCTGCCCGCTTGCCACAATGACAGAGGCAGAAAAACTATAAGCCTCGAGTTAACAGGCCAACTTCCTGCAGGTAGGAAGTAACAATCTATTAATATAGACACGCAAACAAGATGTTCCATGCGTGGGAAGAGTAACACAGGTCCCTTTGTTTAATCTGGATGTAGTGTAGCACAGGATAATCCTCCCATCCAGCACTTTTGAGGATACCACCCCAAGACTTAACAGATGTCAGGGTAAAAGAAAATAAAATTGAAGGCCAAGATTCTTGAGTGATTTGGGATGCAGGTAGACCAACCTGAAGCAGCTTAACAGTATTCAATGTCTGTAGGACAAGCACTTAAGAGTTATAAAAAACAAACAAACCAGGTTTCCTGAGCAGAACAGGAATTGGACAGCCAAGGATCGAGGCACCCAAAAATCAGTAGTTACCTCTGACAAATCTTAACTGGAGCCCATTCAACCGCCTCTCTCGAGTCATACTTTTGCAAGAAGCTAGGAAGTGTCACCACTTTCAAATTCCTAACAAGTTGCAGAATCTCCACCTTTCAAAGAATGGAAGAATGTTCTTGTGTCCGACGCAGGGATTATTTGGCTGGCTTTGGTTTCATGGAATGTGCAAACATTATTGCTAAGGCAGCGGGTGGATTTATGCAGTCACACAATACAGTATATCCCAGCCTATCTTTCCATTGATACCACTGCATACTATTCTCTTCCAGTTATGACAGAGTGATATAAAAATCCGAAGTCCAAGGAAGAAATAAAAATTGCATAAGAGACCAGTGGTATTTCACTTTCACATACAGCTCGCATGCAAGATGGTAATACAAAGAGTTCTTGGGAAATCACCAGGGCATTAAAATCTGTTGAACCCAAAAAGCAAAATATGAAACCAAAACAATCTGTGATCACCTGTCCCAAGTGGATTTCTTTCAGCAGAGGCAGCCCCGCTGGGAAGCATTATGTTAAGTGCTAGCCAGTCCCTAGGACACTAGTTTCAGCGGCTGCAAACTGCCCTAAAACTTCCCACAAGGATTCAGAGCACACTGTTTCTGATACCACCAAGGTTAGGCCTACACTATGACAGTTGTGTATATACCATAGCGTATGCCTACCCTTTCATAGACAGCTTAACTGGCAAAACCTGCTAGGGAGTATGGAGAGGTCACACCCTCCTGCCTGCACAGCTGTCAGCAAAACCATAGAAATCAGAGAAGTAGGGCTGGAAGGGACCTCTGGAGGTCAGTTCACTCCCCTGCCAGAAGCAGGATCATCCCATTCCAAGCCATCCTAAACGAATTCATAATCTAACCTCTTAGTAAAAACTACCACCAACTATGACACAACACAAGACAACATTCTAACTTGGTAAAGAAGGGGGACCACAGCAGTCAACTTCCTGTTTATGTGAAAGATTGTTAATATAAGCTCAAGAGATCCCAGGAAGAAGGCTGCTACAGAGGGCAGAAGCTCCCACATTTCATACCAACCTGACCACTACGTAGAACTCCTTCCTGATCCCAAATACGGCAATTGGTCTGACACAGAGCCGAAGGCAAGACCCTCTAGCCAGCAACCTCCACAAGTCCCTGCAGGGACATCAGAACACCCCAGTCAAAATCCACAGCCTTGGATGCAGCCAACTCCTAATGCCTCTGAGGAAGGTT
>NW_017729022.1:86524148-86530517 GCF_001723915.1 Gavialis gangeticus
TGGCAACCTGCAAAGTCCAGAAGCATGGGAAATACCCATAGCAGAACTGAGGCATAGCTACACTTGCATCATCCCTGACCAACCTTGTTGAATACCTCCAGTAGTGGAAAGTTTGCAACTTCCTTAGGCAGTCTATTCCACTGTCTCATTGTTCCAACAATGAAGAAGTTTTTCCTGACATACTCTAGATTTACTTTCATAGACATAGACTTTCATAGTTCTTAGGGTTTGAAGGGACCTAAACAGATCATCAGGTCTGACCCCTTACCCTGGGCAGGAACGGGTGCCACCGTCATACCACCCCAGCCGAATCTCTGTCCAGCCTCCTCTTGAAGACTCCCAAGGTAGGAGAGAGCACCACCTCACTTGTCATAGACATTAGGGCTGGAAGGGACCCCACAAGATCATCAGGTCCAGCCCCCTGCCCAAAGGGCAAGAAGTCAGCTAGGGTCAAAGGATCCCAGCAAGGTAAGCGTCAAGGTGTTTCTTAAAAGTGTCCAGAGTAAGTGCTTGCACCACCTCTGGGGGGAGTCTATTCCAGGCCTTGGGGGCTTGGATATTAAAGAAGTTTTCCCTTATGTCCAGCCTAAAACAGTTTTGCAGGAGTCTGTGACTGCTGGACCTTGTCATTCCTTGGGGTGCTCTGATGAGCAGGCACTCCCCCAGATCCTGATGCACACCCCTGATGTACTTATAAGCAGCCACCAGGTCCCCCCTGAGCCTGCGCTTTTCCAGACTGAAGAGTCTCATGGCTCTCAGCCTCTCTTCATAAGGCCTGTTCTCTTGTCCTCTGATCATGTGTGTGGCTCTCCTCTGGACTCTTTCAAGCTTCTTCAAGTCCTTCCTGAATTGTGGAGCCCAGAACTGGATGCAGTACTCCAGCTGCGGCCTCACCAAGGCCGAGTACAGCGGGAGGGACATTCTGGGTCTTGCTTGAGATGCATTGGTAGATGCAAGCCAGAGTTTTGTTCTCTTTGCTGGCTGTGGTATCGCAGTGGTGGCTTACTTTGCTCCAACCGTGGGGTGGAGGCAGCTACTCTGACAAGGGAGACAGCTACTCTGACAACTTGTCAGCTTTGCGCCTGAATACAGACACGCATTAACACCTGCATCTAGATGGGATGTCATGGGTATATTACACCTGCATCTAGATGGGATGCCGCATCAGCTATATTCCTGAGTAGGGGCTCAGTGTAGGCATCATTACAATGCCTCCATATGGCAATAGAGGAGGAGAAATTAGTAGCCTGTTTGCCTATAGAAAATGGCTATCCTGGGGCACCTCTGGATGCACACTCACAAGGACATAACTTTCAGCAGCACAGTTTTACCCTTGATTGTTTTTCCAAGGTAATTCTATGCTGGACTCATGCAAGTCAGAGCTGTACAACTTCTGGATGGTGGAGGGACTGCATGGTGTGCAGGCTGCAGACCCCCGGGGTTTCCCTTGCCCAGCTCTCCCCCACATGTGCAGCCCAGGCAGCTCGGCTCTTTCACTGTGTGCACAAACAGCACAGACTCACTCACATGTGCATGGTTCCCCACTTGCAGCATAGGCAGCCCAGATTTCCCTCTGCTGCATGTGAAACAGCCTCCTGCCACCCAGCCGCACCTCAGAGCAGAGGTAGAAAGCAGAAACCAAAGAAGGAAAGGGAACCTGGTCACCGGCCACCAGCACAGAAAGGTGGGGGCAGTGGCAGCAGCTGGGCAGGAACTTGGGAGCTGTATGTTAATCCTTTTGGGGGGATGTATGCTGCTGCAGGCTGCCAGTTGCACAGCTCTGATGTAAATTACCCTGGTGCAAGTCAGAACACTGTTTGCTTCTAGTTAAACCTGGTATAAATGCCTACTGTAGCCGTGTAAACGTGTCATAGGTCAAAATCCTTAGCTTATGTTGGTTGAGGAGATGGGGTAGCTAACTGGGACAGAAAAAAACTGTCAGGATACATTCTGTCTACATTAGGGAGCTCTGCTGAAAACTACAGCAGCAGAGTCTGTGCAGTGGAGACAGGCTGTTTTGGGGCACGAGGGAGGGTGAAAACAGCTTATGCCGAAAGAGGCACTTAACCATAATGATGTCAGCCTATTTTTGGGACATTCAAAACATTCTGGGGTGTTACTGATGTGTTTAGCCTCTTCCTCAGGTTCACATGGGGACTGAACTGCAGATCCTAGCTAACTGCAGTGTGGAGCTGGTTCAAGCCCAGGCAGAGGAATTGGAGGGAACAGGAAACTGGGCTTCATAAATGCCTGCAGGCATCAGACTTAGCTTCATGCTGGTACCTGTGCTTAGATTAGTTCCAGGTGACACAGACCAGGGAAGACTCTCAGAAGAGGCCTGGAAAGTGGAACAGAAAGGGGAGTTCACACCCAGCATTGTAAAAGGTGTGCTGTGCCATTCAGTGAGCACATGCAGAAAAATAAGAGGGTGGGGAGATCCACTCAGACTAGCTCAGCAAGGCAGGGGGGATGGGGTATATGACTGGCCTGCCGGCAGGTCCTCTTTTTGGCAGAAAGGCAACGCAGGAAACAGCAGGCTCCTAGGTCATGTGCCACTGCATGTCTCATGTTTGGGTTTGTTACAAAATCATTAGTGGCTTACAGGCACATCCATTCTCAGACACGAGAGTCACACTGCACACTCACTGCCTGAGTCAGGGTATTTCAGGCTAGGGTTCATTTTTCCACATTGCAGCTAGTCTTCCACTCAGGAACTGAGCCTCTACTCTCCAAAGCACCAGCAAATTCAAGCAGGAGCTACAATTCAATATCCCCATGCTGAAAGGGATTCAAACAGGAGCTTCGCAGTGTAGGGAGCTTCCTTCGTAGCAGAACTTACATGGCTTTGCGCAAGACTTGGCTCTGAAGACAACTCCTGTGTAACAGGGAAATTAACGCTCCCATTACTTTTAAGGGAAAAAACTCACAGCAGAGAGAGTCCAGGCAGCTGAAGAGGCACCTGAGAAGCCCCATTACTTGGGCAGAGAGTTGGCCATTAAGGCACTCTCCTGGCTGCAATGCAGGGCACTGGCCATGGGGCGGGTGAGGGGCGACTTCCCCGTGCTCACCATCAGCTTCTTCTGTGCTGGCGAGCACGGGGTCGGGGCTGTGCACTGTCCCCTGCCTGTACCACAGGGCTGGGGGGCACTAGGTGTGAGCGGGCGGGAAGCCAGTGGGAGCACAGGGCCCACACTGGTGTCCCAGGGCCAGTGCCAGTGAGGCCCAGAGCAGGGTGGCAGGAGCGCGGGGTCCCGGCCGGCAGGGGCTCTATGGAGCCAAGCCAGCTCCCCCCTCTCCCCGCTGGTGCAGCCCAGCCCGGCTCCACAGACCCCTGCCAGCCTGTGCCCCGCTCTGGGTCCCACCGGTGCTGGCCCTGTGACACTGGTCCCAAGACGGTGACCAGGGGGTGGGGCACCTGTCAAGTGGCAGGGCTACCCATGTGGCCCTCGACAGCCTGCCAAGGGTAAGCGGCCCTCCACTCAAAATAACTGCCCACCCCTGGACTAGTAGGAGTGCGGAGCTGGGGTGGAGAGGGTGTGGGAGTGAGGGTGGCAGCCGTGGGGACCTCTCCCTCCCACACTCTTTTCCCCTGCCTGCCCAGGATGCACAGCTCCTGCCGCCAGCAGCAGCAGTAGGCAACAGGCACTCGGGGTGCTCATAGCCTGCTCGGGCATTATCACCTGGGGGCATGCAGCTCTGGCCAGTGCTGCACGAGGTGGCAAGGACTGCAGCCAGGCTGACTTGCCTCAACTGCATGGGGCTCCCCGCAGCACACGTACAACTCCCAACACTCATATGCTACTAGGGGAAGTCCCACGGGATGGAGCCAGCTGTCTTCCCCAACCCCTACCATGCAGGTCCTGGGACTCTGTCGGAAGTGGAGGCTCCATCGCACAGGGCTTCCCCCGGTGGCTTGCAAATGCCGGAAGCTGTAAATGCACCCCGGGGAGCCCGGTGCAGCAGAGGTGGGCCAGCCTCACTGCACTCCTTGCCACCACGTGCAGTACTGGCTGGAGCCGTGCGCCGTTGGGCCGCAGCACCTACATGGGCCCTGAGTGCCACCTGCCCGCTGCCGCCACTGGCAGGGGCTGCGTGCCATGGGGAGGGTGTGTGTGGAGGGGTCCCCACACACCCACACCCTGCCCCTACAACACTGCCACATGTGCATACATACCCCATGCCCCCCATGCAGCCACACCTCCTCACAAACCCCACATACACACCACCCTATGATCCACTGTACACATACAGCCACCCTAACCACACCCTACACCCCCCAACACAATATATGAGTAAGAGTATTTTTGAGTTATTATGCAGTCATCTTACAGATACATATACTACACAAGTGACGACAAATTTTTGTAATAAAATTAAAATGTTATAGTAGGTGTTAGACTTTTAGTGTATGATTTGGTTTCCCCCACCCCCCAATTTGAAGATAGCAACCCTCCCTCCCAAAAGGAGTATTTTGGTGGGTAGAGGGAGGGACTTCTGATGGCAAAGGCCAGGGGTTAAGGTGGGACTTCTGGTCCCAAAATGGTGACCTGGGGATGGGGCACCTGTCCAGGGGCGGGGCTACCCTTATGGTCCTTGGCAGCTCACCAAAACTCAAGAAGCAGCTCTCCAGCCAAAATAATTGCCCACCCCTAGATTACAGTCAAGAGGAGCAGGACTTGCATTAATACCAGTGTGCTTATGTTTGTGTTGGAGTTGTTACTTGTTACTGGCAGCTCAAGACTGGGACTGAAGGGGAGATCAGGGGATCCCAAGACTGCCAAGGAAGCACATGGCAGTTATGGGGAGCCCTACCAGGGGGGCAGGCCTTGACACACAAAGCAGGCTTCTGCTAGGAAGATGAGGGAGGGTGACTTGAGCATCCTGCCTAAGAAGGGTGGTATTGGGGCCAGGGGCCCCACAGCCCAAGAATGGGTGGGATCCTAGCCTGAGAGGGGGGCGGCTAAGGGCCCATAGCCTAAGAGGGCTAATGAACATAGTCTGAGAAGGGCAAGAACCAGTGGACCGTAGCCTGGGAGGGGTGAGACACATAGCTCCAAGTCTGGCAAGGATCAACAGGGCCAGGAAGCCCATAGCCCAGAAGGGGCAGAGACCAGTTAGGAACATAGGAAGCTGAGCCCCAGGAGGGGCAGACAGCTGAAAGGCAGAAAGGCCTGAGCCCCAAGAAGAGGCAGACTGATACAGGCCAGGTCACCCAGACTGATCAAGTGGAAACTGGGCTGAGCACCCACTGATGAGTGATTACAGTGGAGTCGCATTATACACGCATTTAACTTATACAAATGAGCTCGGCAAAAAAAAGGAGAGAAAAATAACGATTTAAATAGTGTGGGCAATTCTGCCCGCCATTCCACTCAATGAGCGTGAGATGGGAGACGTGAATCTGCTGTTCCCTCAGTCGGTCTCAGTTCCCGCGTGCCTCTCGTAGTGTGAGTATCTCGCCGTGCCGAGTGTGATTCTAGCATTTAAAGATATATACTTTTTGTACAACATGGCCCCTAAACGCAAGCTAACTACTTCATCTGGTGCTCAACCAAAGAAACGGCGATCTGTTCCAACGCTGGAGGAAAAACTGTCTGTGTTGAATAGCGCGTACATATGGCCACAACAAATCTAGCATCCATGCCATCATTTTGACTATACGTGATTTTCACCTTACACGCTGACTTTAGAACCTAACCCCCGCGTAAGATGCGACTCCACTGTACAAGGCAGGCAGACAAGAGGGAAGGATGGGGAGTCAGGGTGAATACAGGAGCTGTGTGATCACCAGGGGGCGTCACAGCCACCCCAGCCACCTAGCTCAGCTATACCCTGCCCAGGGGTTTATAGACTAACAGACAACAATAACATGGTTTATGGGGAAAGGAAAGTCCTATGCAAATAAATCATACACTTGCCTGCAACTGTCTGGGGAAACACCTAATACATACAAATGAAGAGCAGCTCATTTCAGTCAGTCAATTCACTTGAGCAGGGGATACAGTCAGATGAGTTGTGTGCTCCCTGCCAGAGATCAGCTCAGTCCAAGAGATGAGCACTGAACTGTTCCAGCAGAACCCGGGATCTCACACCAGCTGCTTAAATAAATCAGAGAGTAATGCTTGGGCTGATGGTCCCTGTGCAAACTGCTCATTCAGGTCCCCATTCCTTTTGAGCATATGCTAGCTACAACATACAACAGCACTCCAAGCCTGGTGACTTTAAGCCCTACCACAGCAGTCAGACACAGACCCTTGTCCTCCAGGTGCTGCTGCCGCCACTTCCCTCACCACTGCTTCTGCTTAAAGACATGATGGCAGGATGTGAGAGTGGCTGAAGTAGTGGGGCCATGTTCCCCCCCCCCCCCCC
>NW_017729022.1:86530736-86536081 GCF_001723915.1 Gavialis gangeticus
CCCCCCCCCCCACTTCCCCTTGCTTCCTTACATGAGGCAGGGCCCACACTTTGGAAAGTGCTGCAGTACAAGCGTGGCCCCATAGCATTGAAGTACGTTTGTATGCTAAAAAGCCCTCCCAAAATGGCACTGTGTGGCTCCTGAGTTGATATGCTTCAATGATAGAAGAACAAATGTGCTCACTCTCATTAAGAAAAAAAAAAAAATCAATAAATAAAACTGCCTGGTCTTCAAATTCAGGCTGCAACTCATGAATCAAGCCAGGTGCTTTCTTCTGGCTGCACTGTCATCTTTCTTGCATTAGCACAAGATAGCACAAGGAAACAACATAGACATAAATGTGGTCTCAAAACCTCATACTTGCTAAATACACACAAACATGCCAGGCACAGCCGGATGTACGCTGCTGTGCTGATGGGTTTCTGTCAGCTTCTACGATCTAGAACACAGCGAGTGCCTCTCGAGCAGCATTTCTCAACCTGTGAGCCGTGACCCAAAAATGGGTCACAAGAATATAGGAAAGGGTCATGAACTTTAAAACAAAACTTTAAAAATGGATTCTCCTGTAAAAGAGAAAAACATGGGAAACGGTAGCTTTTCCCTTACAGGCTGGTAGAGTCCTAGTCTGAGAGGGGCTGCTTGGGGCTCCCCACCCCACACACTGGGGGGCTGCAGCCTAGGGGCAGGGGGTCAGGAGCCAGGGGCACTGGGTGGGGACTTGCCATTGATGTTTACAAATGGGTCCTAGCACAAAAAAAGGTTGAGAACCACTGCCCTAGAGGACTTGCAAACTATTTAAAAGGCTACCACCTTGTTTCAATTTATTGACAGAAACCTTTCCTAGGAAGAGCTTCTGCAGGCATAGCAACACCAGTGCACCGTGTTCTGCACGTGGGCAAAACTGATCGGACTCTGCTAAACAAGTCTGCTGATGACCCACAAGGAGGCACAGAGCCCAACTCTCCCTTCTCAGCTGTTCATTTCTTATATCATCTCTAAATTCAAACAGATTATTACACAAGCAACATCAGCTGAGGAAGGTGCTATTTTCATTCAGCTGCTACTTAGTACAAGCAACACGTTTAAAAAAAAAAGTGCAACCAGAGCTATGGTTGGCAAAGGCAGATGTGTGGGAGGACTATGTGCCTGCACAAAACCTGCCCTGAAGCATTTGCAAACTGATGCTACAATCTACCTGGACAAAATTCCTGGCTGGTTCCAAGCTGCTGCTGTAACAAGTAACTAACAAGGATAGTAGATATGAAGGAAGGAGAGACAGTTACAAACAATAGCAGGGAAAAACAGAAAGAGGGGTAGATGTGGACTGCAAAGTGTCTCAGAGCTAGACACTCAGATGGTATGCACACTTTTTGTCATAGAAATCTTTCCCACTGCGCTTACATAAACTTTGCTGGCACAGGAAAAGCCTACTGTCACTTCCTAGTGGCAGTTCTGCTGATCAGAAAGCAACTTCTTTGTCACAAAGTCAACATATTTGTTTTCACTGTGATTCAAGTTTTGCAATTGAACAAGCAGAAAAAACACTGAAATGACAGTGAATGTCATCATCATGAAGTGGGGGTGGAGTAGGGAATAGACAAAGCCAATCAAAATAGCAAAACAAAACCACACTCAACAAGCCCATTCGTCCGAAAGAAAAGAGTTTCAGCCACCTCTAGGAGTTACATAACAGTCTTCTACAATCAGCACCAAAAGCACTTAGGCCAGATACTCAAAGATATTTCCCTGATGAATAGGCTTGGCAGAATTCAATGTTTATGTATTAATACATTTCAGCAGCTACAATCAATGCTTATTTTTAAGCACTTATTTCCATTTTTACTGTTTTCAGGATTGCACAAAATTAGGAGTGTGGGGGGCAGACAATTTAGTAATGACAGTGTACTGTTAAAAGCTTTATAAAAACGTGTCAAAATATAAAAAGTAAATATCCCTAAATCAATCAATCGTACCTGCTTTAAATAGGTATTCATTCATCAGGAAAAAGCTGGGCAGGCAGGGACCAGAAGAGGAAGGCGGCAGCAGTCCCAGAGCTCTGGGAACACCAGACTGCACTTAGCTGGCCTGCCTGGACAGGTCCCTGCTGCCACCCAGGCTGGAGCCTACAATACTCTCCCTCTCCCTGGCCCTGCTTTGGGTAGGCAGTTTGTTTAAGTAGTTTATTATCCTTCCAGCCAGTTTTCCCACCCCTTGGAAGGAGCAGCTAATTGCTTGATGAGTCATTAGATCTCCCATTGTTTCCCTCTTTAACCCCACCACCCTCTGTCCCTCCTTTCTTTCTCCACTGTCCAGTAACAGGGGTAAGAGTTCCCTGTTACAGTCCCCTTTCTACAAACTGCGATGATTACCAATAGAAATAATAATTGAAATAATTTGGCTGAGATGATATAGTTGGGGATGGTCCTGCTTTGAGCAGAGGGTTAGATTAGAACCTGAGGTCCCTTCCAACCTTAATTTTCTATGATTCTATGAAATATTTTCCCATTGGTCTGAGGTGAAATTGCCATTTATCAATGTTTATAGGTAAAAAATCAAATCCTGTCGAGCCTACTGATAAAGCACGCGCAAACTTGATTGACTTGGAGTTAGGCACCTACATACCTCTGAGGATGTAGGTCCTGTCCTACATACCTCTGAGGATGTAGGTCCTGTCCTTCACCTCAAGCTGCAGATCCCCATGCCCTGATGATTCCAGATTCAAAGCCCACCGCCAGCTCTGACACCTCACTCTGTGCACAAGCATACACACTTCAAAACCCTTTCTGGGGCTCAGCTTTCAGCTAGTCTCTCCACACAAGCCAACCCCAGCCCAGACATGATGCAATACACTTGCATAGAATATAAAATATAATTTTGTTTTATAATCATATCGTAAGTAAATCCATCTTGCTCATATAAGAAACAGCTTAGGCACCAACTGAGGGTTACAATCTAGCATAGAGGTGGGCAAACTGCGGCCTGGGGGCCGGATGCGGCCCGCCAGGCCATTCTATCTGGCCCGCGGGGCCCCTAAATTTAGAAAATTAATATTTATCTGCCCCGGGCTACCTGTCATGTGGCCCTCGATGGCTTGCCAAAACTCAGTAACTGGCCCTCTGACCAAAATAATTGCCCACCCCTGGTCTAGTATGAGAAGTCAGGTGGCAGGGATGTTCTAGGCCAGTGGGCCCAACTTTTTTGGCAGGCATGCTACAAATTAACCTTGCACCCTTCCCAAGTGCCAGAATTCCCTTCCTCTGCTTGATCTTCTGATGCTCTGCTTTCTGTTCCCTGACTTGTGATCACAAAAACTTGTGCTACATTTTATTTATATATGTTTTTGTGTGTGTGTGTGTGTGTGTGTGTGTATGCACTGTTATATACACATACCTATATATATACACACCACACACACATATATATAAAAGCTTGAGCTATTCTAATATATATTAAAATATGTTATAGTAGGCGTTTGGCTTTAAGTACATGGTTTGTTTGTTTTTTTCTGGTTTGAAGATGGCAACCCTCCCTCCCAAAAGGAGTACTTCTGGGGGCAACAGAAGGGACTTTGGGTGGCAAAGGTCAGGGGTTATAATATATATAATTGCACAAGCTTTTATATATGTATGTATGCATGTGTGTGTGTGTGTGTACACACACATACATAACTGCTTAATATATAATTAAATAAAATACACATGCACACACACTTTTGTTAGTCTATAGGAAGCAAATCTATTCTGCTTCATGCTAACTACATCTCTGTGCTCCCTACCCCATCTGCTGCTTTGCTTTCTGCTCCCTACCCTATCTGCTCTTGTGCAGCCTGTCCCTTCTCTGATCTGCCATGTGCCACACACAAGAGGCCACTTGTGCCACAGGTTGACTACCCTGCTCTATGCAATGGGTTAAAACTGCAGCAAAGCAGATTTCGATCAAGTCCTGGAAGCAGCTCTGGTCGGCTGTCAGGACAGCAGGACAACAGAACAAACTGCCCAGGGAAGCCGTGGAATTTCCCTCCCTGAGTGTTTTCAAGGAGAGGCTGGGCAGGCATTTGTCTTGCATGGCTCAGAAATAGCCCAGCCTGCATTTGTGCAGGGGTTTGGCTGGGGGACCCTGGAGGTCCCTTCCAAGCCTATAATTTAGCTCCTGGTAGAGAAAAACCTCTCAACAGCAGCTCCAAAAATTCCCATTTTTAAAGATTGTCATTTGCTTTTATTGGAACTGCCACCCACAGATGCTCCTGCTGTGAGCCTCGACAAAACACACCCATGCTGGGGAAATCCAGAGACCAGCACTTTGCTACACAGCCACTCTCAAATATCACGCACACTCTACAGCTGAGCCTCCCCAGCCCGACGACACAACTCAGTGCTCTCTGTGTCCGAGAACACTTACCATCCAGGAAGCTGGGCGAAGCTCTGGTTATGTTGCTCGGGGCAAGAGAAAGCAAGAAAGAGGTTGCGGCATCAGCAGGAGAGGTCTTACTGAAGCAATCCACGGGGACAGCCCCGTTGTAGCAGGAAGTGATGAGAAGAGGGGCCAATTTGGCAGTGGCTGGAGGAAGCAGAAGACATAAGAAAGAGGAAGAGATCAGGACAAGGGACACAATCAGGCCGGATGGATATGTACGAAAGAACAGGAAAGTGTCTGAGAGAGACAGCATCCAGAGACTGCTCTGCCAAGAGCAAGTGGAAGCAACTGGAAGACAGGAGATAAAGAATGGGGCACCTCCACCCTTTGAATCTCTTTACCTCCCTTTTCCCAGCACTTGTCTCTGCTCTTGGCAAATCTCTCTCTGGGTATGCATGTGTATAGGTGCATGTGTGCATGTTTGTATGTGCATGCATGCGTTCACAAGGATGACATAGTTGGGGATGGTGCTGTTTGGAGCAAGGGATTGGACCTGCGTGTCCACATGTGTGTGCATGTGAGCACAGGTATGTGTGAATGGGTACGTATGCATTCATGCATGTCTTTGTGTATGCCAGGGCATATGCATTTAGGTCTACATATGTGCATGTGTGTGTGTGTGCCTGCATGCTCAAGCACACGTGGAACTTGCATGTGCATCCTCGGGCCCACCTATATCCACGTGCGTGCATGCATATTAGTGCACGTGTGTGTAGCGACCTGTGTGCACCCATGGATGTGGACTTGTGTAAGTTCAGGCATGTGTGTACGTGTGCATGCGTGTAGGCATGTACATGCGCGGCGGGTCCTGCACGGGCACACCCGGAGAGCCGAGGCGAGCTGAGGGAGGAGGCGGCCCGGGCCCCACAAGCGCGGGCCGGGGCCGGGGCCGGGTCGCGACGCCCCCGAAAGCCGCAGCGGCCCCGGCCGGG
>NW_017729022.1:86536266-86542047 GCF_001723915.1 Gavialis gangeticus
CGCCCCGGGCTCGGGCGGGAGGCGGGACTGGGGCCGCCCCCCCGCTGCCCCGCGAGGCGGCTCGGGCGGAGGACGCGACTCTCCGGAGAGTCACGGAAGATGTCGCGGCGGAGGGGCGGCTGGAGGCCAGCCAGCCCAACCCCCTGCTCAAAGCGGGACCAGCCTCAACTAGAGCACCCCACCAGGGCTTTGTCCAGCTGGGCCTTAAAACCCCCCCAGGGATGGAGATCCCCCCCCCTCTGGCTAATCCCTTCCAGTGCTTCACTGCCCTCCTCCTGAGAAAGTTCCTCCCAATATCCAGCTTAAACCTTTGCCTTGTTTCTGAACCCTGCGGGGTGAAGAGAATCCGGGGACTTGCTCCCAACCTGGCCCTTGGGACGAGTGAGGTCAGGCGGCCAGCAAGCTCCAGGGCCGTGTTGGTGCCACACCCAGTCCGCTCCACCGGCATCTGTCCACGACATGTGCTCCCCTGCCTTCTGGTGCCACCAAGACCCTGGGGCTCCTGGCCAGAACCCTGCTCCTTCGGGGGCCGTGGGCCAGCCTGCCCCAGGGGGTGATCACCTGCTCCAGTCCACACAGCACCCAGCCATGTCTACATATTCATTAATGCGCAGTAGGTACTGTGCATTTAATTTAGTACATTTAATGTAGTACTTGGTTAATGAAGTACTAAGTAAATATGCAGGAACTACAGTTACTGTGCATTAGCAGCAGCACATGCTTTTTTAGTGACACTGCTGTGCAGTAGTCTAATAATACTGCGCAGTAGTATATTAGCACTGTCCATGCCATACTGCACAGTGTTACTAGGCTACTGCAAATTAAGCATCCCGTGTAGCTGTGGCCTCTGGGACCCACAGAGGCATTTGTCTAGCACAAGCCAGTCACCCCTGGGACTCACTGCTAGGACTTCCCACTCGGCGCATGGGTGGGTGATGGAAGCCAGAGAGCCGGCTGCTCAGTAGCTGCTCTTGGTGTGAGACAATTTCCCTTTCATTATCGCTGTGATTGTTATTCCCAGAAAGTTACAGGATGTGGAGATAAATGGTGGGAAACAAGGAGCAAGATCTTTGGCTTTATCCAATCTCAGCACCTGGAGGACCCGCTCATTACCCCAGCACTGCTGTTCCTCAAGCCAATAAGCGTACCTCACTGACTGTGGCCTCATGTGCCAGTCCCTGAACTTATCACAACACAACCCAGAAAAAGCCCTACCTCTCTCCCTTGCTACATATTGTGGCTGCAAGCACCTGCTGCACTGATACCATTGTTAACATTTTCTTTAGCCCTTTGCCTGTCTGCTGAACTTCAAGCACTTGGATAGCTCCCAGGCTCCATTACTCCCCCTTGGCTTGGTTCGTCTCTCTGGTGAAGGCACGGGCAGAGTGGGGCTGAATGAATAGTGTGTCCTCAGGGATGAGACAATGGAAGAAATCTGCAGGGGAAAACAGAAGATGTGCACACGTGTAAAGATTTACCCTTCCCAGATTGCTCCACTTACATTTAAGTATGAAGTAAAAGCATCAGACTACCAACCCTGGGCTCCCTGATAGGAGACCTCTGTTATTTCATGGACAGTCTTACAGCCTAAGCTGCTGTGGACACACAGTGTGTAGCTTTCCGTACTGCCAGGGCCTACCAAGACAAGGGCTAACTGTGATGTGGGAAACACTCGGAAGGCTCAAATGAGTTGCATTTCATCATGTGTATAAACATGTAACATCAGGAGCCCTGCGATCAGGGCTCTGTTGTGTTATGCGCTGTACAGACATGTAATGAGGGACAGTCACTACCCCAATTAATTTACAATCTAAACAGGTAAAATGGATGAAGAGTAGGAACGGGCAGATCTTTGTTATCTGCATTTCACAGATGGCTCCCTGCAGTGCCTGAGGGCTAGTGATTTGCCTGCTGTCACAGAGCAAATCAGTGGCAGAGCTGTGCAATGTATGCAGCTCTCCCAAGTCCCAGTACAGTGCCTTAACTCAGTGGCATAGTTAGGGTAGGGTGACAGGGGCAACTGTCCTGGGCACTGATGGAGGTCGTTGGGGGGGGGAAAAACAGCTTTTGCTGCAGGTGTGTGATTGTGATTGTGGCAGCAGTGGCAACCAGCAGCTGCTGCCCCGGGTGCAACGGCCACCTGGGTCACCCTGCTGCCTTAACCAGACCATTTTCTCTATCCCTCCACATTTGGGCAAGTGGGTGGAAGTCCCTGCAAGCCAGAGATAACCCTGCTGTTATCACCTCCGGGGCCATCAAGATAGGCAGAGTCAAAACATCTGACAATAGCCTTCAAAATGTCATCTGCTTATAACAAAAACTTGATCCGTTTCACTTCTGCCACCCAGCAGGCAGAAGTGATGGAAATCCCAAGCTGACTGTGGAAAAAGGACAGTGAGAAAAAGAGCAATAAAATATCCCGTCAGCAGAAAGCAAGAATATCCTTTCAGTGTAATGGGGATAGTAAATTAACTAGTGTTTGCCATAGTAAGGTTTAATTACTCATTCTGAGAAAGATTTGTTTGCATAAGATGTTTTAAGATTCAGCACTTCAGTTTTCCCCAGCTGGGTTTCCCCTAGATAGCTTATGCGTTTCCTGCTGGGTGAACAATGCATAAAGTCTGGTGACTTGCAAACCTGCCACATGGGCTCACTCATGAAGGGGAGATTACAGACCAATCAGGGCAAAAGCCTGTACATTTGATTCAGGTGATGTCCAGAAAGAGCTGTTCCAGTCTGGAGATGAAGGAGCTGCTGGGGTTTAGCCTGAGTCCTTCCAGAGATAAAGTTCTATATTGAGCATCATCCTTGAGGCTGCCCAGGACAAGGAGACTGGGAATGGAAGTGCATTGGTGCAATTTTCAGCATTTTTAGGTTTCATACAGGATGGTGGCTCATTGTGGAGCAGATTCTGGTGACATGTTGAGTTAAGGAGAATGGGCAACAGCCCACACTGCTATTGCAGGTAAGCAGATGGAAAAGCATGGCAGTGATGAACACAGGCATTTGATGCAGTGACAACACATCACTTGCTCAATGGCATCCCCTATGGCAAGAGAATGGGGACAAAGGCATGCACAAGCACCACATTAAAAGGATGTTTGATAGAAGAAGGGCTGAGCCTGGCTTTTTGCCAGGTTACCACAGCTTTAGAGGTAGTGCTGCTGGTTTCAGGGGCTCTGTCACTATGTTAGTGCAACTGCAGGCATCTTCCAGGAAGAGGTGTTGTACATGTTATGGCCCAGGAACTATGCAAGAAGCAAGGATCTGTTTGGTGACATGTGCTGACAGCTTCTGTATTTATTCTTAGACTTCGTTCACACATGGAATTGCACACAAGCCATTGTTTTATCTGATAATTAAACGTAAGACTTTTTCTGCTTCTTTCCCAGACCTAAGGCACTTTTGTGCTCAAAAGCTTGTCTAACATCTCTCCCATCTATACAGTTGGTCCGAATAAAAGATACCACCATAAAAACCATTGCCTCAAGGAAATAAGCAAACAAACAGTTGTTTCACTGGTGCAAGCATCATATCTGCTGGATCCATGGTGCTCCTTGCTCCATTAAGCAGTTGTCCTCTGTAGCAACTTGAAAAACAATGGTAATTTTCTTTTAAAATAGTACTCACAACTGGCAGGGGTCTGGGCTCTGTGTTCCTTTCAGTCCCAGGATTATGACTTAGCGCCAGTTCTTACTATTCAGGCTGCTTCTCCAATCCCTCTCTATTGGCATCTTCTAGGCTACTTTATCTTCTGTCCTTGCTGGCTTCTCTGCTGGAGGAACTGAGGAAGCAACATACAATACTGAAAAGATGGAGCACTTTGGCTTTATCAGAGCAGTAGGCTTGTTTGCCTTTCCAGCAAAAAGCCCCGATATATTTCAACTGGACACAAGGATAAGTGACTCACACCCAAGTCCCAAAGTAACTCAAGCAGAGACAAGAACAGAGCCTAGACCTCCTGATTACTAGGCCTGTGCCTTACCAACGGGATCAGCCTCCCTCACTCCCTGGGTCTTGGTTAAACTCCATTTTGGGAGCAAGTGGTGACTGAAACAAACAGGAACTCTGACAACCAGAAGGAAAAAAAATAATTAATGACTTTTATTTTTTAGTTCAGTTGGCCACCTGAGGTGCTTAAATCTCAATACCAACAAAGCAAGTGTGCATAAAAACAAACAATAAAACACAACCAAACGTAAGAAAACAGGCTGGAAGTTTTATACATGTAGGGTACACTGTACATACTTTTCTATTAACAGTCCATACACACCAACGAAAAAAGCCTGGAACAGTCTGAATATCAGAGTTTCCTCTCATCCCAAGAGGAAGGTGCCAAAGCAAAATCCCTTCATGTGGATTGGACTTCATACACATATAGTTATTATTTAAATTACTGCAATGTCATCACACATGGCATCTGCCTCTCCCCCTCACATCTACACCCTTAACGACATCCTTGTCTGCCAAGCTACCTTACTTATAATGTCATTCCCAAAAGCACAAACATTTGGGAAACTTCTGGTGTCTTGTGTTGTCTTGCATCAATCAAGAAGGATTTAATCTCCTTCTCTGTGAATTATATACAGGCTGGTTCATCGTATGTTTTGGAGTTTTCTTTATTGCAGCTGGTAACAGTTTCAGCTTGACACAGCCACTGTGGCTTTTCACATTTTTTTTAACATTTCATGATGTAACACTTTCCTCACACCAGTGTCTGATGTAAACATTTATCTGAAAATTCATTTGAAAAGAATTAAAATAAACAAAGTAGTGGTGATGAATGTTTTAGGATCAACTGATAAAAAATGGAACCAACAGCTGTTCTAGATCATGCAATCTAGATTTCTCCAATGTTCCAAGATAATTTCAGTGAGGATGTATAAAAATATTTAAAAACCATTGGAGTGCACACAAAAGTGCTTGGCTTTATGCAAGTACCGTATTCTAAGGCATTGCCCAAAAGTTTGATTCCTTGACCACAAGGGTAACCCAAGGATCCATTAGAGTCTTTACAACACACACACACACTGCTGGGGGGACAGGGAGGAGGAGGAAGAGCAAATTAATGTTACTGCTTTAAAAGCTGCTGTGTGCTCTAACATTCTGTGTGTTTGCTACTTGAGTTTGCAACAAGAAAAGGACACCCTCTGGCACCAGGAGGACAGTGGGGTTTTTAAGTTAAAGAGGCAAAACTGTATATGGAAGTTGGAGCCAAGACAGTCACGTCCTTTTCACTATTCTCCCCAGGTTCAGGATAGGTGGGAAAGGAAACACAGGCCCTTGGTTGGGTTTGGGCCTTACCAAGTTGTGCTAACACAAGAAAGATCTAAATTGCATAAGGCCCAAATTCAGGTTTGCACCACAGGATGACCTTGTTTCATTATCATATCTCTGTTGGCATAAGTTGATCTGGATAAATGCAAGTTGGTCTGCCTTCTGTTTGACCCTGCTGATTATTTCAGGGTAACCCCATCCTATACCATGAACAGGGAAATGTAAAACTTCTTCCACCTTCACTCACTGCCACTTCACATGCCAGGCCTCAATAGGCTGGAAGATGCTGTCCTTCAGCTCAGTCCACAATGTGCATTAAGGAACATAAAACCATTATCTCCTGTTTCCCCTGAATCCTAAGAACAAGAACTGCAAAACTGCAGCAGGTAAGAAAACAATCCAAGTAGACCGGACTTCTCTCCATCCAAGAACCGGTGGTTCTAGTTTGTCCACAAACTGCACCAGGTGCTGGTTTTTATCTTTCCTTCTCACCCTTGATGTATT
>NW_017729022.1:86547047-86577791 GCF_001723915.1 Gavialis gangeticus
GCTGGAAGATGCTGTCCTTCAGCTCAGTCCACAATGTGCATTAAGGAACATAAAACCATTATCTCCTGTTTCCCCTGAATCCTAAGAACAAGAACTGCAAAACTGCAGCAGGTAAGAAAACAATCCAAGTAGACCGGACTTCTCTCCATCCAAGAACCGGTGGTTCTAGTTTGTCCACAAACTGCACCAGGTGCTGGTTTTTATCTTTCCTTCTCACCCTTTAACAATGAATTCATGGCATCCCATCAAGCCATCTGGCATGCTCATATAATTTCTCTGTACACAGTTTCCAGGGCAGCAAGTTACCACATGAACTCCAGTTCATGCTGGCAGTGCTGTGCCAGAGCCACCATGTTTCCTAAAGCAAGGGACCTTTGCTATACTGCCTCAGGTTTCAGATATTTACAAAGGGAAGTAGAATGCAAGGCTTGGAGGGGTTACTGAGTGGGGTTCATGAAAATTTAATCTTGCAGGTGATTGGGGAAAACACTCTGATGCAAAGAGACTGGAGCAGATGGAGCATATATAAAATATCAGCACTCAAAGATGGGGAATTCTTACTTTCATTCTACTCTGGACAAGAGAATAAGGGGGCAAAAGCATCTGCCATGCATATAAAACCAGAATGACTTAGCCTAGTGAGGGGAGTAGAGGCTTACAGGTTTCCTGTGTTGCTGTAGATTAAGTTCCAATAGGGTGAATACTGGATTATCACACAGTAATGTGAACTGGGTGGGAAGAAGCGTTTGTGACTGGTCATAGGAACCAAGCATGCTGCCATCAAGATCCATATTTTTAATGCCTATTTTCAGTCAGCAGAAATAAACTCCCCTGCAATCATTGGAGCAGCCTGCAGAAAGTCAGGCAGCACAGCAGATAGTGTGCTCCAAGCAGAGTGAACATACCCGAGTCACCTCTCTAAAACCAGACTGTCTATGGTAGGAACTGTTTTTGGAAAACTACAATAACATATGCATTATCTACACTCAGTGCAAAGAGTAAATCAATAAAAATAATGTGACATTATCTTCCAACTGAAAACGCAATTAAATACCAAAAAGGAAGACACCACCATCTAGACAACAGTATGGATTCAAGTCAGATTGAAAAGATCAGCACTGCCTCTGGAAAGTACAGCAAGGCTTCAAAGTAGCAATGGGAATCTTATCTTTTGAAACCGAAAGAAAAACTTTCCAGCCCTGAAACACACCCGTTTCGGTGCTTTCTGCCAATGAAGCTAAGCCAGTCCTACTTTGTGCCATCAAGGAAGATCTCAGTGGAGAAGCAGTATGAATATAGCTGATACCATCAAGAAAGGTAAACCCTACATGTGGAAGACACCAGGCAAGTGACAAGGATCATTAGCAGCTAGAATCATCTCCCCTCACTCCCCAGGAAGGCTTAGCTCTTCACATTAAATTGAACATGGGCTAGATGGTCCTCCCTCCACATCCAGACAATTTCATACCCAGGTTGACCAGTTGTTACTTCTTCATCCCCAAGGAAACAAGGCCCCTGCTTCCTGCATGCCCTCTGTCTGCTGGCTTAGGAATAGAAACAGCGCTCGGGTTCTAATTGAACCTTTACTCCATTGCACAGAGTGCTGCACCAGTCCAACACAGTCAACACTATCTATGGGGGCATGAATAAGTACTAATACCAGCTCACTTCTCACGGGTTAAGGGCCTCTGGCTTTATTTACATGCAAGACAAGCATGTCACTGATTACATGCTGACAGTGCTATGTGTTACTACCCAATGCTGCTGGCTCCGGTCCAAGAGCTAGAACATGCTACTCCGATTCTGACACAAATATCAACAGCTTGGAAACAGAGGTCCAGATGGTTTCATGTCACAAGAGTCACTTTCCATTAAAAAAATTGTAAAATATTGAATGTAAAACATGTATTTAAAAAAGAAACTAGTGGTTATGCCATTCGTTTTTTGAAAGGTTTACTTAACAGCAAATACATATTGTGCCTTTCCTACTTCTTCTGATATAAAAGGCCTTAGTGTTTGTTTTTAATTAAGCTTTTTCTTCATGTGCTTTCCCATATTATGTGCAATATTTACTCTTCACTTCTTTTCACTTGCACCCTTTGTGTTGCAGAACCCCAATGAAACCCTTAGGGCTGCAATTTTAGAAGTTTCACTTACTCCTCCTAGTTGGGGACACAAAAGTCCATCACTCATTACTGCCTTGTGTGATAATTGCTATCCAATAAGTCTCTTCTCTCTCTCACCTAAACAAGTCCTAAAACAGGTACTTTGTCACCTGACAAATCTTGTTTCTCTCATATCGCTAGATCATCACAGCTACAGCAACACTACACTAGTAGCACTATTCAAGTCCTCCAAAGAGCTGGCCAGTGTCCCCCAGCATAGAAGGGAAAGGTGTGGATTTAATATTTCCTCTGTGAAAAACAAGCAGAAATCTTTACAGCATGTTGGTAAGAGGCCATGTTTACACACAAGGAGGGAGAGGCATCCTTTTGTTTTTGATTTTGCTTTGCAGTTCACATTTAATGATCTTCAGTTCAAAATCAGCTATAGTCTACATAAATATATGGTGCACATTTAACCTGGGGAGGAACGTCCTCTGAATGAAAAACATTTACAGTTGCAGCATATTTCTGGTCTAGAATTGTTGTTCCATAAGAGCCAATCTATTTTATGGGGAACTCCAAGCACACAGTGTGTAACCTCCCAGTGCTGTTTCTGCACCTGCAGCTAATACCTCTTCACTGCACTGGTTTGTAGAGAGACCTGTTCTATGTGGAGACGTTCCATTAGTGTGCCAGTACCGTGAAGGTGCTTTGATGAACGTCAAACAACTCTTGTTAACATGCACACCTTTAAGTGACCTAGTAGTTAGCTCTCTGCATTGCACCATGAGAACTTGGGTTTAATGTTTGTTTCTTTACTTCTAGGAAAGGGAAGGAAGCACTGTAGACAGTTTGTTCAGGCCATGCTAGCTGGGGAAAGAGCATTGGGTTGATGTGGAAGAAAGCATGTTTTCGACGCTTGCTAAACAGCATTGCTGATTCTTTCTAGAGAGCATCCCATCCCTGTCTCTCTGGCTGCAAATATGGTGCATGGGGAAGGTCCTTGAGGGTGGCATATGACATCAAGAAAACTTAAGTGTGGGGCTATTTAGTGTTTCCATAGGAGCATACACAACTCTTCTGGGGAATGTAGATGGCCAGAAGCAAGAAACCATATTAGCCTCTCCATCATTATAAATATAGGAAAAAGCAAGTAAAGGACTCGCAGCATGATGCAGCAACAAATTATAAAAAAGGACCCCAGGGCTTCAGGTATCAGTTTCATCAACAAGTCTGATATCTACTTTACAGGGTTAGCAGTCTCAGTGGTGCTATGTAGATTTGTTTGGGAATGACACTATCACTCACGCACAGGTGAAGAGCAAGCTGAATATATTTATCAGTTACCATTAAAACAAAGGCTAAATAAAGCACATTAATGGTGCAACTCCAACCAAACTGTTCTGGGTAATTCAAAGTTAGAGTGATGCCTGGCATCAGACATCACACCCTATGCACAGCGCTATTTAAGGTAAGCCCTGTGGGATCAATTTAAGTTTTGGGAGTCTAGTAAGTGGTCTTTCCCGGAATTGTGACTGAATTGCTGAGTGTACATCTGCTTGCTACTGTGTGTAGGAATACAACAAGTGCCCTCCTAGCTCAAACACAGCAGCCCTACTAATTAGGCCAAAAAAAGCCTCCTCTGGCAGACACTATTGTAACTGTGCAATTTGCTTATGGGTGGATTGGACAGTGAGAGGGCTCACGCTCTAGGTGGGAGGGAAAGATGGGGGAAATGTTCACGTCACAGTTTTGACTCGTTACAAACTTTTAATATTTAAATAAATTATAAGATGGTTAGTTTAGAGAGGGATCCTGAAATGCAGAGGAAAAATCTGCTAGGAACACTACCAGGCTCTCACAGTCCTGTATATGTCCAGGCAACCACAAAGTGGAGGGCAGGACAAGATACAAATGCAGGTCCACAAATACTGCCCTCTATGTGAAGCAGGGACCAATCTGCAGCAGTGTCTTGCTCTTTTGCAGTTAACGCCTTCCCTCCCCCAATGATCCAAGAAATGTAACATTAACATTATTAATCAGAACACTAATAAATAGACACAGGTAACAACAGTCCAGTCATTTAAAGTGGAGGTTGTAGGATGCAGCAGGCACACACCCAAAACTTGTCCGTTTCTTAAAAGGTACAAAAATGAATCTTCTTTCAAGTATTAAAAAAATAAGTTAATTGACATAAAAGGGTCAAAGTGACTAAGGGCCCAGGCAGGTCTTAAGCTTCATTTCCAATGTGCAAAAACAAAATAAGGAGGAAAAAAATAATCAAAACAAACACTGAAGTGTCTCATCAACAAGTCACCCAAACATGGCTCCCACTTGGGGTTTATAAGTCAGACTTCTGTTTGACGATCCCCTCAACACACTTGCCACATCTCACAAAGTCAATATGTTCCAGTGTCAAAACAGTCGCAACAACAAACAAAAAAAACAACAACAACCCGAAATCCATTAGCCTTTCAACTGTGGCCATGAAGACAAGGCCAGCAGTGACTGCCTGTCCAGTGTGTAGCAACATGTGGGGAGATATGGGAGTCTTCCCCACTTTTTCATTCTTTTCTCTCCATAACAATGGCAGAATTCTGAAGAGTATGATGGAAAGAGTCCTCCAATACCCAAGTCTCTGCAAAAGCTACAAGGAGCAGAAGATTTCAGTCGAACAGACTACCTACATTTCTTCGTGTCCATGCATAATGTTTAAATTCAGGTTTCTTTGGTGGGGAGGAAGACTAAAACAATGAAGGTGCTGTTCTGGAACACTGGCGCTATCCTTAGGATGGTTAACTCTTCCACAAGTGCTGCTACAGGCTGCTGTGGTTTTCAGGAAGAGGGTAGCCACTCCTTCCCTTTTATTAAAAATCCTAGTATTGAAAATGGGAGGGGAACATAACTGCAGCAAATCCAGTCTGGTGAAGGGTTACTTCTCTAAAAGATAATAACCTCTTCCTCTGTCCCCAAAGTTTATTCCTCTCCCTCATATTGTAAAAACACAACGGCCCCTTTGTACCAGGCCCTAAGGAGGCTGTGCAGTCTTAGCCTTCGACTTGGTGTGCAGACATGTGGAACTGAGGCCTTTGGAGTTAATCCCAGTTATCAAAAGGCTTCTAGGTGCTTGAAACTGAATCCTTGCGTGCTGTAGGAATCTTATGGTTTCCTCCTCAAGATCTCCTGAGCCAGGTAGTTCTGGCGGACTCAGTGTAGGCCAACTGGACAACACAAACCAGCAGAGGTGGGTGTTAGCTCAGGACCAGTTCAAGCTAAAGCCTTTGGAGAGCATGACCGCTTCTAGGTCCTTGTCCTCCTCCTTTTCTCGTAACCTCTGCTCCTCAAGAAGGGCTACTAGAGAGTCTCTCTGTTCCACCACTTCCAGCATCTCATTCAGGATCCTCTTTTCCTCTGACAGCTCCTCATCTGTCTTTAAGTGATCTGGAGAGAAATCCAAAAGTGTAAGAGCAACCAGGACTGGAAACATGCACATACTCCATAAGAAGTTGTCTCTCTTGACACTCACCTTCCACTGCCATCCTTTCCCGGAGCTCCTGCTGTAATCGGCTCTGCCTGTCTTCCAATTCCAGCTCCCGAGCACTGAATAGAGAAACAAAACAGAAGACTATGTAAGATTTAGGTAGGTTTAGATGTGTTGGCTGGGAGCCAATCCTCATTCAAATCTGGCCAAAGATTATTGGTGCTGAATCATTAACATTTTCCATTTTTTAAGTGTGGAAAAAATGGCTGCATAGGTCCAGAGATGTTCCAAAAGACATTACACAAAGGTACTGGAAGAAAATCTGAGAAGGTAAATAGAGTTGGGAGGATTAAAGTCCCAAGTAGTGGACAGATGGAAAAAAACAGAACTTTGGGGGAGATTCTCTTTTCCATGTAGTTGGGTACCAACCAGCCCAGCTGCTCTCTCACAGTCTTATTCATAGTGTTAATACCTACACTTAAAGTATAAGATAGGGAGAATGGGAAGGAGCAGATACATCTGCAATTTCTGCAGAAGACACAATTTACTTCTTTGCGAGTAGTAGGGCTGAGTGATGAGGGACAGGAAATATACGTGTAGCAAGGATTGTTTTTAGCGACATCTTTCACTGGACCACCTGGATAGTAGGGAGAGGTGCTAGAGAATCTTCCAGGCACAAATTGTTCTTCAGGTCTGGGAAAGAAGCAGATATAGTTTGAGCTAGAAAACAGATAGCTCAAGAGCAGTAAGAAGTGCAGTAGAACAGATAAAAAAAAGAAGTGGACTAAAACTAGACAATAGCTTTATGGCTCATTGCAATCTAGGGGCTACCTCTGCTAACCTCCCTTTACCTCAAGTGTAATAATGACTCTTGAATGATCTTGCTCTGTAACTAATTAGGTTATCTAGTCTACTGCACTTCTCTTGTTTGAAGCCATTGTCTTTGTTCCTACTTTACAGCTACGCACCCCCTGCATTCCCTTAAGTAGATTGAAGGCAGAGTAGAGATGCCCCTTACAGACTAACTGAATCAGAGATGCGTAAGTTTTCATGAGCAAGAGCTCACTTCATCAGATGCAGACTGTTTGTCTTTGTACTTGGAGTTGTATACATGCCACTGTTTTGTTACTCAACTCAAGTCGTCTGCTTCTTTTCCAGACCTGAAGACAGACAATACATGCCCAAAAGCCTGTCTGACCTCTCTCATCTATGCAGCTGCTCCAATAAAAGCTGTCACCAAAATAATCCTTACCTTCTGTGCATGTGCAACTCTCTACACGTTACACTTAAGGTGTGATTAACCAGTTACTTACACATTAAGTTGTGACACAGTTATACATTCAACCAATTGATGGAATGATAAAACAAACAATAAACTACAAAACTGTTCCACAACAAATATGTAATAACTTTGTTAGCTTATTCTAATCTCACTATTAATTGAACATGTGGTCAAACACACTCCTTTGGGGCTGGGAGCACCAACAACTGAGGAGCTAGGGTAAACCACCCGTTGCCAGCCCCACAGTTGACAAGTCTTGCAGAGGCAGTAGCATTCCCAGTGCTGCCCCTGCTGCGAGCCTCTTTAGCTGTGGGGCTTGCAGTGGGGAGAGTGCTGCCCCTTGCAAGCCTCATAAGATGCAAGCCTCATCAGCTGCGGGGCTTACAATGGGGGCAGTGTTATCAGCTGAAAGGCTTACAGCAGAGGCAGTGGGGGAATGCTGCTGCCATTGTGAGCCTCCTCAGGTGTGGGGTTCACACAAGCGGCAGTGTTCTTTCCACTGCCCCTGCTAGGAGCCCCACAGCTGACAACACTGCCCCTGCTGCAAGCCTTACAGTAGGTGTCATTGGCTGTAGGGCTCATAGCCATTGTGATCCTGGGCTCCCCCTGCACCAGCAATAAGGTATGATGGGATCTAAAGCACAATTGCGCAGATCTTGTATTAGATGCACTGCACCTTTACCTACATGGGTACAGAAGCCCTGAAGAAAAACTACTTACCAACTAATGAACATTAAGGTGCCCTACCTCCTCAGACACAGACCCGAGTAGCACTTTGTTACCTATTACCTGTACTCCAGAGCTCACTGAGCTTCTGAAACCCCAGAGTCAACCTGTGCCTGCTCAGAAACTAGTTAGAATTGCATGCAACACATCGTTGGCTATAAATACTGAAGAAGAGCTGCAGCATCTGAGCCCAGATGAAAGGTCATGGGATGTGCCTGAAGACTAAGAGAGGGCTATTTGGGAAATATGTCCAACTAAAAAAGAAGGGGTAGAATGGCAGCCAAGATGGTTACATTCATTACCTTCCTTAAACCAGGAGAATATGTTGACTCATTCTCTCCAAAGACTACCCACCACTAAAATTACAGATCAGAATTTTGGGATAAACTTGTGAGCATGGGGTGCTTTGTATGGGAAATACTTAGGAGGACTGTTACAGGGCCCTAATCTTTAATTCAGTTTCCACACTTTTGGACTGACTCAAATCTTTTGACCTTTTGTACATCATTAGTTCTTTTTCTAGTAGAGGTTTTTCCTAATGTACCCTAGTTATTTATTAGCTGAGAATCTGAGACACTTCTTAATGCATAACATTAGGCAGACTAGGTGTCCTGAACCCCGGACACTGTCTGCTAAATCTTCAGCAAAATCTTGGCTCAATAAGGCCTCCCTCCCTGCCCTTCTCCTGATTTTAACAAGGTGTCTGCTTCTAACTAAGCTCCCCGCTCTTCCCCTTTCCCTTCCTGGAAGATAGTACTACATTTGGCTAGACTGCCAAAATATTATTAGCAGGGAATTTCAACGACTTTGTAGATTGCACCTGGAAGATAAGTCAAGTGTTATTTTCCAGGAAGAGAGAGGTGCGAAGGAAGGTTTGACCATAAGGGGACATCTAAAGTAGTAAAATAGGATACACCTGCATAGGTACCCATATGTTAACTGGTTTTACTCATATGGTAACTGATTTTCTTAAGCTGACATTAGAATCTGATTTTTTAATAGATATTCAATGTATAGCAGGTTAAAAAAAAAAGTAATTTTTCAGATATGTAACCCCTGAGCACTTACCCTCTGCTAGCCAGTCTGATCAACCAGCTAACAATGATTAAAGGTTCTCTAGTTATACTTGCTGGGCACATCTACACATTCATTAATGAGCTGTAATTACAGTGCATTTAGTTAGTATCTGTAATGACAAATACTGACTTAACGTGCTGTAATTGACACTACAGTGCATTAGCTCAGAGGCACTTTTTTGTGATGCTACTGTGCATTAGCACAGACTTTCCCCACTGTGCTAATGCGCAGTATAATTAGTCTTCTGTGCATTAAGTGTCTTGTGTAGAGGCACCCACTTTGTCATTTCTTTAAGCTTAGTAAGTACTATGTGCAGTAAACCAGGGAGGAAGTTGAGCAGTGCAGGGCTGGGGCCCAGTGAACCCAGCTGCTCACAACATGTTACTGGCCTCCTGGCAACATAGAGAAGATAGTGCCAGAAGCAGGCCCTCCAGCACTAGTTGTGTATAATGTCATCTTTGAAGCTGTACTACACACTGTGAAGAAAGCCCTTGTTCACTCACAAGATCATCAGCTCCGATTCATAGCGAACCAAGGCATTCTTTTCTTGCACCAACTTGAACCACTCCTGCATCAGCTTTGGATCGTCCTTCTTCCCCATGCCTGCAAAGACAAAAACTTCTTAAGCATCCAGCTGATGTCCTGACATCCCTATGAGCCCAAGAGGCAGGAACACAAATGGGGGCAAACTGTGCAAAGAAAGCCAAGCAAGATGCTGCCAGAGCACTCCCAAGCCGGGTCCATTTAGTTTGCCCACAGCACACAAAGAGGAGGGCACAGAACTGTGGAAGTCACCTCTTAAAGAATTCTCTCCTCCTTGGATCAATATTTCCTGAATCCCTTTTACCACTGCTCTCTTGTCTTCCCACTATCCCAAATCCATCATTTTATGACTCGTGTCTACTTCACTTTCATTTGATGAACTTCGCTAACGTTTCCAGTTCTCAAGCAGTTTACTGTGTGCTGACTGGTAGATCTCCATCCCTACGATTGTAGCCTTTTGATGTACTTTTCCTTTCCTCAACCACATAAATTGAATCAGTGCCCTTTTGTCATCGTCTAATGAAAAACTTTCTTTTCACTGGCTTCTCCATTAGATGTTTTTCCCATATATCTCTGCCCCTTTTGGGAAGTCTTCTGTGTGTGCAATCTATTAACAACAGTCCACAGTATCCTATAAGTAAGTTTCCCGCTACAGTATTACTTATCAGTATTAGAATGAGACACACTGAAGCCTACCTATACTTGCTAATGTAAAAAGGGGTAGGAGGAAAAGAGTGCTGGGCCTTGATGACCCAACTTACTTCTCATTTTCTTAAATGTACTTTATCTCAAAAGGAACAACCTGCCCTTATCCAATAGCCTACTGACAAAACTCCACTTTTGTCAAGAGCTATGCAGATTGAATTGCTATACTACGGTTCCTTAAAGTCTCTGCAATGAGTTAGGTGCGTGTCAAACCCAAGAGTACACTCCTTCAAGGCAATTCCTATTTTGGGCCTTTGATTCAGCCATGAACCATGTACAGATGGATCCCTATGACTGCATGCAACCTCACTTTGGTTGTAGTGGTCTGCCTGTCTGCCTGCCTGCATGGAAGTTGTTGAAGGTTTGGGGCTTTAAAGATGAGTACTAGGATGTAGGGATTTAATTGACAGCTCTGACTAATTAGATGTTATAGACACAGAACATCCATGTTAAAAGCAGCTTCTCTTGGCTTTAAAGGCAGTCTGTTTAATGTGCTAGAAACAACCAAGCAGCAAGTTTTCTATTCTAATACCAAATCCTGCAAAAACTGGACATACATCTCACTCCAATGGCCAGTGAACATAATCTGTGGCCCTCCTCCATCCCTAACTCCAATGTTCCCTTGGAGCCAAACAGTAAGGTCCTGTACATCCTGCTAAGCAGTTGTGAGGCTGTTGCATAGCTTAGTAATACCTGCAGCTGAAATACAGAGTCCGTGAACCCTTAGGAAATGCTGCCCCTCATCCACACCCACCCACAACAGACTCTGGCTCTCTGGATTTTATACCAGTCTGTTGCTCAGTTCTAAGCATTCCTTTCTGAGCATCTCTGCACAATATGCCCACCTGGCCATGGGAGAGGGGAATTTATACATGCAGATATCCAGTTCGGGGGAGCCATGAAAGCACTGGGAAATCTCCCCACCCTTTCCAGTGCCAGGATATAAAGAAAATAAAAATCTCTAAGAAACAGCCAAATACACATTGCTACTGCCCTGTGAAATAGATTGATTTTTGTTTTAAATAGCCAATGAGCACAGGAATGTGGGAGGGGTGGGGAGGGAGGGTGGACAATCAATGTGAGAGAGCACTATGAAAAGCAGAGTAAGTGGTTCGCAAAAAATTACACCATGATCACATCCCAACCCCTTCCCCCATGCCTTGGCAATGGAAACTCTATGGCAAATTCCATTTGGGACAAATTCAAGAACGCACTCGCAAGACACGGATTATGGAAGACTGGTTGGTTGGCTATTAAAACTCAGGGATATTTTGCAAACCAGTCTTTGTAAGGACACAGTATTCCTTTAATCCATCCATACAAATTAATAAGCCTGTTAATGAAGGAGATTCTCTTCTCTCACCCCCATCTCCCAGACACCCTTCATGAAGAATAGAGAAAAATCAAATACACCAAATGAAAACAGGAGCTTTGCAGTGTGACGCTGCTGCAGCCGCGATTGTAAATCAGTGTGCCTTGGACTTTGAGACATCTCTCCCCACAACTTAAAACAGAAAAAGGGATACTGTACCTTTAAGAAATTGCCATGTATTCATACAAGCTTGTTACAAGATTTCTACTGAGAAGATTAATTGAAGGAAAGAAAGAAAGGCCTTTGGGAGTTGGGTTGGTTTCTTCAGTCACTAGCTGACTAGTGCTGCTATGACAATTCAGCTGAGGCTGAGGGGCATGGGGTTTGCATGAGGTTACATTACCTTCGTGGGCACAGCAAGGGCAGAAGGAGAGAGGTCTACGACGTGGTGTCCCGGCATTGGGCTCAACTTCAAAAGGAGCAAACGAGGAAGAGGAAAACAGGGGAGAGGAAGAGGAAATTGGAAGTGGAGAGGAAGGGGGGAAGGGGTGAAATAAAAGACAAGCAGAGGACAAAAAGCATAAAAGAGTGAGAAAGAAAGGAAACAACAAGAAGAAAAGAAACGAAAATACGAGAAATGGAGAAGCAGAAACAAGGGAAACAATCTACAGATGAATAAAATCCCTCACTGGCACAGATAACGGACAAAAGCAGACTGAGGCACTGGGGAAAACTTACTGAGCTACGTATCTTCCTGGAGACAGATTACTTTTGAGTTTTTCCTTATTCATTGCATACTTTCAGTTGCATTGTCTTAACTCTAATACCATGCCATATAGATGAGATTCCAGGAAACCAAAGTGAGGATAGGTGATTAATTACCTTCGGCAACATTAGTTTCTTAAGTGAAGTTACAAAAAGTCCCACTTGTATCTGTATGGTACCAACACTAAACAGCAACCCTACCTTAAAGATTTATCATGGCCATAAGTTTATCACAACAGCTTCTACTGGTGGTGAAAACGTTCCTTTTTTAATGGAACAGAGGTCCCTGAGATATAGGGCTGTGAAGGGAAAATTTGGTTAATATATGTGGGATGTGGCATGTGAGAAGCTGTTGGCTAGGATACTCTGTCTCAAACATTGGTAAGCACATGTATTTGTTAGTCTATCAGCATTTAGAATCAGAAACAATACCTAAATGGGCAAAAAATGACACATTTCAGTATGTGGGGGGGGAAAAGGTAAGGTCACCCAAAACTCATTTTAGCAGTTTGTAACAATAAAAAGCCAGATTATTTTCCCCCTATCAGCCACTGACATGCAATTCTATTCCACCCTGCTTGAATCCCTGAAAATACGTTAATGTATTAATGTAACAACTTCCATAACATGCTAACACTTTAGCCTTAAGTCTCAGTCACAGAAAAGGAGCAGAAAGTGGCAGACTAGTCCATCTTCTGTGTTCACTGTTTTTCAAGGACTTGAACCAGGGTGTAAAAGGAGCCAAAACTTGAAAAGTCAGCATTCCAATTCCCACCTCACAAAGTGAGGCAACGGCACAGGTCTCTGAGGCCTGTTACACTGAATCCTGCATTGGTAATGGTAGCATAGATAACACAGTAAGTCTTTTTCCTCTTTTCTATTGTTATCTGATGTAAGATAAACATGTGTCTTGTACAGAAGAGCTCAACTACTTGAACACTGAGAATCCACTTTTCAGCAGCACTCAACATTATAGGGACTAGGACATGTCCACCAGTAATCACTGACATTTCTGAAAGTAACACAGGTGACCACCTGCAACAAGAAGGTGAAGTCCCTGGATGCCAGAGCTGGTGGTGTATGCCACTTGCTACTCAGAATGTACAGCTGTAGTTAAAAAAGGAAGGAACACCTGTGTCAGTGGAAGGCATGATTCATCTGATGAGAAGAATGCATAATGCACAGACATCCACAGAACTCTGGTTGTATGATCGAGAGTACAGCCCCAGAATACCACCGAACTGGGCATAGTTTCAGAAGGGACCATCACAGAACTACAGCAGCACATAGAGGCAGTACATCAGCTTGCAATCCTGTGGCTGAGCAGCATGGTTCTCAAACACAGGAAAAAACTTTTGCACTGGGAGTAGGAGGGGTGACATCAAGGAGGGGTTCCACAACTGGCTGCATGATAATTACAGCTAAAGCATCAGATCAGCCTTCAATGACATTCATATTCTCAAACACTTCTTTTCAGTCATTTAGACCTTACTTAAAAATTACATTTGCACTGAAATCTCCTAGGGCTCATCTACAAGTGCCTTTTTGGAGTTAAGATTAAAGTGGATTCACCTAAACCACATAAAGACACCTCTAGTGCAGATGAAGAGGACCCCCTCTCCCTACCCCAGGAGTTGGTGCAGAATAGTCATTGTACTTTACAGCCAGACCCCATCTTACTTTCAGTTCCCTGGGTGGAAAAATCTTGACACTTGTTTTTCAGTTAACAAGTCTTTTTTTTTTTTTTTTTGAGAAATCCTCAAGCAATCAATGTAACAAAATGTTTACACTTTGGAGAGAGATTTTTTCAGAGACAGAGAGAGAGAGAGCGTGTATGCACGTACACACACATACAGGAGGGCAGTCTCATAAGAAATGCAGCTCTGTTTACTTCATTATTAGTGGTTCTGTAGGCCTGAATATAAAAATAATGATCTGCCTTGTTTGATTTAGAAAGAAGCACTCTAGAAGTATCTGTAACATACACACCATCTGAATTCTACCTCCTCACTCAAATCCCTGCCAGAAGGCTATTTCTGTAAGGAGTCAGAGTGCTAAGCAATATCTGTCTCTATACAGAAATATTCTAAATTACCATTACTATGAATCTATGAATCTATGAATCTATGAAAACCATACCGGTATTTTCTTGCTTGAATTTTCTCTTTTACATTGAGAGTTTGCTGGGCAAAACAATTTTTTATGGGTCTAACAGAGCATTGAGCACAGTGCTGAATGAGTCAAAACGTGCAGCAAATTATGCTGTGAGAATGTTTCCAGTTACAGATGCTAGGAAGATACTATGTCACTTACAGGTGAGTGCAGAATTGTTCCAAGGCAGAAGTTCCCAAACGTTTTCTTATTGTGCATTCCCTTCCAGATTTACCAGTTGCCTGTATACCCCTACTCTACTATCATACATTTTATATTTTAATCCCTTAAATGATAATTATTATACTGAAAATTAAATCCACCATTTACACAATTTATCCTGCATACCCCACCAGAGATGTCTTGCATATTCCCAGGGGTACGCATACCACAGTTTGGGAATCCCTGTTCTAAGATGACAAGGAGTTCCCAAAGTGGCCACCAGAGACAGCCTAAAATTGTATTTACTTTGACTGTCTTACACAAAAATCAATCAGACCTGGCCTGATATGCAATCTGATTAGACTTAACCATGTGTGCACAACTGTAGGCTAGTAAGTGTTTTCACCACTGGAGCACCAAACAGTGAGATATCAGGAGTGGGTATAAACACTAGTCTCCTGAAAACACCATGGAACATATTCATCTAGCAAGAATGAAATGCAACTACTGTTTTGCACCTACAGTATGTTCAAACTGCAGCCTTTTTCTTATCCCAGGTATAAACATATTTCAATACATAACCATACCTGATAATGTATCGAAGTGGCAAAGTTACAGCGTTTCTGGAAAACCTGAATCTCCTGATTTTTGCACAACCAAAACTCTCACACCAGGCCTTTTTAAAAAAAATGCAATACATGTTGTATTATGTGCTGAATGCCACAAATTGCAAAGGGCAATATAAACTGCATTCCTTCCCAGGTTGAAAACTTACCTTTTAATATTTCAAAATGCCAAAAGTGTGCCAGTCTTCATGTCCCAGTAAATGCCATGAGCTAGTCACAATTTTTATAAAAACCAGAGGTTCGGGAACAGCGCACCCAAACAATGCTAATGGGGAATATGAATATAATGTTAAAAGCCTCTTCAGTAAGACAGTGCTGCAAAAATGCTGATGCCCACCTGCTAACTGAGCACTGGCACAAAAGTGTTTAATACACACTGATCTATCACCCTGATGTGGTATACACAATGCTGTCAAAAAAGGATTGTGTACACACCTTTACAAAACTCTCATCTCCCTCTTGGTGTCCGCATGACTCTCAAGGACTCTCCATATTCCATGTCTCACTTCTCTTTTAAAGGATCTTCTTTCCTCCTGATAGGTTTGGTCCTAGCTTCAACATTTTCCCAGGAACTCCCCACCACCCCAAAAAGGCAGTCTCACCTGCATTTGGCTCCATCACTACTTGCACTGTTCCTTCTTCCCCACCTAAAATTTAGCTTGACTCCTTTTCTCAACTCCCATTTCACACCAGAACCACTGTCCCAGCCTCAGTGTTTCTTCCTATGTCACCCTTCTTTCCACACCCACAAACCATAGCCTTTACTGACTCTGCTGCTCCCCTGCTGACTCAGATTCCCTCCTAAAAGCACCTGCAGCCCTATCCAACTGCATCAGGGTAGGAATGAACCCTCTCTCCTTGGTAGCCTCTTCACTTTTTGGAATGCCTAACATTTCATCCTCCTGAAAAAGATCCCCTGGGCTCAGATGTAATGAATGATTGAAATCGGCTCCAGACTTTTTATTAAAATAAACGTGTCGATGCTAGAGAGTACAGAAGTGTATTCCCTGGCCCGTACTGCAGCAAACTACATAGCACTACTGCAAAGAATTATTATTGCACTGTTTGTAAGATACCTACCATGGTGTTGTACTGCACAATATGATATTACACTGAACAGTACTGAGAGGCATTATTATACTGAACAAAACCATACAGCAGCTTGCACAACTCTGCTGTCCCTCCTCTACTCAGGCACAACATCAACATTCTCCTCATATTCACTGATTCTGGTGAGCACTGAAATGCTGGCAAACAGATTCACAACTGGACGTTTAAATCAAGATAATTTGATTTTTTAAAAAGGAAAATATTTGCATTATTCCAGGAGAAAAACAATTTTCCATTGATCATCACAAACACCAAATGTATTCTTCAGGTGGATCCCTTTAAGAAAAGGCCTCAACAGCTATTTAAGAAGACTATCAGGAACAAGTTAATTTGATAAATCGAGAAAAAAAACACATCCCTTTATCAAAGTGATTCTTTTAGGTAGTTCACTTATCCACATTTAAATTCTGAGAAGTATAATGTTTGAAAGCTAGAATTATTTACTTAAAAGCTCAGATTCCCATGGCCTATGCTTAAACACAGTGCTGGGCAGACTATAAGCTCTCTAGAAAGCAAAGCAAACCACATTATGTTCTGGCTTACCAAATGGTACTGAAGATTTTACGATTTGTCCTTACCTGCACTTGTTACATCTCCTACCACCCTCCACCCATTTGCCTTGTTGTTTCTCTCAAGGTCATCATCTTCCCTCATCATACATAGCCCAGCTTCCACATGTGTGGCTGACACAGCTAGGCCCTATCTAGGTAAGAAAAAATCACAACCTCCTTGCTAGAAAGGTACTAAGACCATTTCCCTAAGCAGTGCAGGGCCAATGGGACCAAGACACTTGGCTGATAAATGTAAAAAAAAAATCCACCCATCTTTAAACAAATTTCATACAGTGTAATGCTGGTGAAAAGTCCCATAATAGTCAGGTTTAGAAAATGATTTTTTCTCCCTCCCCACAGCATGGAAATAGAGCAGGCAGTGGAAATGTAAGCCTCCTCTACTCTCCTGCAAATGAGATACAATCTGGAAGTATCTAAAGATAAGAGGGAAGCTCCATTTCTATAGTCTTTGGCCTGTCCACTGGGGCTACCATAAGGGTACTTATTGGAGCAGTCTGTGCGCTAAAAAATGGAACAAGATGTATGAATTTTTTCACATCACCAAAAGCCCACTGATGGCAATACCATTTTGTCACTATGAACCTGAATTGGAAAAAATAGGTCTTTAAATTAGTCTGCAAACTGATAGTTCCATATATGAGTTGATTGCTTCAGCCAACTATCAGCTAGGTAGGTACAAATCTCTGTGTTGGAAAAATTATCCACTAACTGCTAAAACACTGTCTTTGTTCCTGAAATCCATACTATAACTTAAGAGTTTACCTAGGAGTTGAACTGAGGACACATCTGCTCATAAATATGTTACAGCAAGAACAATTTTAGAGTTACCCATTTTATATACATTTATATATTTACATGTTTTATGTATATTAATACCTTTACATTTGCAAGCACCTGCAAGCCATATTACAAGTCATTTTCCTATAACAAACTACTTTGTGACAACATTATACACAAAAATAACTCCTGGCTTATGTCAACTTTCCCTTCTGTTTCTCTTTTACACTCTGAATCTATTCCTCCAAGTCATGCACTGTTGGAAGGACAAAGCCCCACACTGGTTTCCTCCCGTCTCTGCTGTAAGATGCTGTTTCATAAACCCAGGAGAAGCAGCAAGCATGATTAAACAAGAATGAAGAAAGCACAATGAAAAACCTGTGTGGGGCAGCACCTCAATTCCTAAATTAACCTGACCACCAAATGCAGCACTCCCATTCTGCACAAGCCTCATGCAGTAGGAGTTGAGCTGATTTCCACAGACAGTGGTGAGCCTCTGCAACTCACACCACTTCAAACAGATACACCTCAAGCCAAATGGGACCAGATCCTTTGTGAAGTGCTGCTTTGTGACCAAGGAATTAGGTTTGCATCCTGCTGGCTAACCAAGGTGGTTTGGCAATAAGTGAAAAGCAGTTCTGGGCAAAACATTCAGGTCTGAGGCTAACCTCAGGATCCTCCACAAAGCTGTGTTAACACTTGGGCCTTGTTGGGAAGTGAGCAAGTGATATTTTAAAAATTATTTCATCTCAACTTCTTTCTTTTAGCAGTCAGACTCAGGTCATTATTTTCATCTTGAAACCTGAGATAGAACCCAGGATCTTTCTAAATTAGAACAGCAAAAAAATCCTGTGTATTGATCAAAGGAGGTCTTTGATGTTCAGCCCTGCTTAACTGAGGTACTAAAAAATAAACCCTTCTATTTCAATATGCGAGGAACTGATCAACAACAGATTTGTAAAAGTATGTGGAGGTAAAGAGTCACCTCTTCCACTGTGAAGTAGGTCTAGGAAAAGTGATCCCTGCCTATACATCCAAAGTTCACAGAGAGCTGGGAACAAAACTTCTGTCCTATACCATTTCCAATACTCCCTCACAAATGCAGCATCCAGAGGGCTGGACTGAAACTTACTGGAAAAAATTGCATTAAAAAAAGAGAAAGGGCAGCTGGAATACTATGAAATGGAGCACTATGTAAAATACATCCATGGTTATACTTAGAGCAGAGGAGATGAAAAGGATTAAAAGGAAAATCCAGGGAAAGAAACTGTTAAAGCAAAAAAAGGGACAATGCACCCATCCAGATGAGGTTTTGTAACCTCCTATCAGAACTCCCGGCAACTGTCAAAAACCAAAACAGATTGGTTCTGCAAATTCTTCAACTGCTCCTGCTTTTCTAAACTGGCACACTGTGTTTGCATTTGTGAGTTAAAAAGGGGATACCCCTTCCTAATCAGGGATGTGGCCGCAGGCAGAAGGATAAAGGATGACAGGATTCTTTACCTGAGGTGGCTATCCAACATTATTTTGAAGCTCTATCTACTACTTATCAAGCCCCTTTCTTTACTTCAACCCTGTAGTGAAGGGAACATGCTGCCAAATGACCTGAGAACCAAAAGGAATGAAAATAAGAGGAAACTTTTTTATCTGACAATAACACTCAGTAAGAGTAGCATTACATAAAGCAGTCCCTGTTTCAACAGGTTTGACCAGTAAAATTGAATTTTTTTAAAGCAGATTAAAGGAGGGAGGCACACACCCGGAAAAGAATGAAAAGGCTAGGAAAGGAGACTGAGACTGGGACCAGGGTAGGAATGAAAGATGGATTGGATGAGGGACCTAGAAGGGACACTGGGAAATAACTGAACAAGTAAACTGGGGCTGGGAGTTTGAAGGAATGAGACTAGAATTTGTTAAGCAATGAGACTGGGACTGAGATGAGAAGCCTGAGGAAGGGAAACGGGGACTGGGTAGTTGAAGAAATGCAAATAGGTTAAAGAGCCATTGGTAGGAAAGAGAGAGGAATGAGAGATCAGAGGAGGTGGGGAGAAAGGGATCGCATTTTCATAGACATAGGCTTCATAGACATTAGGGCTGGAAGGGACCTCAGAAGATCGAGTCCAGCCCCCTGCCCCAGGGGCAGGAAGTCAGCAGGGATCATAGGATCCCATGAAGATAAACCTCCAGATGCCTTTTGAAGGCATTCAGAGTGGGTGCTTGAACCACCTCCAGTGGCAATCTATTCCAAATCTTGGGAGCTCAGACAGTAAAGAAGTTCTTCCTTATGTCCAGCCTGAAACAGTCATGGACGAGTTTGTGACTGTTTCACCTTGTCATCCCTTGGGGCAGTTTAGTGAACAGACGTTCCCCCAGATCCTGGTAAGCACCCCTGATGAACATATATGTGGACACCAGATCACCCCTGAGCCTACGCTTTTCCAGGCTAAAGAGCCCCATGGCTCTCAGCCTCTCTTCATAAGGCCTGCTTTCCTGACCTGATCATGTGCGTGGCTCTTCTCTGCACCCTCTCAAGCGTCTCCACATCCTTTTTGAATACTGGAGCCCAAAACTGGATGCAGTACTCCAGCTGCAGCCTCACCAAGACCGAGTAAAACGGGAGGATGACATCCTGGGATTTACTTGAGAAGCATCTGTGGATACAAGCAAGCATCTTGCTTGCTTTACTAGCAGCAGTATCACATTGCAGGCTTATGTTCATCATGACCCCCAAGTCCCTTTCATCCATAATGCTAGCCAGCGTAGCACTGCCAAGCCTGTAAGGGTCCTGCAGGTTTTTCTTCCTAAGGTGGAGAACTTTACATTTTTCAGTGTTAAACACCATCAGGTTCTTGTTCATCCAGTTCTTGAGCCTGTCAAGGTCAGCCTGGATCACCCTCCTGTCTTCAGGTGTGGACGCTTTACGGCAGTTTGGTGTCATCAGCAAACTTGGCCAGTCTGTTTCTGATACCAATGTCCACATTATTAATGAAGATGTTAAATAGTATAGGCCCAAGGACAGAGCCCTGGGGGACCTCACTGGTCACAGGGCAACATGAAGATTGACTTCTGTCAACCATCACCCTCTGGATACTACCACAGAGCCAATTCCCCAGCCAGTGGATTGTGGTGAGGCCGAGGCTGCAGTTAGCCAGTTTTGCCAAGAGGTGATTGTGGGATACCAGATCGAAGGCTTTTTCAAAGTCAAGATATATGACATCAGTCTCTTCTCCTTCGTCCAGGTGATGGGTCACCTGCTCATAGAAGGAAATGAGATTGGTCAAGCAAGACCTACCCACAACAAACCCGTGCTGGCTATCCTTCAGGATGTTGCCATCAGCCAATCTGTTAAGAATGGCCTCTTTGATAATCTTTTCTAAGACCTTCCCCGGGATAGAGGTCAGACTGATGGGCCTATAGTTTGCTGGATCCACTTTCCTCCCTTTCTTGAAGATAGACATGACATTGGCCTTTTTCCAATCTTCGGGCACTTCACCAGAGCGCCAGGAGTTCTCGAATATCCGTGCCAGGGGCTGAGCTCTGATGCTAGCCAGCTCCTTGAGTGCCCTGCGGTGTAAACTGTCAGGGCCGGCTGACTTGAAGGTGTCCAGCCTTTCAAGATGTTCCTTCATGCGGTCAGCATTGATGGAGGCTAAGGAATCTCCCTCACCCAGGCCTCCCTGTCCTGTAATGGGCAGGGGTGTCCTGTGGGACTGGTGAAAAACCAATTTTGGAGTGAATGGACGCAAAAGCCTGTGGCTACTGAAGACACTTCCCTCCCACGTCAAGATTCCAGTCTCACTACTGCTGGGCTGTCTGCAAATACCTCTGAAAAACATTGACCAAATATCCCATCTATCTCTAGCACTGATCTACATCCAAGATGACAACCTGGGATTGCTTGAAATTATACCATTAGCTCGAGTGGTAGAAGTCTGTATAGTGGACCTGTAGCTCTGTTAATCACCTGTGTAGGGATCAAGATGATGTGGTGTGAAGACTTTCTGGGGTTTTTTTTCAATTTTCTTTAACCTCCCCCCCAAATAAATGACAAACAAAAATGATGTTAAATGAACATTAAAACTGTAAAGTAAAAAACTGAAAAAATTGGGACATGCCAAAATTAAGGTTGTCTGTGCAACTTTAATCTGGCTGATTTGTGTATATGCATTATGACAAAGACATAAATGCAGACTGTATCAGGGCTTACAAAACCCCTCATTAATTCAATGCACAGGATGGAGCTGCTCTGGAATGACTAAGGTCTACTTCACGGCTGCAGAAGTTGGAAGTTGTGTAGTGAATGAGCCAGGGAACTGGAGAAAAAGAAAGTATGTTAGTAGTTCCTGGAACAGTTTGTATTCACAGCCAGAAGAGATGAAGGCTGACCTGGAGAACTGAATGTGATACCAACCTCTGACGCAGAGTTCCTGTGTGATGCTAAGAAAAATAACTAAAACTTTTCACAGGATGATGCTCAGTTTTTGCATGCCTGAGGTCTGATCTGCACAAGGGCTGAACACTTTCAGATAACTGAAGTCAATCAGAGCTGTCCTTTGAACAAGGAGAGTGCCATATAACCCAACATTCTCTGAAACCATCAGTTGCTAGAAATCTCAAATTGTGCACCCAAAATTGAAAGATCCTTTGAAAACTTTAGTTGTGCTGTGCTTTATTTCCCCTCTGCAAAATGGATTATTACCACCCCTTCACTTCACAGAGTTGTAAATTCATACAGATACCATAGGAAAATAAAAACTTAGCAATTCTTCAAAGAAAAGCTTCAGTAATTTTCACTATGTGGGTCCACATATGGAATGATGAGAAAACAAATGATTGAATAGCTACTCGTAAAGTGAATGTTGTTCATGTTTTGCATGGAATGAGGCTGGGGTCCCGTGATCTGACAGTTAAAATTTGAAACTATGTATACACAAGAGGCTGAATTAAGGTTGAACAAGCTGCTATAACTTTGATATTTTCTATCTTCTAGTGCCTCACTTCGACATCTTTAAAACATTATTTTAGTACAGCTTTCTGCTTAATACAGTATATATATATATAGGAACAGCTGCCTACCACTGAAATGCACCATCTGTTTAACAGCAACAATACATGACATTTTAGAACAGGACGTGAAGAATGCAGTATCTAAATAAAGTGACAGTGACCATCTAGGGTAACAGAATGGAATGAAACAAACTGGAATTCAAACAGGAACCCAGGGTTAGCAATGAAAGTTGCTACATGATTCATTATGTCTTACTGAAAAGTAACTCAGTGACCACGTCTATACGAGACGCTGACTGCGCAGTCATTACCAGAGTTACTGCACAGTCGTGTCGAGGAACGGCTCTGGGCAATAGTCACGGGCTAATGTGCAGTCAGTGTCATGTAGATGCAGCCAGTGTCACTAAAGTTAAATCAGTAAAGTGTCTTAATTATAGTAAGAGGTTTAACATTTAAAATTCAATTTATTAGGTTTTTTTGTTAGCAATTTTCATTTTCTACCTGGGGACGGCTTCAGTGGTCTCACCTGTTCCTCTGAGCTGGGTTTAGGTGTCAGAGGCAGATTTCCTACAAAGTTATCATTAATCCAGGTAGGAGCCCTAGCTATTAATAATTTTCTGCAGGACAAGAGAGCCCCATTCTAAGAACTGACAATCAGAATGGCAGACTGCTACATCTATGTGGTGCTCATGTGACTTCAGTGTCCCTTAATAGAGATACAGTGGCCCACCCTCACCTGGACTGAGGCTTAAATTCACTGTTAAACTGGAACAATAGAGAAGATGAGTTTCTTCCATAAGCTTCAAAACTACACATCTCTTTCTGGCATTAAGTGTTCTGGCAGCCCCCAAAACAAGCGTAAAACAAATTACAAAGGTAACAAAAACTAAACTATAAATCCATATAGCCCAGCAGGTTGTACTGATTCACTGCATTTAAAGGGATACTGCCTGGTACTGCATTTCGGCCTACTTTTAATTGTCAAGGAAAAATATTTCAAGATGTAATATGAATGTCATGATTTATTAACCAAGAACATTCCCATGGAGTATTAAAAACTCAAACAAAGCAGACTTGTAGCACACAGAGTAAAACTGACTATAAATAGAAAATAAAAAGAAACAGTATAGTTCAGGGGTTGGCAACCCCTAGCCCGTGCGCCAGTGTGGCATGTGAAGACATTTTGGTTGACATACGTGCCTTGGTGTGGACAGCAGGGAACCTGCAAGGGGCCTGATCCTTGTTGTGACAGCACAGCCCTGGTTCCTTCCCTGCCGTCTATTCCAAGGTATGTGTTCTCCCACTGCCAGCAACAAGCTGGGCCAGAGCTCTGTTCAGCTACTTGCAGCTTCCCTGCTGCCTGCTGGCCAGCAGCCTGCTTCCCTGCCCCATGGCCAGCAGCAGGAGTCTGCCCAAAGCCCAGGTTTGTTGTGGCAAGCAGCTGGGAGGATGCAAGCAGCTGTACCAAAGTCTGTGGAGCCCTGGCCTGGCTCAATGCTGATGGCAGGTGCGCGCATGCTTCGGGTCAGACAACGGGGAAGGAGGTGCAGGTGGGGCTGCACTGGCACAAGGATCGGGCCCCTTGCATGTTCGCTGCCATCCAATCCTGGCACATCAACTTCTTCCAAGTTGAGGTTGTGGCTGTTTCTGACACTCTAACCAAAAACATTGCTAACCCCTGGTTTAGTATGACTGACCAAGCTGAGAGAAATACAAAAACCAAACAAGCAGAAACTGTGAAAAGTAAATTGGGTTTTTATTTTAATAATTTGAAATTTTGTAGCACAAAAATTAATTTTTTAAATGACAGTGTCCCTTTAAATGATTAATAACCGCATTGCTTTTAATGTTTTTAGCCATCATTAGTGATCTTGATGGGACTGTTGTCTCTATGTAGAGACAGAGGCATTAGGAGGAAGAGAAGGATAGGAGGTACTGTGGAGACAGCATTAGACAGGAGTAAGGATCTGTTAAGTGTACTCAGCATCAACCCTTTTACAGCTCCTACTGACCACACAGGATGGTGCAGGGACAGAACTGATAGATCTGGGGGCTCTTCAAAATCTCTCAGTATATGATATTTCAGAAAAGGAAGACAGAGACTGATGTAATAAATGAAATATAGGGCTCCATGGAGAGAGAGCTGCATGAAAATCAACTCAAAGGATTTGGATAACAACCTAGGGTAAGAAAAGGGAGGGTGGGGGGAAACCTTATGCATTGATACTTGAATATGGATGATGATTTTTTTCCCCAAAGGCATGGTGTATGATGGTAGACTGGAATTATTCTCAGTGGCTAGCCAGTCACATTATGGGATAGGGAAGCTAAGGCTGGGGGGACATCTTGGGAAGAAGTTTATGGAGAAAAATGACAGTAACAAAAAAAGGCACACAAGCAAATTGAACTTGCAGCGATTACAATCAATGGAAAGGCTCCCACTGTCTGCAGTGGGCTGTGAATTAGTCCTAGAGGATATTTACTTGGGTAGCCCCATCTATCCTTTCCATACTGGAGATATAGACACAAATGTTTTCCCTACTCATAAATACACTTTGGTTTTAATAACTTAACGTTCTAAAAACAAATGGAATGAGAGCTGGAGAAGACAAATCAAGTGAGCAGTTGGCTTTCTGATGGGTCCACGTGGGGAATGCTGGTTGCTCACCAACTCTACTAAAGTAGATTTGGCAACCAAAATAGGAAATTGCCACAGGAAGGGGGAGAGGAAACTAAAACAGCAAAGGAAAGGATTTTAATTTTCGAGGTGGGCAAACTATAGAAAAATGGAATTTACAATCTTATACTAAAAACACATATGAAGGGATCCAAGCAGCAGCATTCATCAAAGAGAGGAGAACTGGAATGTCAGAGGGATGATTTTAATCCCAACATCCAATACAAACAGCAACTCAATTTAATGTAGTTTTTGGCATGGTAAGTGTGATAAAGAATTAATATAAGAAGCTTCCAGATTAACATTCCAATGTTGCAAAGCAGGTCTTAGGGAAAGAGAGATCTGGATTCTGAGAGCAGACTCCCTCCTACCCTCCAGTAAAGGAAAAATGAGAGAAGTAATATCCCTCACTCACCAACATTTCTGAGGTTCCTAATAGGAACCTTTTGTTCTTGTCAAGACATCAAAACATTCTGGATTCCTTTGGAAGAAACAAGAGGAGCCAAGGAGAAGTAGGAGAGCACTGCCTCTGATTTATTTCCCCAGAGTGTGAGCAGCTCCTGCATTTTGCACATGCTTGTTCTGTGTCCTTGTATCCTTTGGCTCACTTCATAATAAATTCTTTACCCTGATAAAACCTGGAGGGAGAGGCTGTCTTTGGGAAGGATTACCAGATTACAGAATTGGCTTCTTACTAACAAGACAGGTGGCTGACATTCAAGGGCTAGATATTCAAATTTAGAAATTTAGAAACAGAATTAAGCTCTGTAAATCAGAAGAGAAGAGGGACAGACTATCTGGCTGTGAAACAAAATCTCTTATGAATAGTTTGTGGTGTGGGACAAGATCTCCTCTCCTTGAGCTGGAAAAGGGGTTCTGCTGTAGCCAATCAGTTATGTGCAAGACTTGTTTCTTCTTGTTGTTTGTAAGCCAAGGATGGGAGAAGTAGGTGAAGGGAAGGGTGGGAAGGAGTGTCAGCAGGGTTAGTGTCAGCAGAGGTTCCGCTATACATACCACCCAGGTGCAAGTCGATGAGGTCACTGTAATAAGACTCTCCCCAATAGTCTACAACAAGGAAGTGGTGAAGAGAGTTATTGAGTCATATACCCACCCTAACACCACAAAATCAAAGCAATATATGACAAACAGACAGACACAAGAGAAGGAGAGAGAGAGAGAGAGGGAGGGAAGGAGACAGAGACAGAAATAACAAAAAATCATGCAGCCACATACATGTAAACATATTTTCACACACACACACTTTTTGAGTATGGGGACAGAATAATAATTCCCAGCAGGCAGGCAGGCATGGATTTCCAGGAGGAAAAGGCAAGAGCTCTGTACAGAGACTCTTCACCTAATTCAGTTTATACCAGGACTTGACACCAACTTGTTTTCTTTTGTTGCTGAGAAGGAAAGAACTATTCTTATTTGCTTCCATGCTGAAAAACATGTCAGAAGGAAGCAATATAGTTTATCAGGGAAGCTGCAGAAGAGGTATAAGGATTGACTTCTTGGGAGGTGAGCATGAGAAGAGAGCGCACAGGTTCAGCTCATGATTGTAGGGCACTGTATGCTGCCACAGCTGGCAACTGCATGCATACATGCATTTTAGGAAGACAAGGTACATGCTTCTGCTAATATGGAGCATGTACTGGTGAAAACACATGTATTTTAATGTATATGCTTAGGAAAGAAAGAGTTTGTGTAGTTGTGCAAGTGTGCAGTCATACAGTGTGTATATGCACCTCTGCTAGAGAAGGGCTAGCCAGCAGTCTGGTTCTACACTATGGTTCTTTGGGTAAGATGTATAACGTAGTTCCTTCTGTTTGGCTGAGCACATGATTTCCCACTGCAAGTAGTTCAATTCATAAAGAAGAAAGACGCTTTAATAGTCCTACAGTGATCTGAACGGAAGAGACATTGTCCTTGTCTTTTAAACCAGCTACCCAAGATCACTATAAAGGAAGAGTAAGAGGAAAAAAAAGCTTCAGGAAATATTTAAGATGACGCTTCCCTCATTAGTTACTGAATTTAAATCAGTCAACAGAACATAAAACCTGAGAAGGAGCCCAAACCCAACGGGTTTCACCAGGTCAGTGAATTTATAGGCAAACACTGCTAATACCTATGTTATATACAGAGTGCCATCTTCCATGGAGCACTAGCCAGAAGGCAGAACAAAACCTTCAACACTGCTTATCTTGCTGTGCCTTAAAAAGCAGCAGTGATGCAAAAAGAAGACCTAGCACCTCAGTACACAGAAATTTTTATCTAGAGACCAGAATGCTTAAAGGTATTGTTTCTATGCCTTGAATTTCATCAGTGGAAATATCAATAGGTTAGATTTTCAAAGACAGAGAGAGTAGCCTGGTATGCTATTAAGGAAACTAAGTAGTTATAGGAGGAGATAAATGTCCCCTAAGAATCAAACGGGAGTCAAATCAGAACATTAAACGTAAGAATAAATATTCACATTTCTACAGGGCAAAAGAGTAACAGTAGTGTGCCTCATCACCTGTACAATAATTGTAGCGATCAAATATTTACTATAGATTGAAAAAAAGTGTGAACAATGAGACAGAAACACTGGAAGAAAAATATTTATGCTAGTCAAAACTAAAATAGATCAAGGAACTTCTTGAAGGGCCCAACTAAACTAGGTGAATGGGCCCTCATGATGGTACATGATATTCTGTTTTGATGAATACAAGATAATGCAAATAGGAAGGAATAAACTGAGCTGTTAATTGTTGTGGCTAGGTCCTAACTTAACCATAACTTCTTAGAGTCTGGCACCACCATGAGCAATGGACAAATCTGCTCAGTTGCAGTTAATAAGCAAACAAAATGTTAAGATGTATATAGAATAGATTAATTGAAACTATTTTAATGAATCATATGGGTAGATGAATTCTCATCAACAATACCGCTTTTAGTTTTTGTCACTATCTCAAAAAGATACTGCAGAAATATAAGCAGTACAAAGGTGGATAATAAGAAAAATTAAAGTCACAAAGAGATTTAAATTTTAGGAGAAATTTAAAACTTCAGGGTAGAAAAGAGATCAAAAGGGGACATAGAGATGATGAATGGTGCTGAAAAGCAGATTTGGTGCTTGTTTGTTTATTTTTTTATCATAAAAGAATAAAGGGGGAGGAAATCAAAAGGCAGAAAATCTGAAAGGAAATACTGCGACAATGTATGCATTAGTTCATAAGACTCATTGCTACGAAGCATGTAAAAGCATACAAGGTATAAATAATAACTAAGAACACAAAAAGCGTTATACTTGGTCAGACCAGTGGTCTATCTAGCCCAGCATCCTATCTCTGACACTAGCAGGAATTGTGTGCTTCAGAGGGAGAACACTGAACCAGATACATCTGGAGTGATCCATCCTCTATTCATTACTATCCCTGGCATCCACCATTACTGGCTCAGAGACGACAGAGGAAACATCTCCAACCATTCTGTTTAACTGTTATTAACGGATCTATCACCCAGGAATTTGTCTAGTCCCTTTTTGGACCTGGCTATCCTATCTGCCTCTACCACCTCCTGTGACAATCAATACCACAAGTTAACTATGTATTGTGTAAAAAAGTACTTACTCTTGTTAGTTTTAAACCTGTCTCTTACTAATTTCAGTGGGAGCCCCCTAGTTCTAATATTCTGGGACTTTGTGAGTAACAGTTTTCTGTTCATTTTGTCCACACCCTTCATGATTTTATAGACCTCTATCATATCCCTGTTCAGCCTTCTCCTTTCCAAACTAAAAAGTCCTAGCCTTTTTAGCTTCTTCTTGTATGGCAACTGCGCTTCATACCTCTCATCATTTTGGTTGTCTTCTTTGTACCTTTTCCAATTTTACTACATCCTTTTTGAAATGCAGAGACCAGACAGTATTCATGATGTGGGTGGCACCATGGATTTGTATAATGCATGATGATATTCTTGGTTTTGTTTTCAATTCCCTTAACGATGCTCAACATTTTATTGGCTTTTTCTGGTTGCTGCTGCACATTGAGCTGATGTTTTTAGAGAACTATCTACAATAACTCTAAGGTCTCTTCCCTGAGTCATATCAGCTAATTCAGAATCCAGCACTGTGTACACATAATTAAGCTTATTTTTCTCCATGTGCATTACCTTGCATATGTTGACACTGAAGTTCGTCTGCCATATTTTTACCCACTCAGTGTGGTAAGATTTTTCTGCAGCTCCTCTCTGTCAGTTTGGGATTTGACTACCTGGAATAATTTGGTATCATCTGCAAACCTGGAGATTTCACTGTGCACCCCCACTTCCAGATCATTAATGAAAACGTTGAACAAAATTGGGCCTAATGTAGATCCCACTTTAGACCTCCCTCCATTCTGAAAAGTGACCATCTTTTAACCAGCTTTCAGCCCATGAGACCACCTTTCCTCCAATGCCATTGTAACTGAGTTTAAAAAAAAAAAGAAGCTTTTAGCAAGGGACCTTGCTGAAAGCTTTTTGAAAGTCCAAATGTATTGTGTCAACTGGATCCCCTTTGTCCATGCCCTTGCTAGCACCCTCAAAGAACTCCAGCAGGTTGGAGAAGCAGGATTTCCCTTTACAATGGAAAGCTAGAAATGGAAAGTTTAAGGGGCAACTGAAAACAGCTTAAGAGCTCCATATTTTGCCTACCTTACCTGCATGCTTCTTCCTACCATTGGCCTGGCAGACTCTATAAAGCTGAAGGGAGGACCAACATATCTAGCACATTATAGGAACATCTAAAATTAATAACAATAACACCAGTTTAAACCTTCATGTTTCAAAACAAAACTGAACCTGTAATTAAAGTTAGAAAGACATTTCTCCTTAGGACACACAATACTTACTACAGTTTGGTATTTTTCCCTGAAGCATCCAATGCTGGCTACAATCTCAGAGTATGACCAAATGAACTATTTATCACAAGTTAAAAGGGACATGGAATTACTGTGTCAGTTGCTCTGCAGCAACTACTTTCATGCATACTCTCACTCTGCAGTAAATGGAACCTGAGAACCAACATACTGAAGTTGAGGTTTCCCACAGAGTAAGAGCATGAACATACCCAGATACCGCAGAGCAGCTGATGCACGGTATTCCCTACGCTATTTAGTGTAGCAAATAATCTGTTTGCCCTAACTCCTAAGAGAAGATGTTGGACTAGATGATCCACTGGTATGATCTTGCATAGTTATTTCTCTACATCTAGATTTCAGCTTCTGTATTGACAAACTATGTAATAAAGCTGTGTTTCCTTCACCCTAATTAAATACCAGCACATTTTTCTATCTGTAGGAAACTATTAAGCAGAAGTGGTCCTCTTTAAATGTTGCATCAGCACCATATACATTTTCTCTCTTTTTTAACCCCCTTACTTATAAGAATTCATTAAGAGACAGTCCTGATCATACATGACCCAAAACATAAGAGCAAGACTCAAGACCTTGTTATATAATGGCATTTGCAATGGTTTCAGATGCAGCAATCATTGCCAGGTGAGTGTCTGAGGCAATGCCACTGTCTCCATTGAGAAACAAGATGTATGCTATGTTTAAGATGAAGATGTGTGTGTGTGTGTGTGTGTGTGTGTGTGTGTGTGTGTGTGTGTGTGTGTGTGTGTGTGTGTGTACACACACACACAC
>NW_017729022.1:86577801-86609275 GCF_001723915.1 Gavialis gangeticus
TGTCTCTCTGTGTGTGTGTGTGTGTGTGTGTGTGTGTGTGTGTGTGTGTGTGTGTGTGTGTGTGTGTGTGTGTGTGTGTGTGTGTGTGTACGTACACGTACACACACGCACACACAGAGGCAAGCTTGGGAAGTGGGGGAGAGAGGTTATGTTTTGACCTGTGTTTCATCCAACATTGGTTTAAGACTTTTTCTGGAATAGATGCATTTCCTGTTCATTCTCTGCAAAATTTGGATGAGTCCAAACTGCTGAATCCTTTTTGATAAGATAAAACTTAACTAGAACAACCATTTGGTGGAAATAAGGTGTTTTACAAGCCCAGAACACCTCTTAGAGGCTGGCTGAAGCAAGAGTCTCTCTCAATAGCACATGGAGTAATGTGTAGTCCCATAATCCTCCTTTAAGAAATGGTCACAAGCATTCAAGGTAAGCCAGAGTTGGCTTCAGGTTTTTGTGAAGTTCTATAAGAAGTTATGCAAGGCCCTAAATTTAAGTTCCCTTTCCCTTTATCAGATATCCAAAACCACTCTCAATTACTCCTGGACTTCTATGATGCTTCTTCTAGATTGCAGTGGCACTTTCTATCTGAATGTCAGCAGCAGGAGGATAAAAAAGAAAGAATTCAGGATGAAAGAGAAAAAAAAAAGAATAACTAGAAAAGAGAGTTGTATTAATAAACTGCAATAACTGGTAATTCAGGAAAGACAGTAGGGCCATACATAAATGCAAAATTAGTATAGAGATAGGAGTGCCATTGCAGATGTGTTATTAAATCAAACAGTTTTGAACGCCCACATTAAGCAGTCAGTTGGAACGTAAAATCCAGTGAAGTGGTCAAGCAAGTACTCCTATGCTGACCACATGACTCAAGTGAAGATCTTTGTTTTAATTAGCCACTATTAATTAAACTGTTTCTACAGGCACTTTCAGAATGTCAGACTGAGGTAGAAACATGAAGTGAGATGGCTGAGTAGTAACTAGTGAAGACTATGACAGATCTTTCTTTCAGTGACTCTTCAGCATGCAAACAAGTGCAGTCCTTACAGAAATGGTGGCTGCACTTTCACCACAGTGCACAGGCACCAAGCTGTGCCAACTTTCAAACAGCTCTCCAACTATTAACATTTCTGACTTCTAGCCCCTGTGTGGTGTAGTGATCACATCCAGGCCTGCCAGACACATTCACTTGCATTTGCCTGTTGGGTATTTCTTATTGGACCTTTTCATTTTAACATGGGATTAGTATTGCTGAATTGGTGTTTCATAGGGAAATAAAGGTAGAAATGTATCCTTCAAAACGCATGTTCTCATATAACCTTCCACCCTGGGCTGGCATCAGGTAATGGTAATTTCATTTAGCCACATATACATATACTACATTCCCTTAACAACATGACATGGTGACACCTTTTGGTACGTGTGTGGATTTCTGCTATATATAACGCGGTGAGGTTATCAGTATGCTGGGCTGTACATTGAGGAGAAAGTACCTGCTGAAGCTGTTCTGTGATGGTCCCTTGAAAGGACGCTAACTTGGATAATACAACATGCTACAGAAAACACGCACGCAGTTTCACAGTTATTTCTCCTCCCTCACCTACAAATGGTGCTCTTCTTACTGTAGCAGTTTTATGCAAGTCCCCACTAGAAAACCTCTGTGCAATTGCTCTAGGAAGCAACTAATATTCAGACCAACATATTTGGCTCCAACAATGAATAGACAAGCATTTCCTGAGTTCCAACCCAAGGCAAATGCATCAGAGACTTCTGATAGGCAGTAAAATGCCAGAGTTAGAAGACCATCAGGAAAAACTGGGTCTCAAAGTTCCAATGGGAAAAAAAGAACAGATTCAAGATCTGATTCCAGGATAAAATACTGTACTTGCACTTTCAAAGTGCACCCCTTGTCTCTAAAAACTAAATTATTATGAAATTTTGCATAACTTATCAGCTCTTGCATGAGCATTTAATTAACAAACATTAAAAACAAACCAAATACTGTAAGGTACCTGCTTCTCCCCTAAGGGCCTTTTCCACTGCAACCCCTCTCTCCTCCAGCTGTCTCTGCTTCTCTTCTACCTGCTCCAGCTGTCTTTGGATGATCTGTTAGAGAGTAGGAGGGGAGCACTTTCATCAGTAAGTATTTTCATACTGTCACAGTCAGTCACTTGGCCCCAAATGACTGCTTCCTCCCCTTTCACCCAGAAACTCCAAAAAGAATGTTCAACTTGACATATGATGGTTTAGAGGCAGGTCATGGTCACTTCCGCTTAGGAGAGATGTGTTTCCTTCATAAAACTAGGGCAAACCAGCAATATTCCAACTCCCCAATGTAAGAGGTGGTGCAGTTTGCTTAGGATGAGAACACAAATGGCAAGGGTGCTCAAATAATAAATCAATTTGGTAACAGCTAAGGCATCAAAATCTCACTACAACTTATCTGGCTAATACAATTATCACTATCATAGCAGAATCAAATATTATTCAGTCATTTGCTGTAACACTCAATTAATGGTGTTTTTATGCAGTGGTAGGATGTCCAACTATAGAAAGAGCCTATACGACGTGATATTCACAAATTGCCATTTTTCTTCCTCTGCTTCATCACAATAGCTTTGAGAAACTTTTAATGTTTGAGATAGGGCACCCAACATGATGGAGTGAGTGGAAGCAGTAAAATTATGTTAGTATAGAGGAGAGTAAGCTGCCCTGAGCTTCTAGGAGGAGACAGCATGTAAATCTAATACATAAATACATATATAGTTTCCTCTTGCACACCTCTGCTGAGTGACTGTATAATGTGGCTTGCCTGGAAAGCACAGAGCATGTTTTTCCAGGACAAAAGCATTTTCAGGTACTACCTGAGCTCTGTGTAACCTCTTTAGCTCCTCCTGCTTGGCTTGTCGCCGGGCAGCTTTCTGCACTCGCCTGGTGAGCTTGGCATTCAGTTCCTCCTCTGTATAAGTTCTCTGCAGATGGAAAAAACAAAAGAAGATTTCACTTGCATGCAGGTAAGTATTGGTGAAAAGGAAGGTCCCTCCTCTCCTTTAACCTTGCAGAAGAGCTGATCCTTCACTAGCAGCCCTTTCTCAAACAGTCAAGTTGTTCTAGGTACACAGGTGTTTGCAGTGAAGCAAGTGACACTTTCCAGGCCAACAAGGAGTGAAGAAGTGTGTGGGCCAACTGCAAAGTCTAAAGACCCAGTCTGCATAGAAAAATTGAACCCATTTAATTAAGTTTATTTCTAAAAAGATTTAGAGTATATGCAAATAAACTCTTTACTGAACATCAAAAAGGACAGAGCTTTACCACATATCACCTGCTCTGTGATAGGTGGGCATGTCCTTACCCTGCAGTAGACAACAGCTAACATGTGGTCATTCAACACTTTCACTGAAACAAACTCAATGGAAGATGCTAAGCTTTCCCTAAGTGAAAAGTGTGCACATGGACAATTACCACAGAACAGCTGATGCATGGGAAATCCTTCCTCCTTTCTACTTTGTGGTAAACAGTTTATCTGCACAAATCCTTAGTTAAAATTGCACAATCCCTTTGTGTGGACACTCTTAAATCACTCTGTACTAACAGATTACGGGCTTGTCTATTTGGGAAAGTTATACTTATATAAGCTAAATATGAATTTAAATTGACTTGGTTCTGCTGGTATGACACCCCTCCACCTCACCCCATCACCATGTAAGCACTTTTATTCTGGCATAACAGTGTCCACATGGGGGAGTTAATCTGATAAAACTGTTTTAGTTTAACTGGTAAACTTCGTAGTGGCTGAAGTTAAATTGGTGCAATTTCTGTATGTACAGTGGAGTCGCATCATACACACATTTAACTTACGCAAATTCATCATATGCGTATGCCCCAAAGTGCCAATTGTGTGGATTCAGCCTGCAGCTGCCCCCCACAGCGCTGTGCACAGGGCCAAGCAGCTACATTGGGAGCAGCCCTGCTGGAAAGCTGTGAACACTGGCCAGGCGGGAGTTTGGTGCAGGCTGCCCTGAGCAGGAAGGAGGGACTGTACCACTGGATGGGGGAGGGAGCGGACTGTACCACTCGGCAAGTCCAAGGGTAATTTTGACTATACGCGATTTTCGCCTTACGTGCTGACTTTAGAACCTAACCCCCGTGTAAGATGCAACTCCACTGTATAGGCAAGCCCAAAGAGACCTGAATGTAAGCATGGCTGAAAGAGGAACCAGGACTGACCATAACAGCATGACTTGTCTGTGTAAAAGGTGCAACCACCTTTTCAGTGATTTTGGCTGACTGTGTTGTAGCCTACATGGACACTTGGTTACAGGACTTAAACGGGTTTCATAACTGTGTGTATATATACACACATACACACACAGATTCAACAATTAAGGGGAAACAGACACTTTCTTCTCCATAATCAAGGACAATTCTGAGACTGTATCATCAGGACACATCAAGCCAAAGGTCAAAATGTTGGGAAAAGACAACCTAAGTTTCTTTTCTCTATTTTATCTAATCATCTGTCTCATCTATTCTTAGTGAATTTACGCTATTACAAGTCCTAACTGAAAAGTCCATTTCTGTAAGATAGTTCTCAACAACCTGTATCTTCAGTAGAGTTTAAAGTCAACGGGCAGCAACCTCTCAGACTTCTAAACCAAGAGAGATGGTATAGGGACCACCACCAGCTCTCCAAGGGAAATAAGTTAGTATTTTGCCTCTCCATTCTTTTGCTCATAATCCACAAAGAATATCCAAGTTAAAAAGGCAAATTAATAGGGACTGACAGTAAATGATTCTGTATGAGAGTCTAAGATTCTACCTGTGACTAAACTGGTGATGAAGTTTATGAAAGAGTGATATTCCTGAAAAATGAATGCAACTTCTGTCCTTTGAATTCAGCCCGAGGTAGAATTTCATTAAGATTTCAGGGGTTATCCAAAAGTATTGAAGGATCCTGAAAGCCAACATAATCACTTGCTTTTGTATGGTGAGACTGTTCTTGAAACGCATATTGCAGTACATGGTCTACCTAGCAAATCAGCAGATTATGAGGCTAAGGGTTCTAAAAGCACCTGAAGCTCCAGGCCACCTTGCAGCGTGATGAACCACCCTCTTTTTGTACTTCATATTGCACTGATTATTGCATGCATTCTAACAAGGCACAAAGTTTTGGGTCCTAGGATTCATTTTCCAGATAACAGATAATTTCAAGGAAGATTCTGCTGCCAATGTTTGCTAACATTTCATGCATGCACAGTTAAGGGTCATGGTGTTAGTGCAAATGTGGTGTGGGGCTATGGATTCAATGGGTTAATAAAATGGGCATGCATGCAACAATGGCCAGCTAATGGGAATGGAGACACTACCTTTGTCGAGTATGATCTCTTGAATGCCAAGGCGTGTGGTACATAAATCGACTTTAAAAGGGGAATGATAACAGAAAAAAATAAAAACAAACAAACAAACAAAATGGAGCAAAATCAGTTCAACATTGAAAATAAATGCAAAATAATAAAACAAAGCTCTTTTTAAATGCAACAAAATTGGCACAAATGATGAACTTGGTGCAGCTCAGTTACACACAATGGAAGTTGTCTCCTCACAAACCAATTTATGCTCTGCTGAAGGTGATTCCCACTTATGGGAGGCAATTCAGCCTGGAGATCCCCTCAGAGGTTTCTGTGGCCCCAGAACACTCTCCGGCAATAAGTATATGGAGATGTGTAGACAGACAAAATGCGTGTTCAAAGTTTGGAATGACAGAATGAGGTGAGTTTGCTTTGAGGTTAGTTTGTTTTGATATGAACCAGTTCAGTCAAGCATATACTGCTTTTAAAAAAATAAACACACATACAACCAAGTTCACTTAGAAACAGAAAAATATTTTGTTTGGGAAGACTCTAGGTTTGCCTGGTTCATCCTTTATTTCTTGCCAGGAACAAAAAATGCTTTCAGCAAATTTATCCAAAAATAACAGTGATGAATGTCTCTGAATCACAGGTTCACATTTACTAATATTAGAGCAATTCATTAAACTGTTGTGGTCATTTGCATTACATTAGAACCTAGGAATCTTAAATCAAGGCTCAGGATCCCACTAAGGTAGACGCAATACAATTTTGTAACAATGAAGACAGTCCATTTCATGTGTTAATGAACAATTCCCTATTCTTTATTAAGCAAGTGCCATATAACTGGGTTTTGCCTTTACCTGGACTGTCATGTGACTCAGCTTTCTGTGGGTGCGTCTACACATGCAACTAAGTCAACTGAATAAACTCCAGCACAGTACGCATGGGAGTTTACTGCTGCCAGGCACTGCATTTACATGTGCACCCAGGACTGCAGCACACTGTGCCAGGTCAGAGCAGCCCCAGCTGGCAGGGGGCTCCAAGGGTCAGCCTGGGGCTAGCTGGCAGAGGGCCCCCACACTGAAGCACCCTTGTGCTCTAGCCAGCCCCATCAGTGTGTTGCAGAGCACTAAATAAAGCCACCACAGGGCAGTACTTGTGTTAACACCAACCTATGGTGGTGCTTATTAGTTTACTATGGTCTAATAGGGCTGTATGTATAGACGCTGAAAAGTTTACTATGGAGCAAATTTGGCAACTCCACAGTAAACATCTCATGTAATTTCTTCAAGCTTCAGAGCAGCAGAAGCTGCAGCTCTTTTGCTGTCTCAGTGACACACTTTCCCTCATTTCTGTTTTACTGTCTCTCTCAGAAGTTCTGGGGCATATATCGTTTAAATGTTGCCCTTTTGTACATTAAAAACAAGCTCTGGGTTCTACTACCAAGATCTTATTCATCACTTTGCAAGCTAGGGAAACACTCTTTGAGAGGAGGATGCATCTCATAAATCAATGGAAGCTAATATTGGCTACCTTAATAAGACATGTCCAAGGAGTTTTAGGGACAGAGATAGCAACACTTACTACATTGGTACAGGCTAAATCCTGATTCATGTGTTTTGGAATGTTTCACTGCAGAAAGCAAAAGCAATGGCTCAATGAGGAGCTATGCTTAGAGTCAGTAATAACTGGCTCTTTTCTCTTGTAATTTCAACTCAAAAAGGAAGAAATGCAGTTGCTATCTCATCTATCCAAAGGATATAACACCACAGAGGTGAAGTGACTATACACTGCCTAGTTTTTTTAAGCAAGGTTAATTTCCATTGTGCAATGAGAAGCAGAGGGCACCATGCCATCCTGGGCAAAGTGCCAGCATTTAGCATTTAATTAAAATCAATTACAAATGAAAATCTGAAAAATATGCAAACTCTAGTATTTAAGCAAACTGCCCACAACAGGAAAAGTGCACCTGATCACAACACCATGTACTGCACACTAACAATGACACGTGCACACACACATGCACACCCCAGACATATGCCTTTTAGCACACACCCCACAGGGGAATTACATTACCATTCTTTAAATGAGGCATCTGTTAAAAGACACCAGACTAGGCAATGCCAAGTTAATTCACTGCTGATCACTAATGCTGCTAAGGACAGACTAAACAGGGCAAGCCCTCTGGGAAGCAAGGTCAATACAGCAACCAAAGAAAAGCAGCATCAGCTGATTTTAGTCTACAAGGAGTTCAGATAAAAGTTATGTAGCACAAAGAAAGCCACCTCCTTCCTCATAATAAGAAGCTGGATGAGGCAGTTTGTAGTTAAAAGGCACAAACCCTAACATCAGTGCTGTCAATTTGCCAGCCCTACCCCAGATTAATTTCTTTCAGCAGCGCAGCATGCCCAGGTGTGGTATAAAGGCACATCCCTGGACATAGGATCTCTTTTCAGGCCTTTGACTGACATCTCTGTGGTATGGTCCCTATGAATGAGTACATGCACTCCCAAATCACTGTTCCTAGAAAGCACAGGCAGGAACTGAGAAAACAGTTCCTTAAGTGTCACTTCAGCAACAACAAATGGGAGATTACTAGACAAGAAAACCATACCGTTGGCTGTATTACTGCTAGTGTGAAAGGGCTTAGAAAATTAAAAAAAAAAAAAAAAAAGACTATGTCCATTTTGTTCGGTATCAGGATACTGGAACACCTGCCAGCATCATCAGGCCCTGGAATGCTCAGCAACCAGGGGTCTGTCTTCTGCAAAAAACATGTTATATTACGGAGCTCTGTACAGAGGAAGAAGGAAAATGTGACTATTAGAGACAGTGCCCCAACTCTGAGAGCAGAAATGGTACTTATTGCAGTCTTGCTTTTTTCCCCTCACAGTTAGTTCAAAAGATGGAACAGAAACATGACTGTTATCTGAAACCTCCAAATTGTATATTGTTCCTCCGTTTCCCCAAATACCTCATCCTTCTTCTGCATCTTGGGTATAATGCAAAACTTTTCATGAAACAGTTTGTGAGCATGCAAGGAAAGAATGGAAGAGAAAAAGAAAAGAAAGGAATCCAATATAAAAATAGCGTAGTTCTCAGAATAAAAACTCTCCCATCTAAGAAGGGTGATAAGCTCAGAAATCTGAGTAACCCAGGTAACAGTCCCATTTACTTCAGTTCAGTAATCTCTCCCTAGCCCTGTTTATTAGGGCTCATTAATCCAACTACAGGTCCCAATGAAAAGCACCTCCTGGTGTGTTTCCACTTACAATACTACCAATCTGCCCAAATCAACCAAGTCCTTTCCCCCACTGAATCAGGCATCTGCTGTAGCCTGCATTTGTGACTGAGGTGAGGGAACTTTTGACCATCTGAGTGGAGATCTACAACATTCCCCTGTAAGGCTCTTTTTTGCTAATGAGAGTTCTCCATTAAGAGCTAGGGTTCAGCAAAGCAGCAGCAGAAACAAAAAGAAAATCACTTGTTTATTTCCAAAACCATAGTTCATGTCTGAGCTAGGAATCGGTATACTGAGATTCAAAAAACTGAACCCACTCTCCACACTCCAGTGCAGATCCAAGAATCCCTCAGAGTAGGAGAAAGATGCTCATATTTATATTTTAATTTTATTTTTGCTGTAACTTTTCCCTATTTCAACACTGCCACTGCCTCTAATTTATTTAAATAATAAATATAAATATGCCAGGGTTCCTGGCTCCTGCCACGTCTTTTGATCACAGGTAAACACAGCTTCAACCAAATAATCATTGATTATGCCTAAAGAGATTATGTGAACATGCTGAATTCCCATAGATTCTTCACAGGGAGCAGCTACAAAATGGGAGGAAAAACAGTTGCAGAGTAAGAAACTCTGCAGACAAAAAATCCTAAAGCACACTGCATACAACCCCCTTCTCCCAGAGGAAACAGGCACACACATACCACCTTCAGAACCACAAATTGGTTGTTTCCTCTTTCGTAGACACCATGTCTTGGCTATTCCTGGCTGAGCAACATCCTTGGCTGTAGTTTGCTTGGAACTCTACCATATCGATCTACTGTCACAACAATGTACTGAAACCAGACCTTCACCTTACAATGTCAATATTCCAAAAGCAAATTTCTAAGTAACTTTTGAACCACTGAAATCCACTGCTGAGACATGACATTTCTGTTGCAATAGATTGTCAGCATTGTCTTTACAAGAACAAATGATCCCACCTTCAGAACAAGACAATATACACATTTTTGTAAGGAAATGTGGCAGTGAGACAACAGATCTGCCACAGGATGGCACTGTGGAACCTTAACATTGTTGAATCTGACTGGCTGATTTCAGGTTTGATTCAACTATTTCGTATGCACAGAGGAGGTAAGCTGTATTAGTCTGACATCAGGCAAAAGGTAGGACAGGGTGGCACCTTAGAGACTAATTGGTTCAGAGGGGCGTAAGCTGTCACAGACAACAAAGTAGGTCAGTTTGACAAAGTAGGTTGTTGCTGATGAAACCGTAAGCCCTTCTGAAACAGTAAGTCTCAGGGATGCCATCCTGCTCAATTTTTTGCCAGCCATTTCATATGAAAACCATCTGTGAGGCAGAAATAGCAAAAATGACAAAGAATGACCACATCCAAACTGCCTCTGGTCTGCCTACCTCTCGCTTGGATTTCTGAGAAGATCGTTCTAGAATGTCATCACTGGAAAGGTCAGAGTCCTCTGAGAAACTCAAGTGTCGACGGAGCTGCAAATCTGAGAAATCAGTAATAAGAATGAGATGATAAAATGAGAAGACTAGTAACTATAATTGTATTTTCTTCTCTCTCCACAGATACCTGGCACCTTGGCTGTAATCCTGACTGACTTAATTTTACAAAAAAAGTTAATGCTATCAATATTTCTCTGCTGCATTACCAGGGAACATAATGTCTACAAAAGCATTACTCTATGAACTGAAACCAAAAAATGAGACAAAATTAGCAGGGTGGGAGCACCAGGTTCTCAAGGAAATCAATTTGAGAATTATATTAAAAATAGCAAGACCTTCTTTTCCCTTCCCTGGAGCAAAGTCACAGCTCCAGTAAATGGACCAAGCATTTGGATGACAGCAGATTTGAAATTATTTTGGTTGGCTCCATTTTGGTACAAGTTCAGAAGTCAGATGCTTAGCCTTTGTCATAAGGGTCTTGAACTGTCATTCAAGTGCTTCGACTATGCACTTCATAGCATACAAGAGGTCTGCATTTATGAATGAACACAGAATCCCTATTTTTAGACTAGTATAGAGTTGGGAGACTACAGAGTAAGAGCAGAGGGCAGGAGAAATAGTTATGTTTTTCAATATCCATTTATTTGCTAGTTTATGAAGGAATATTCATGGTGATCTCCAAAGGCACTTCATACTAGGTTCAGTGAAAGTGAATTCATGAGTTGGAATGGGAATTCAAAGAGGATAAAAGGTGGTAATCACCACAGCATAGATTTCCTTTCTAATGAGTTAGTCTGAGTTACAAAAATGACTAATCCTGTAGACTCAGCCAAATGAAAAACAAGTGGTAACTTACCACACTTTCTATTAGACAATCTGTTTCAATGACACCAGCTACTTATTCTATTAACAAAGGTGTACAGGGTCAACCTGATTTGCACAGTAGGTAAATGAGAATGGACTCAAGCATAACACAGCATAGCAGCAAGCTGGAATAACTTCTTTGCAAAGAATTTCCTGCTATAACAAAAGTATAACACATAGGTTAACAAATGTATTATACCTGCTGCGGTAACTAGTGGAAAGCCCTTGTGCTTTCCAGAGTCCACTGTGGCACTACTAGAAGGAGTGCTCGGGCAGGATTTGTCATCAGTCTTTTTCTTTTTATCTTTCTTGTATCCAGAGAAAACAGATTTCCACAATGATTTGGGCTTGGTAGCTTCCTCTGCCCCACCACTGGACTTGTCAGACAGCTTGCTGTCGTTCTTGGATTTCTTCTCCTTTTTGTTCTTACGAGGGGAAAAGAGAGAAGTTCTTTTCTTACTTTTCCCACTGGAGCCTTCCGATGAGGTGACTGACCCTTCATGCACACCCACATCAGCAGAGATTGAGGGGAATCTTTCATTACCAACATCATGTTTGAGCATGGGGCCCTCTGCTACTTTCATAGCCAAATGCTTTGGGGACTCAAAAACCAGCTCTTTGGTTGTCATGGGCATAGTAGATGCTTTTCGTGTCTTGGAGGCTCCAGCAACAGCAGCCATTTCCATATCTTTCATCTTACACAACTGTTTAGCCATGGCATCCCGCAATGCCTGACTCTTCACAGACTTCTCTCTGGCTCGCATTCTTTCCTCAGCTAGTTCCTTGGCTTCTAGAGAAACTTGAGGCAGCACCCTTTTCCTTTGGTTCACTACCCCATCCCCTGATGGTGGTCCACCATTCTCTTTGACCAATGGCAGATGAAGAGGCTTCTCTGGTCTTGGCCTACTGGTAGGGGGTGTAAAGAATTTCTCATGAAAACTTGTATCCTCTGTCCTGTCATCATAAGTGTCCTCTACATCATCAGCAAATGGAATCTCATCCACACTCTCTGCAAATGACTTTCGTACCTCGCCTTTTGGGGCCTCAGTTGACTCTTTGGCAGAATGGTTGTGCTCATAAAGTGGAGGTGCATGGGGTGCTGGTGCTGTTGCTAGAATTGGCTTAGACTCTACCTCATTTTGCCAATTTGCCTGGTGCCTTTTTCTACGCAAAGTTGCTGGTTCTTCATTTTGAGGAGGTGGTGGGGGAGGGCTTGATGGAGGAGTAAGCATGGTGGAGTCAGAAGTGTTGAAGCTCTGGCTTGCCAACGTCTTCATGTTAGATGAGCTGCCCTGAAGGCCGAGTCCAGAGCTGCTGGAAAGATCTCTTTTTACTTCATTGGAACTCTTCAGTTCTTTGTCTGATGGAGATTTTGGAGTCAGCATAGATATCTGCTCACTTTCTAACTTGGGTGTAGTCAGCCTTCTTGGGACAGGTTCAGGTTTAACAAGATGGATACCTTCCTGCTCTGAAGCACTCTTAGTGTGATAAGACTTCAGAGGCGGTGATTCAAGGGCTGATATATTAAAATTAGGGTCTGACCGTTTATTTCTGTCCACTGGAGTAAGCCCCAGGCTCCTCCGGATTTCAGCACTCTTCATCCAGAACTCTTCTACAAGGTTATTCCGCTTCAGGGCCTCTTCTGCAGTAGTAGGACTCCCCAACTTTTCCACTTCACTATCATGGCTTTTTAGAGCAAGTTTGACCAGAGGAGTGGATGTTAAGGCTGGAACAGGTTGAAAACACACTGGAGGTTCGACTGGGGATGGAATGGATGCTTCAGCAGAGGGTAAAGGCTGGGAACAAATAGGCAGCTGAGTAGAGGGTGCCAGTGTGGGTGTTGGCGGCTGAGATTTCACTGGTCCTGCAGGTGTGATGGCTTCTGGTGATGCAACTGGCTGGGAGAGTACTGGAGAGTGTGACACAGAAGAGCTTTGAACCTTCTGATCTTTAGGAATTTCATCTTTTGTCTTTTCTTCAAGAACAAAAGGCTCAGGAAAAAAGCGTGTTTCTGGAGATTTGTCCATGCATGTCAGCCCAGTGAGGGGATTCTTAATTTCCTATGGAAATAAAGAAGTAATCATTAATAGTCACTAAGAATTAGATTTCTAGTTCATTCCTCAGGCTTTCAGAGAAAGTTGAGAGAGGAAAGACTGATGCTTCAAACTATGAAACAGTGAATCTGACATCCTTTTCCTCTGGAAAGCAATGTAAGAGCTGATTTATTGTTTGGTATATGTTCTAGTGTACAAGCTGTCTAAACTGCAAGTTGATATGGCAAATTTAATTTTGGAAATAAAAGGGGTAAATTCCAGGAAGCTTTCCCTTTGCCTCACTCCAAGTAAACATATAATGGTAGACCTCTTCCCCAAAGTACATCTGACATACATTCTTCAAGATTTCTTGACTACAATACCCAGAGTTGGCTGTGGTAGGATTGCTTCTCAGAAATGGGAGGCAGTTCCTGTCTAAAGGCTCGCTATACTGCAATGTCAGGACTCCTCTAATGATTCAAGGGGTCATAAATTTCACGTGGATGAGTGAATTTCATTAATTTGAAGCACACTAATACACTTTCTGAATCTGATAGGGCACTGCTGCAGAGGAAGCACATCGTAACTTGACCATTGCTTGAACAGGACTATTTTACTGCATGTAAAACATGCAACTCATTTTAGCTACACAAACAAATGAAGAGGAGTACCATATTTATTCAACTCCAAGATGCAGCTTTTTTGGAGTACTACTATGCCCATGACAACCAAAGAGCTGGCTGTGGCTGCTCCAGCTATGGCTCTGACTTGGAGCCTGACCTAGACCTGAGGTAGACGGGGTGGGGAAAGAGGATTTGGCTTAGCAGAAAAGGAGCTGCCCTGACGCAGACCTGGGGCTGCCACTGCTACTGCTGCCAGATCAGCACTGGGACTGGAGCCCGAGGCAAATCTGCCACATGTGGTAAACAGATGGGGTGGGGGAGGGAGGCAGGGAAGAGGTGGCAAGTGGAGGCTGGGGGCCAGGCACTGGTGCAAGCAGAGGAGGCAAGTGAGGGGGAGTGGAGGAAGACTGCAATGTGACAGGCACTAGGGGCAAGTGGTATGGGGACAGACTGGGGACAAGAGGCAGAAATCAAGCCACTTGACCCCACACAGTTTGCTGCCTTCCACCCCCAGTTTCCATGCTGCAGCTGTGCGGCTAGGGGGAGGGGTGAATTTAAGACACCCCTCCAAATAAATAGTTTATATACATATACATTTGTTATAATTTTCCATGTATAGAATCTAATTATTGGGGGTTCATTTTAAGTTTGAAGCTGTCTTGGATTTTGGATAAATACAGAGTCACAAACCTAAGGGGTCTATATGGTGTCTTTTATGGTTTCTAGAGATTGTTTTACTGACACGGCATGTGTAGTCTCTACATACATATAGATAATGTTAAGCTGCATTTAGCCTTATTATCCTCACATTTACATGCACTGTGGTATCTGAAATAAAATGCATTTCTCATATGTTATAATGGGGCCATGACTGCAAAACTTGATAACAACTTTTAAGTGGTAAACATTGAGTTTCTTTAGCACCTAAGGAGAGGCCAATGTAATCAGTATTTTACAGGAGCGTGTTTACTCTCAGAGGCCCTCCCAGACAATAACAACTTTATACTTTAAAAGGAGAAACCCTAAGACGTACAACCCCTAGGAACAAGGAAAACATTTTTTACTGTGGAGTAAATAAAGTGAGAGAAGGTATCTTATTTTAGGGGTACTGGATTAATAAACTCCATGTCTGAAAAAATGCACTGGTTTTAATTAGATCAGGAAACATTTTAGTCTGGTAAACACGTACCTTTAGGGAGGTGGGTGGGCAGGAAGTTATATGCATAGTATGCACGCCCTCCCCAAGAGTCCAATGGGGAGGTATGCAAATAGCCAGATTAGCAATTCTAATTTTACCTGCAGAACATAGTTTGGTCCTCAGTCCCCTGGGCCTTGGGAAACACTAGCAGAGGAGATGCCATGATCACCACCATGGTGGAAACTTGTATTGGTCCAGGTGGTTTTGCTGTACCTGGAAAGGGAAATCCTCTTCTCCCTACCTGTAATGTTGAAGGTGGAGACCTGTCCTTTGCATTGCAGGTGGGACCCCCCTACAAGAGTGTACTACAGCTTCCCAGTGGGAGGATCTTAGCTACACACTATTTTATGGAGATGGGGGATTTCTCCCTAGCTTGATCCTTTAGTCTTTAGGCTAAGGGCAAACAAGACTTACGGGCACCTGAACCCCAAGACTTCTGGAACTGGGGCTTGCATGTAGGATGCCTGCTATGGATTTGGGAGTATCTGAAGCCCCAGGCTGAAGAGTCTGGGAGATAAGATACTTGCTAGTGGTAACACCATGTGGACCTCAAAGACTGAGCTCCGGTGCAGTCAATGGAATTTGGAACGGATTTGGCCAATTTGGCCCGAGACATGAAAATAAAAAAATACCGCCCCCTCCCCCCAAAAACCCTGGAGTCCATCAGCCTGAGTAAAACAAGCTGGCAGGAGAAACTGCAGAAGGCCCTAGCAATGAGGTCAGAGGGAGAAGCTCATAGATTTGGAAGTTGATATCTAACACCATACAAAAGAGGGAGAGGGAGAAGCTGCTTCTTAACCAGTTGAAGCTGGCTAGGGACTGCATCCTTGGATTTAAATGCAGAGTAAGAACAGGTTTGTTCTGATATCTTCTTTTGTTTGTTTATTCTTATAGGTCTCTCTGCATCTTAGCACATGGTTACTGATTCTTATGCTTGTTTTTTTTAAATAATAAATAATTTTTATCTTTTTATGCACTTAGTGTCAGTGTTAACTGTGATTCCAGAGCATTTGACCATATAGACAGGCCTTCTTTACAGAGATCCATCTTTCCTGAGCATGAGACTGGACAAGGGTGAGTTCCTTCCAGAGGTCAAAATCCCTTCTGCTAAGAGCTGGCAAAGCCCTGGACGAGACTGGTAAAGTTGATGTGCCACACGCCAAGGGGCTAATTCCTGGCATATCTCAGCTGGTTCTCAGTTGCTAAGCAGAAGACAGCAGAGAGAGGTTTGGGGCAAAGGGCAACTCTGAAAGCACAAGAGTTCCCTGATAACGTTTCAGATGCACCTGGACACATCTGGGGCTGGGACATGTTACATATGGTATAAGTTTCTTCTTCATCTTTGATATATACAAAGTTAAGAGCACCAGTACCTTTCTTACCTCTGTTTGTTTTGGTCTGGGACTATCAACTGGAGACAGAGGAAGAACATTCTCACAGGGAGACTGGATGGGGAGGGAGACTTTGCATGGATCTAGAGAAAATGGAGAGCATGCATAAAAAAACAAATGAGTCCATTAACATTGCAAGTCTGTATGAACAGAGTGAACTGCCAGCAAGCTGGCAGACTTAAAATTTTAGACTGGTCCATCTGGAACTTGCTTGAGAATCTGTAAGCGAAACTAATGATGCAGGGTGATTAGCCCCACATGTCCAGGGATCTGTTCATTCTGAAGATTCTTGCACGCTTTACGAAATTGTAGCTTATCATGACTGTGTAACATTTTTCTCAGAATTTAAATGAAAGTATGTACCCAAGCCATTGGGAGTAATGAGGTCGTTCACATTTAGTGTATGAGGCTGCTTTTCCCAGTATTTCAGCTTAACAATTCAAATAATTAATTGGAGTGCAAGATAAAATGAATACAGCTTACCTGTTGTCATACAGTGATGGCTAACTACCTCTCCCTCTTCCTCCACTGCCTTTTCCTTCTCTTCATCAGAGACTTTGAGCTCTGGCTCTTCTTGATATTCAGCTTCCACATCAGATGGGATGTCATCTACCATCATTGGTTTGGATGGGAAAAAGTAAAAGAAATAGAAGGGAAGAGGTCCTGAATATAAGCCCATGAGGAGATCCATACCTTTTCTACATCCTTCATCTTACTACTGTTTACTCACAGGGTGATAATGACTGTAGTACCTGAGCATATAAATGTTTCACTCCATTATGCTAATAGGAATCACAAAAGGATATGGATGTCAGACAAATAATTTTTTTGGTTTGATCCATATTCTTCTGGGTTGTACTGGAAAATGTCTATATCTTCTACGGCATGGGAAAGATTTAAAGTCTTCAAAGTCTTTTTCTCCAACCTTGAAGTCTTTTTCTCTAATGAATTCTTGCTTCTTTCATTCAATTGGACTAATGTCAGCAAGGACTGCAAGATGGAGCCCTCCAACAAGGTGGGCAACTCATTCTAATCGGATGAAGATCTTCAGTTTCATTTTACCGTTCAACAGTATTTCCCTCTCACTTATCTGCAGTGAGTTCTCCTATGCACAGATCTGCTTTGACTGAACTGGCCTCACGCAAAATGTTTGCTGCCCATCATGATTTTGTTCTTGTAACAAAGTTTAGTGATGCATAATAGTACAATACCATCATCCAATTCTGCACCGGTATCTCCATCTTCTCCTGCTTCTCCTTCTGTATCTGCAGGCTCTGTGCACACTTCATCCTCCACATCATTCTCTTCACATGGGGCTAGAATGCATTGAAATGTTGAGAGAGAGAGAGACAGAGAGAGAGAGATCTTTAGAAGGGAAAGCACTGGTGTTATGCTACAAGTGGCCAGCATGGGAATGTTTATTCATCATTTTCAAACTAAAGTGTTCTGAACGGTCAGCAGTAGTATTCTCAAAGGCATATGCACACACAGGCACACACATGAGTGCTCTCACTCACACTTTCATCATACAATCAAATGACACTCCAGGGCTTAAGTTGGAGTAGTCAAGGTATTTGTGCCTTTAGGCGAGTTTAGTCACAAACACTGGTGTTGCAAAGCAGTCACAGCAGTTCAGAGGAACAGGTCTGGTGAAACACCACCCTCTTTTCTTCAGCCAAGATGTACCTGAGTGCGTCATTAAGCAAGGATGAGAGGCAATGATCACACCAGAATAAGCTGTTGTTTCTGCAATAAAATATTTTTTATCACAAAGAAGCTGCAGTTACCACATGTTAGCAGATGTGTGTTAGTTCAAAACTGAAATCTCAAACTTTATCACAACAGCTCACTTAGAGATGGAAACAGACATTTGAGGGATCTGAAATCTGACAAGGTAACTACCTAGGAAAGTTGACCATTAAGATACAGGAAACTGTTTAACTCCATGCGGCTACAACATGCTTGAGGACTAGGGTTAGCAACCTTTTTTCCCCACCATAGGCTGCACCTCTCCAGTGATCAACTGTGGAGGGCGTAGGTAGAAAAAGACAGGTGCTGCAGCAGAGAATATAAACTGAACATGGGGGGAGGGGGCACAGGACCCTGGGTATACCTTCTCTACTGCTTTGACTAGTGTGCTGCTGATTTCCTGACTGCTGCTTGAAGAAACAATCTGAGCATAGTATGGGCTGCTGTACATGTAAGCAAAACCCAGAATACACAGATATATACACATATTTTATGTTAATGGAAGCTGTATGAAATCTGCTCTGTGTCAGAGCCCAGGGTCTATTTTAAATAATCAGTATAAAGGAGCATTCCTGAACTTAAAACCAATAAAGGCCTTTGACAATAGTACATGCAAAACAATTTCATTCCAGAAGGAACCAACAAGACCTACCTGTGTGGTATCTAACTAACACTTCACAAAAGCCAACAAACAACTTCTGTAATACTCACCTTTGTCTCATCTCAAATACTATTGGCCAAGCTACTCCTGTGGGTGCCCATTACACTGTTTTAAGATATTCTCACAACTTCACACACAACCTAGGCTTTTCTTTTAAACAAAAAAGCAGGGGCCAGAGAAGTTTCTGTTGTGCAAAGACTATTGAGCAGTTTTTCATTTATGTAAGAAGTTCTTACAACTCCATGCTCATATAACATATTAGACATTCAACTAAGCTGTTACAGGCTTAATTAATGTGAATGAGCACACAGTCACAGTGACTGTGCATGTAAACTATATGCACACAAATCTGGGCATATATTGCATTATGATGTAAACAGATGCCAATGTTCAATGTTCTTCCACTTAAAAAATTTAATTCATAGAATAATGACAGTGGATAGGTACATAACTTATTTGAAGCGGGGAGGGAGGAGGGGGGAAGAGAGAGGAGCAAGAACCCCACCAGTTGTTACCATCCCTTAGTGGAGTGACATGATCTGTGCCCTTAAACAATAAACCTCCGTAAATACCCAGAATCATACACGTTTCACGTGTAAAAGACCGAGGGCACAAGTACATAAGCTAAAGCAAGGCACACAAGGATAGGGAATTACAGAAGCAGATATTTTACAATAAAAGCTTGTTTGTCGGCTCTTTTTTTGGTGGTAAATGAGAAATAACCCATGGCAACTTACCTGTTCAAAGAAGGCTAAGTTATAGCAGGTTAGCTTTCAACTATTGCATAGGCAAAAGGATGCATATAGACAGATGCCCTAGACTAGAGAAAATGATATGCTATAAAAACCTGGCTTTGTTTATCTCCAAGTACTTTGTAGGCCTACTCCTTGAGTCAAGTTGTAAAAGTGGAGCTTTCCACTATGATATCTATAAATGTATTTAACTAAACCAAATCTTTGCCATCTCCTTTTACTGACCTGATTGTTGCTTGTGTGTGTGTACCAGCTAATGTCATTTTGGAAAGACTATTACCCAAAGCAAATCCCTTTAGCAAAAAATTAACATTAAACGCAAGCAACTATTGCAAAATGTGTAAAAATGTCATCCACACAATTAGGAAAATTTGACACTGACTATATGCATGTTTTTCTTTCATCCAGAAATCACGATGTATAGTTTTCTATAGCAAAGGTTGAACAGACGACAATCAATTCTTTAAAATACTTCAACAACGCCCCCCCACCCCGTACATTTTCAGATGTGCAGACAAGTAACATATTGGTGCAATGGGCAGCTCATTGGAAGAGACAGAGAGCTTGCAGGTGGCTGGTTATAGTTATACGTATACTGTGCATATACATATATGCGGTTAGGATAAGGAGCAAAAGGCCAAAAGCTTCCACACAATAACTTGAGAACTACACACTAGAGCAGTCAGAAACTACGTGTTCAATATTCTGTTCATATCGGCCAGCAGCCATGACTTGCCGGGCTGGTATGCAGTTATTCTGTAAACACTGCTGCCTTGCCAAACCAGCAAATGAAGCAAAGTTTTAGCGGTGAGCTAATTACTTCCATATGTGAAGGTAACTCAGCTATAGGTCACACCAAGTTTCTGCAACTTATCTCTGTTCTATTCTATTTCTTTAGGTCCTTTTTATAGCATCTACCTGCTACCTAAAATCTCTATATTTACTAAGATATTCTAGGACCATCTAAGAAGAACAATTGACACCTGTATTCTTTCAGCTACAGGCCAGTGGAGCACAACTATTTCCAGAACCATGCCTGGTCCCAGAGTTACCAGCTTTGTCTTGCAGATAGTTTTGCTTCCTTGTTTTCATCAGCAGGCAGCTGTAATTCATTTAAGATCCAGCCTGAGGTGATCTCTCAGCTACTCTTCCCATTTTCAAGCAAGCCCCAAGTTCTTAGTGAAGAGGCTCAGGAAGGATGATTGAGCTATACTTCAGTTCGATAACCCAAGCCAAAAAGCTATAACCTGACTTCCTTCTCCTCATTTTTCCTGCTTGGCCTGCCTTTGAAAGGGTTATGATGAAAGTCCAGTTCATGCAAGAATGGACTGTTTGAGCAAGGCATGCATGCACACACCCCCTTTCTTGGCATGCAGTAGCGACAGGGCCATAGTTCTGGGGTTAAGGTACCATCTCAGCGGCTGAAGGCATGGAGAGGGGGCGGGCAGGGTTATTGTGAATTGGTATAGATAGAACATCACCAGACTACCTCCAGGGACTGTCTCCAGCCACGCCTGCACCGCCTCATGGCGTACGGAGGGAAGGTCGGATGCTGAATTTAAAAAACAATAAATGATAATAAATCAAAAGTGAGACATAAGAAAGTATCTGAAAATGAAATGCTACAGAGGGAAAACTCTCAAAACCAAGAACAGGAATAAAACCTACGAGATGTTAAACAGCAGACACCAGACCTACAGGTTAAAACGGAGCCGCCAAGACAAATCGTTAGGGACAAATCTCCCCCGAGGATCTCTCTCCAATATCATAAGGAAGAAGGTGTTTCTGAAGACAGTACGTAGTCCTCAGTATCTTGCAGACTACAGCTGTTGCAGTCAAATCAACAATGGCATAGGAGGTAAGCTAGAAGATGAAGCAGCACTAAGAGATCCCTAAGCAACAGGAAGAACTCCCATTGCAGCCCAAGATCATAAAAGACAGTATTTTCTGTTCATAAGCAATGTAGTCCTGGTCCTTTAGCTCTAATCATTTTAACTCTAGATGCAATCTGAATAACACACAACAGATGTTATTCAATTGTATATAGATACTGATTTCTGTCTGTCAAACTTGACTATGTATCCACATGTCCATGCTTTATCAGCCCTTTTAGAAGCAACTCACTACTACAGTTGAACACATCTTCGTTGTTGCAGTATATCACAGTCCAAATGAAGCAGTTAATTCACAGATTGGAAGACTTTTGTCTTTCAGACTGGCCTGTTCTTTGTGGAAGGGAAGGAAAGGTTGTCTGCTTCCTGAAGGAAGTTAGAAATGCCACAGAGACAATTGTCTTCACTATTGAAAAGGGTCAGCAGAAGTATTCCTTCACTTTACTGGCAGCTTTTACAGTTTATCACATAGACAGCTGTGTTATGGAGATAGGAAGTTAGGAAAAGACCATTTGGTTTATTTTTGTTTTAACTTCTATTTGCTTGTAAGTTGCTGGAAAAATACAAAATTTAATTGTAGGTGAAAAGGAAAACTGAAAATTATAGCACTTTGGTTTTGTACACATTGATGTTAGCAATGGAAACTAAGCTCACCTTAAGAGTGACAAGCTCAAGAAACAATATCAGGACTTCTAACCCAAAATTATTAAACTTCAAGCAACACTGTGCAGGAATATCTACATATAATACAGATGTGGTTAGGAGGCAATAATGATCTCATACCTTTATAAATTAATGTGTTCCAAAAAAAACCCAAGGCATTTTACCAAATGCTATTATAGAGAGAATCTCTCATACATGGTCACCTTTGAGGTAAAAACGTAGCAATGAAAAATGCATACAGCAGTCTGCAGCAAGAAAAAAGTTGAAGCTACAAAGGAACCTTAGGCAGGATACAGCAAGCCACAGCTTTAGGCATGTACCATGTGATTTTTAAGTGTTAGGGACTTTGCCTCATATCTGGAAGGTAACACCTTCTGCAGCACAGTTCTCCTAAGACCACTCTGATTTGGTATGGACTTAGAGGGAAGACTTGTTAGCTTACGGTTTGCTAGCAAACCATACATTTGTTAAACTTGGCTTTACCTTCCAGTTTTCTAATATAACCAAAGCACCTTAGCTTGTAGCACCTGACAAAAACAGAGTCTAATGTGGTGTTTGAAGTGGAAGGCAAACCACAGTGAGGCTGCATGAGAGATGCTGAGGAGGGTGCTAGCGCACAGGCATTTTTTTCTGCCAAAGCTACCTACAAGTAGAGACAGCTTGAAAAGATTATCTCACTGAAAAAAACACTGTCCAATCTTAATACAAGGAGTTTAAGCAGCTACTGGCTTAAACTACCTCCTTCCCTGAATATACCAATCTCTTGCCAGAGACAGTTATAGTGTTTCAAGCAGCAGTATCAAAATGTATTCAATATATAATCTAAATCTGTTCAAATCTTCACTGAAGCATCTACAGAATAAGTTACTTTGTTTTCCCAGGTTTAGAATCCTTAAACACACCCTGAAGGCTCAGTTATTTCCTTTAAAACTTTGAGCCTCTTAAATCTGTTGCCCGCCTTCTCAAATAATTTCCATTGTGAAGGGGAATGTAAAACAGAGTCTAACTAGACACGCAGCCATGAAACTCTATAGCACAACCAGTATGTGGAAGCAGTCATTTAAAATAGAGTGAACTGAAAAGCAAAATGTTTAACCAGTGCTTGGTTTCAAGAAATACAGCCTGTCAATCATTTTTCACCCTTTTGAAAAAGGCTGCTCTTCAAGGGGATAAAAGCAACAGAGTTAAACAGCTGCAGTTTATCTGGGATTTGATGCAGGGGAGATTACCTCTGGAGGTGGAGGACTTTGAGGTTGGAACCATTTTTTCCTCCTCCTCTCTCTCACGGATGTGTGTCCAGTGCACATCTGCCAGGATTTCAAGAGGATCAACCGGATTTACAATTTGCTGCAGCCTCAGGTTCCCAGCTAGCAGACCAAGGACATGGCAGATCATATGTAGACAGGGGAGGAAGGAAGGACATGGAGAAAAAGGGCAGGAGAGTAGAAGAGAAAGGACACACCACAGGAAAGGAAATAAGGAAAGAAAAAAGAAAATATTACTTGCTAAATCAGTTTGAAAGATAGACAGAGCTTGGCATCACGTGTGCACACATATACAAACACACAGCAAGTTCATCGTCCTGGTGTTCCACTCCAGACCAAAGCAGAATAATGCCATTCCAAGGGCACGCTGATGCTATTTAGAGACTTCACAGCAGATTACCTCTATTGCAAGCAGCTCCACTGCAATGGAAGATATTCTCTGGATAGCCAGGAGAGATTTGGTAGGCAACTGCAGAATAGATTTCCACCTTGCTAAGCCTGTTCAGCCTGAATAGTGCCACATATATTCTGTGTCAAAGGCAGGGGGACAGTCTGCACTTAAGGTCCAACTCCATAAAAAGGAATTCCAACCTTTCATGCACAGGCCTAAGTTATGTGAGCCTTCTCATTAAGACCTAAAGAAATGGATCTTGGAAGGGGATTAGATAGAATTATTAATGGCTGATCTGGCCACATGTTATAGTGTTTTAAATCTCCTTCACATTCTGGCTAACTGTTCTCCATTAACAACACTCTCCAGCCATAGAGAGTCGCATAATTTTCCCTGCTAGGGGCACTATACAAACACAACTGCCAAGTGACTACAAGTGCTGCAGAGCACTCACACCATAATCCCTTTATCCCAGAGGCAGAAATCATAATACATACAGATCCTCTCTCTACTGCTACTGGTATATCAGCATATTATGATTTTATTTCACAAAAGCAAATCACGTATGTATGGGGGCCAGGGAAAGGGACTTAATGGAGGTACTTCAGGAAAATGTTCCAGTCTTCCTCAAAAGTGGGCTGCTCACACTGTGGGGCAAGATGCTCAACTGCCATGCAAAGCAATGAGCCAGCCTTCATTGATCGCAGATAACCTACAATTCAGGACAAAATGCCAGACACTTTTTCAGAAACTTAGAACTAGTGTATGGTAAAAAACGTAACTGGGGGAAGGATGACTCTGACACACTGGAAAAGCATTTGGAAATGAAACAATTTGGGGTGGCAGCATTTTGGGTTTGTGCCCATTATTCCTTTGCTGTTTTCTCTGAATGAGTTGTCCTCATCCCAGCCTGGTTGGTTCTGCTACAGCATCATAGCACAGCACTTAGGACTTCAGTCTGAGGAATGACTGGGATGCCACATTTGACCTTACAAATGAAGGAGAAAATGACATTGAGAAATGCAGAAAGAACGTGTGTAAACACAAAATTATCTGGTAGTTAATCCAAATGGGCCAAGGAAACCAGGCAGACAAATGTGCAAAGAGGAAATGTGATTCAAAATTTGAGTTAAACAACTTCATCCAACAAAAGGATCCCTCCTCCAAGCAGCAAAATCACATAAAAACATGACAACAATCAGAGCTACTAGATATCCTGGAGGGATCAAAAGTATGTTCAGGAGTGGCTGATAGGGCTGGGCTCACTGGCAAACAAGGGACACTGTCTTATCTTCCCTCACTGCACTCCAAGGCACGCACATGCAGGCCCTGAGATCAGTATAGTTAGTATTTATACCACACACTTTTGTGTTAAAAGGATGTGGTTTACCAGAAGCAGCTGGGAATGGGGAGAAATATATGGTCACTCAGCAAGGCTCAGAAAGAGCAGGTCCCACCTGATCTGCACATTGTAATATGGCTCCATATGCTGACTATTGTGATTTAAAACAGCATGCCACCACCAATGAAGGGCCCAACAAGTCACATGGCATTAGCTAAGCCTATGCCTCCATGTGTGCAGATCTAGCCTTTTTTTAAGGAGCAGATTTTCAGTCAGCTTACTTTTCAATTACATAAAAACATGAAAAGGCCCAGCCATCTGTGAAGTGCTGTGGCTTGGCTAGCAGGCAAACTCAGCATTCCTCTGATGTTTGATCACTTGAGGACTGCAAGCTGATCAATTTCAAATAGCAGCTGCTGTGGGCTTCCCCCAAAATTGGCTCCTAAACTTTACAGAAAGCTGGACCTTGTTTTCATGAAAGAGTAAGTCAGTGAATTTCAGAAGAACTATGTGTTTCCTCCCTAGCTTCACTGTGGTGTTCAGCCATACCATAGAAGTGGCTGAACTGTCTCAGTATTTAACTTTTCAATTAATATAGTAATGGCGAACTACCCCAGAACTCCCAAACTAGCTCCTTTGGAGCTGTGTCTAAAGCTGTTAAGCAACTAAGACAAAGAAAAGTTAAGGGAGAAAGGCAGACTTCAAAACTTTCACCCTCTCTATGCCTGTGCTCTTTAGCCATCTGGCTACTTTAAACCACACTGTCAAGAATGGTACATAGGAGAAAATTTAGCATCCTAGATTGAATTTCTGCAATAGTGAAAGTGACCCTGAAAGTTCAGCCTGACTCAAGGGCCAAGAAAGTGTACGAATTAAATTGGAATATACTCAAAAGAGCAGAGAATTGTTGATAAATTCCTATACTATTTTCTCTTGTATCCCTATAACATCTTTCATAATATCCAGCATTAAAAAAGAAAAATTTTGTGTCTTGTAGCTGTATGTGAGGATTTAAAGTGATGATTTTGGGGGGTTTCCTTGGATAAATGATTATCTGTGAATACAGGAAGCTGGATACAATGGCTCAGGAGACCCCTTCCAGTCCTATGCTACTATGGTATAAGAAATACAGGAGCTATATTATAATATAGCCATATGGCACAAGAGTCCTTGTTACAGTGCAGCCAATAAATTGAGTGAAGGTACTTGGCCTTTCATCTCACATATCCTAATTCATATAAACACACAATCAAGAAAACATGAATGATTATGCTTATTTTGCTTCAATAAAGTAACCCTAAAAGCAAAACTGCACTGCAGTGGTTTATGATAAACAGTGCAATTGGCCAAGCTGGAAGTTACCAAGTGTTTTCAAATCTACCTTACAATTATTTTAAGTATATCAGTGCTCTCTGAAGCTCAAGCAGATCTCTCCATCTGCCCATGCTAGGAACAGTAAATACGCGATACAGTTCAATAACGCCCACTCTTAGATGATGTGAAGTAATTAACAATATTTCCTGCATCAACCTTAAGGAAATTGGTAGGCACAATTTAATAAAGAAACTTTTTCATGTGGGACCTGCTCTTTAAAATATTACCCCCTTAACAGGAAGCAGAAGTGGCAATGGTATAAGGGTACCTTTAAATGTACCCGTGTCCTCTTCGTCTGAGAGATGTTGAAGCCAGAGGCCCTGCTGGAGCTCTCTCTCCCAAGGGCAATACTCTCCCTCTACAGCAGGGGGAGCCACACATCCACATTTAGAATCAGAGACATATGTGCACACATGAGTAATATAGAGAGACATAGAGAGAGTACAGAATCAGAAAGAAAAGTAGTAAAGAATGAAAATCCAGTAAGACTTACTTCCACCGTACTCAAAGCACCTTGACTAACAAATTGCACTTGACAGAGAAGAAGTGGTCTGGGAACATCACAGTTCAACAGACCAACAAATAATGAGCACTTTACTGAACTAAATTGGTGCCTTTTTCTTGAAAGATTTCAGCTATAGAGTTCAATTTTCCATATGGAAATATGCAGCCAAACAGTCTTTTTAAAAGGGATGCTTGCTACCTGCACCAATTGATTATAAACAGAATTGGCAGTGTTGGAGTGATGCTGCAGCTGTAATGGTCTAATAAATATAAAAAGCAAGAACATCTTTTTTTGGACCACTGCATGTTTGAGAGAGATTTTAGATAAGTCTTTGGGCACCAAATACATGAGAAAGGCTCCACCTCTCAGTAAAGGTGGAGCTCCATCTTCTGAACGCTGCATTAAGACACAAATTATCCTTCTTCATAACACATTGAATCAAGCATAGATTTACACTGATCCAGTCAGAGTACTAAATCCAGAGAAAGCAGACAAGCATTATACACTTTTCTTGTATTAGACTATATTCATGCTGTAGAGGGAAGCTATAAGATTGGTAGAGCCATGATAACACAATAATATTGTGCTGCTAATAGTGCTACAGCTGCCACAAAGAAAGGCCTGACACTTTTTTCCAACACTAACTTTAAAATTAAACAACCCTACAACCACGTGAAGTAACATTAACAGAAAAGTCAGAAAAAATGGATATGAAAGATGAGATGGCATTTGGTCTGACACCTCCAATTGAGAAACTCATTGAATGGCTTTTTCTCCTAACATAGTCAGACAGGAACACCACTCAGTCCCACCTAGATGTATTACTTCTCTCTCATCAGCCTGTAAGTGTTCTAGAGGAGAACAAGGATGGATGGAACCTAGCCCAGCAAGGGGCTTCCTGTCCAGTGGTAATGCTTGTCATTCTGTGAACACAAGTATTTATTGACCCTGTATGAGAAAGGGAGGACAAATCAATTTTTTTCTAACCTTCACTAGACTCTTCTTCCTCCTCCTCCTCCTCCTCCTCCTCATCTTCCTCCCTGTCTTCAGCTGCATAGTTTTCCTCAGCTTCAAGCTCTTCCTCACTCTTTCCCTTTAGTAGGGCATGGATTCGGACAGCCTCTTTCCAAGGTACACCTCCTAGGTCTGAAGTGGGTAGCTGTGGCTGAACAGGTTCCTCCTCTTCTTCCTCCTCTTCTTCCTCCATTTCAGATTCTGAACTGCTGCAAAAAAGTGATCCAGAGAAGTCAGTTAATGGTGTCTCTAAGTTTATATACAGCTGGAAAACATTTCAGTTTATACAGATCAAAGATGTGCACTGAAACCCCCTTCTGCTTTCAATCTTCCATTGTTATGCTTTAGAGATAACATGACTGCAGCACTTGGTCAAGTCTAACAGCTTGTGGTGTGGGCTGCAGGTGGATACAACTGCTAAAACAGGTCCTGTGACAAGTTCCTTTTAATGGAGAGGAGCCAGAGGGAGGATTACTTGTACCAGCTACTGCACCCATTGCCATAGTACCCAGGTACAGGTGGGTTCAGTACAAAAGAGGTGACCTGAATCATGTCACATCTTTTTTGAAGACATTAATGTAGAAAACTAGTTGGAAGAATCAGCATATGGGAGTTCATGCCTTTATCAGGGAGGGTTACACCTGGTGGGATTTTACAGTTTTGTCCCTCAGTGGGCGATGCCTTAATTCACACTGGACTGTTCTACTGAGCATTAGCATGGCACAGCAAACACCATGCTAACGTGCAGTAGAATTAGTCTACTGTGCATAAGCATCACAAAAAAGTGTGAATTTGCTATTGTGCATTAGCACAGCTACAGGGATTGATGAGAGTCACTTCCACGTAGTGATCCCTGTTAACGTCTCTGATGGCCAAGCGCTCCCCGAATTGACAAAAACGCCAAAGTGCACAAAGATAAAGATACATACACCATTTTTGTTATATGAAAGAAAGAAATAAAAGCACAGATACTCTGCCTTTATCTAGTACCTCATATTAGAAGGACTAAGCTTAATGTGCAGTAGCAAAGGCACATTAATTAACATGAAGACATCTCAAATGAGAAGCTTTCTGAAAGATTTGGAAACAATTTTACTAGAAATTTTCCCCACTGCAGCATGACAAATTGCTAAACATTGAGGAAAAGCACACTTATAGTCACAGAATTATCAGGACATCAAAACATATACAAAAGATATAAACAGAGGAGTCCAAGAGAGCTAGAAAGCAGTGCAAGATTAACCCTCTGAAATTACAGAATGTACTATATCCTGTATAGGACGCATGCATGCTGTATATGGAAGGCAAGAGACAAAATATTGTAGGAAACACTGGGCATGTCTACACAAGATGCTATGTTGCCATAGCAATGAGCTATGGCAATGTACTCATTGCTACAGCGACACAGCATCAGCAGGCACTAACCATGATGCTGCTGTTACTGCACAGCAGGGTCAGAAACAAACCATGTGCCACTGGGATTGCACAGTACCAACTGTGCAGAGGGGTGCATGTGTAGATGCACCCACTGGGAGATAGCTATATGGATCCCACTACTCTCAAACTGATGTCTTGAAATCAGAAGGAAACAAAATACATATATCAATATTGCTAGCATTTTGGCAGTCATCCTATTTAATTCCAACAAGGGCAAGAAACTGAGTTTTAAAAAACAGATCTTGAAATATTTAGAATAAGGATTATATTATATGCTTGCCTGTGTTAGGAGGGGACCAGAATGTCCCTTACAGTTCTGTTCCTTATATTCCTAATCAAAAATTACAAGGGGTCTGTTGCAGTATGTCCCTTGGTTCTCCTTAAGAACCTCAGCTCAGAGGCAGCACCTGGCACGATCCAATTCTTTCCCAACCTTGAACTGGGGCAGCATCCAGCCTGCTAGCAGCCCACTCAGGTGGCCCCAGGGGGTGCCGCCACCTCAGAGGGAAGGACCAGGGCAGCTCAGGGGCCTCTCGGCCCCCTAGCAGCTTGCCCCCGGGCTGCAGAAGAGGCGGGCAGGCTCAACCAAAAAAGATCAAGCCTCTCACTGCTTCTGCCTTCAGCAGGCACCTGATAATTTTTTCTGCAGAGCCTGCACACCTCTCACGCAGCCAGGGGGAAAGCTGACAGCTACATCAGGATGTAGTTTAGTTTGCAACAATGTAAACTAATTTAAAACCCCCAAAACTCCAGCACACGCACAGCGTGACGTCATTAAGACAGACAAAGTGCCATTTTCATTATGTGTACTTGGCAATGGTGTCGTGTACAAGTGCTCTATGTCATGGTCAGTGTCACAGTTGACACTGTGATAAGACCTTGTATGCAGGATGTTTCAGATGGTTACGCCTGGTCAGTTTTAGATCTAACTGATGCCAATACCCTGATCTTGGATAGTTCTATGTCTATTTTGTGATTTTCCCAGTGAAATAGGTGTTGGTAACACAGATTTTGCCTTGCACAAAGTTCTAACACTCACTGGCCATTTTCAATCATGTTACCAATTCTGTGTTTGCCCAGAATACCAGGCCAGTTCTTAAAACTACACCTAATTCTTGCATTGAATTTGCCAAGTATTATAATGGTATTGTTTCTGTGAGTTTTCTCCAAATATTCAAATTGTTGTTAGAAAACATTCTCGTCTTTGTTATTACCTTGAAGGGTAGGTGCATAGGGTGTTTATACACATGCTCCAGGACTGGGGGAGGGTCTCTTTAATTAGAGTGGCTCTGAGAATCACTTTAATTAAAGCACCAGGAGTGTCTTGTGTATCAGTGTCCCCGTGCTTAAAAATGGTGAAAGGGGTGCTTTAGCTACATCTTGTTGAACAACCTTTAGTTAAAGTGCCCCACCGCCATTTTTAAGTGCGGGGACACTGATACATGAGATGCTGGAGTCGGCTGGAGCATTGTAATTACCACACTCCAGCAAACTCAATGAATCAAGACTGCTTAATTACAGTGCATCAGAGCAGCATTGTATATAGGTGCCCACAGGCACTAAATGTGATGAAGGCATTCTGTGCATGTATTCTGAGCATCGTAAGTCAAAAAGATACAGCAATGGGGTTTTCACAGAGAGATAGTAGGTAGTTTCTAATAGCAAAACCTACTCCCCAGCTCCCTCCTTTCTCCTGTTGGCTTCACATGTCAAAATATGGTGTAATCATTCTCTTGGATAGACTCTGTATCTGAGAGCTGAATTTCTGATAATGCAGCAAAGTCAATTCCAAGTCTAACCAATTCATAGTTTAGTAGTATTGTTTTCTATAAATCAGAGTCTGAATCAAACCCAGGGGTCAGCCTGAATGTTCCAGCCTGCAAGTTGCTTTATCATTTTGGCCAGCACAGATCACACCAAGATCTTCAGCACGTATGCCTAGGCAAGAGTATGGCAGACTAGGGGCCACCCTAGACTTACCATCCCCCCCAATTAGTCTCAAGAGGCTCATGTACACACCACAATTTTTGCCCTTTCATGCACTGCAACTGCGTGTCTGTTTGCACAAGCAGGATTTCCCGATGCTTTAAAAGTCTTTCTTGTGCATTAAACTAAAACCCCTCAGATGTTGGCTCACTGGAAATTAAAGCGTCATGTTCATGGATGCATTGCGTGCAAACACAAAGGCGCTCAAAGACATGTAATGAGCCTCTTTGTTCACCAGATGGTGCTGAGACTTTTTTGTAGTCCCCCCCTTCGAACTG
>NW_017729022.1:86614275-86621689 GCF_001723915.1 Gavialis gangeticus
ACTGGAAATTAAAGCGTCATGTTCATGGATGCATTGCGTGCAAACACAAAGGCGCTCAAAGACATGTAATGAGCCTCTTTGTTCACCAGATGGTGCTGAGACTTTTTTGTAGTCCACCCCTTCGAACTGCTTCCACTTTTTTTTTTTCTCGCGTGGTCTGCCAGCTCCCTGCTTCCACAGCTTAGTGGCAGGGCATGGGCAGGCAGCACTAGACCATCTTGCTCTCCTGCAGCGCTGGCCAAGGACCTGGTTGAATTAATTTGAAAACCTAGTGCATGTAAACACAGATGCAATACTCCAAAATAGATAAGTTTAAATTTTATAAAGCTATTTAATTTAATGAGGATTGAAACCTGTGGTGTGTACAGGTGCCCAAGACTGTGATCATGTAGCAAAAGGTAGAAAAACCAATACCGGACATTGACAGTTTTTGTTACTTGGATTCTATGATCAGCAGGAATCTTCACCTTCAGACTGAACTAACAACTGTAAAAGCAGCTAAGAATTTTGGGCTATTAGAGAAACATGCATGAAATAACAGCAAAATATCAGCTAAGATGAAGATGTGAATCTGTGAGACTTGCATGCTGTCATCCCTGCTTTATGGTTCAGAAACATGGACTACATATGCTAGACATATCAAGAAACTCAGTATCTTCTGCTTGATATGTCTGTGTGAGATCCTGAAAATAAAACGGGAAGACAGAATACCAAACACAGAGGTACTGGAGTATGCAGGACTAAACGCACTTAGGAACCACTATCAGTTAGAGGAGGTTGTGATGGATCAGCCATGCCAAGACAATGGGAGACCATATCCTCAAAAATATTCTTATAGTGACATCCGAGATGGCTCTAGAAAGTAGAGTTGCCCTCTATGGGGTACCCTGACTTGTGCAAGAAGAATATAAGTCATTCAACATCAACAAAGAAAGCTGAGAGGAGTGCGCAGAATCCTGATTGATCTGGAGGGATCAACTGATCTGGCACAGGGTGCAGCTGTACATGAAGTGGTTTTGATCCAGAAGATGGAAGCAAAGCAAGAAAGAAGAAAGCAGCATTCTGTAAACTTGGACTCCAACTCAGACAACATGTGAAACTTATAACAAGCTGTGTTGTTCTCAAATTTGGCTTGTCAGCCACAAACGGATTCAGCAGGCATCTGACTATACCTCTTATGTGTACACCATGATCCAGAGGATTGACTTTTGCCTACTAAAAACAGTTCTGAAAATGCATTTCCACTGACTTAAACTGAAGAAAAAAGAAAGCAATATTCCAACAACATACACTGAAGAAGCGAGTTTCTAATTATGCAGCAAGTTTACATTTGCTGAATCTCTCTTGGGTTACGTTTTCCAAAGAAATAACAGTTATCTTTTAAACTGGTCACTGACATAGTTCTTTGTGCAATTTAAAAAATTAATGACATATAGAGAGATGACAATTTTTTCATCATTTTGTTTCTTCTACCAAATGCCCATGTATTTTGAATTTTGCAAACTTGGGTTATTAAAATCATGTCTTAGGCATCAGATTCAAAACAGTTTGTTAATTGTCACTCTTAGCACTGTTGGAATATGCCCTTAATGCATACAGCTTACTACCAAACATGGATTAACCTAGACTTTTCAAAACTGTTTTGTCAAAGAGCGAGTCATAAGATCTCATACAACGCATCATGAATGATTACTAATTTCAGATCCCACTGTGATACTGCATCCTTCATTTGCACACATACCTTAGCCAGACCTTAAGAAATTTGAAGGCAGCTGGGTGGGAAAAAACTGATCAATGAGTCTAGGGTTGACCCTACAAACTCATCTCTCTGCACTAGGCTTAACAACAATTTCTGTTGGTTGACTCTTAGGCTGCATAAAGAAGTTTCACTCATGCGTGAAGATATTCCAATGCACTTTATGGAGAGGGACTTTATATCAGCCAATCATCCAGATATGGGAGAACTGCAATCCTGTTTCCACAGGTGCACTACACTTATTGAAAGCACCTTTGTTAGACACCCCAAGTGGAAAGCCTGCAGAGGAGGACCCTGTATTAAGAGTGGTCCTGTCCCATTACAAATCATGGGTAACAGTCTTATGAAAATGTAAAAATAGTCATTTTGTAAATTGAGAGATGCCAGCTAGTTCCCTTCACGTGAAGACAGACTTATGGTGGCCGGCTTGAATCTGAGCTTGCAGATGAACTAGCTTAGCTTTCTTAAGCGTCAAATAGGGTTACCAATCTCCCTTTCTCATTTTTTAATGGAACCAGAAAGCAATCTCTGTAAAAACACTTAGCCTTGAGGTCTCTGGGAACTTTCTTAAACACTGTCAACTTCCACAAGGAGTGGAAATCCTCCTGGAGTAAATTCTTACGAAGAGTATCTCTTAGAAGGTATGAAGAAGGCAATTTGTAGTAGATAGCATGTAGAATTGTGTGGCAAAACCATAAGCTCCAGCATGCAGGACCCAGCACTCCAGTGTTATCTAAGTTCAACCTGAACAGAAGTGAGCCAGTAGGTTTCAAGATGGAAGAGGAAAAACAACTGGTTATGTGCATCCCTCTACCACATCAAAATTCTTGACAGCTGGAGGGAATCTTGCAAGTGGCTCAACCAAATCCTGAAATAAGATATCAACCCTTGCCACTTGCCTTATCAAGTCAGGAAAATTACCATCATTCCTCCCTTCCCCAGACAGTGTAGCATGTTGGAGATGGGAGAGCATGTAGAAAAGAAAACCCACAAAAATCTGTGTGTGGCACCTCAGCTCCTGAGGACAGATGGGCCAGTTCTGGGCCTAGTGTCCTGAGCCAATTGAAAAGGATAAGATAGAGGGCCAGGAGGGTGGATAAGGAGCTTACAGCTTCGGTTCTTGAGCTGGAAAACCATTCTATAACCAATAAGGGTATGCTGGAAAGGAAGGAAAACATCTCTAGCGCCAATGAGCTGCTGGCTGGTCACCACCCTGTAGACAAATAACACAATGTCTAGATCTTTTCTCTGGCCTGTAGAATCGAAGTGAAAAAAAGGGAATGAGATGGAGATTCCTACATGTGCCCCATGTGGGAACTAGAGTATGAGATGGATGTGGAAGAAGCCACCTCTGCAGTCAGTGCTAATGTACTTGGAACAGAGGCTGAAGCACCAGGGCTTGGTACCTGTTTGGTACCTGGCTTCCTTGAGGGGTGACCCAGGAAGGAGAAAAAAAAACAAACCAAAACATACTTTGGAGAATCACTAGTCCATTAGGGTTGATGACCAGGAAGCAGAACATGGCTAAACAGTCTTTACAGTCCCCTCGAGGAAAATCAAGGGAGGTGACAGTAACAGTGAAGAAACTGGCAGCACCAATATATTTCAGTCAGATTTAGAGACAGAGAGCTTGGTTGTCTTCTCTTAATTAGAACATAATGGGGAAGCCGGAGGTATGCCCAATGTCAAATGCTTGGTCCTCAGTGACAATGGTGGTCCTGCTGGACAGGTCCACTGTGATCTCAGTGCTATGGAGCCCAGGTCTCTGAATTTCTCTAGGAAACTATGGAGGGCAGGAAATCTCACATTCTGTTCTGTGACTCAGCAACCTCCTCATAGAGGAAGTGATGTCTGCCTACTTTTGAAATGAGGCAATTGATCATGTGTCTGCAGTTATGGTTGCTTACCTACTTCTGGAGTACCAAGGGTGGACCAAGTGCTTCACTAGTGCTGAAAAAGGAAGCCACTGTGGAGATACAGTGCCAGATGGTATTCGGTGTCAGGCTGAAGGCTTCATTCTCAGACCTGAAGCTGACCTAATGGCCTAAGAGGAACATTTGAAGCTTCATCTTTCTCCTGCTTCTCATCCTAGATTTGAAAGACTTTGAATTTTATACCTTTCTGCTAGCAGAGGGTGGGATTCATCCACCCACTATGAGTAGAAGAAACAACTGTTTGAGGTGGAGATACAGTGAGACCTTGGTGATACAGACATCAAAAAGGAAAACAGGAGATTATTGTGCCTGAGTGATAACGATGAATAAAAATAAGAAGTAGTCACCAAAAAGAGAAAATGAAGGAGAAAATAAAATAAAAGGAGGTTTTTAAAATGATGGCACCATATGGCACATCTAAAATTAAAACCCATCAGTGGGAGAGGTGACAAGGATGACAACCCAAGTCCAGAGTGTGAAAGCTTCTCACTTTGCTCCAAGAAGGCTTAGGGAAGTAGAGGGGTAACAAATAGAAGACAAAAATAGAAGACAAGGAATAAAAGAAAATAGTGAGGTTAAAGAGAAAGAAGCTGTGCATGGGCTTTGAACAAAAAGTAGGTTAGGAAGCAGAATGACAAAGAAAAGCTCAGACTCTACCAGGAAACTGAGAAGAACTGAAGAGTGGGAAATGTGTACCCATCCTTTAATGTCCTCAGCATGAAAAGTGTGTGAAGGGCAGTGCTGGAGGGCACACTATGGAAACTGCTAAGTCAAGAGGATCTCTGGGTAAAGCTCACACCCACAAGCAAGATTGTGTCTATGAACAGTTACTAAGGAAAACCTTCCATTACACGTGCACAAACCCATGTCCTCAATGACACTTATACAAGTCTACAAAGCTTTTGATGAGTTTGCTCAAGTGTAATTGGTTTGGAACTAGTACACACTCCTCTTGCAATTTCACGATGGCAAAGAATCTAGTTTATTCTTACTTATGTATCTGGTTTTATGGGGATAACAGGAAAAAAGTTATTTGTTTTATTGAAACAAGAATATGATTCAGAATATCTTCAGGGTGAAGATCCACTGAGAAAAAAGGTGTCCTTTTTTGGTTTTGTTATAACAAGACACTGGTCAGAAAAGAAACTGTACTTTCTAAGGCAGTGTGCAAATGCTTCATGTTTAAGTCAGAACTGATTCAAACTCATCTGAAGCCATCATGATTTATTTGGACTTGGTTTAATCTTGAGGGTGTTTTATGAGGAATAATGGGTGCTCTCCTTTTGCTGCTTCTGTCTCACAGAAATAGCTATGTTCAACAAATGGATGCCTTTGGCAGAAACCTTTGTACACAGATAAGAAATGAAAACCGATGAGCTGAAACGTAAAAAAAATTAAATAATACATAAATCTGGAAAATATAATTTCTCCAGAATCGTCAGTTTTTGACAAACAGGCCTTCACTAACAATCACACAATATGTGGGAAACTGATAATCCTTAGCAAGTACTATATCATAATATATATTTCTTACAGTTATAGATAAATGAAATTCAGAGACAGAGTTCAAGTTAAATTTAGAACTATAATTTCCTATTTATATGTGAAAAAAATCTAAGAATTTTGTACCAACACATTCTTGCAAAATGTTATTCACCCACTTGCCTGTGAAGAATATATTTCAACAGAAAAGACAATAAGTGTATTACATTACTACTACTGCTGTGATTGCTGCTGTTATGGTTATATCCTACTTTTTGTACTCTAGTAATTTTTGTGCATGGGCCAGTTAAGTTCTTTAAACGGTTTAGCAAGGCTACAACATGTCTTTTTTTTCAATAAGTATATGAAACTGAAATTAAACATTTATTTTTAACAAGCTCTGCTTTCTTTTAAAGGGTAAATTATGAATCAGATCATAAACAATGTCGTGGGTCGGAGACTCAGCTTACCTCCTGAGAATGCTTAGCTTATCCCAGAAACTTTACGCAGATGCTGTCATTGAGATAAAGAAGTGTCTGGCCATTCCATCCCATACCCTGTCCCCCATCCCACTCCCAGTCAATAGCAAGCTTTCCTACTTTTCACTACAGTAGTAAGTCTGACAGATGCTGCCTGTTGGGTTTTTAGTGTGCTGTTAACAAAGTTTACTGCTGTCCAAGAAGTTGCCATGACTACTCCATGGATCCAGCTGCTGTTCTACAACTAACCTGCTTATTTCATGTAATATCCACAGCACAAATTCTTTTCCCCATAGCTCACTTCACTTTCTCTGGCATTTATCTGTACCACACTTCTGTGTTTGACCTTTGAATACGGAAAAATGAGAGGGTGGCTGAGTGAAAGGAGATGGAAATGTCTTAGTACACAGGTTCTTCCTTTCAAGTTAGCAGCTATGTGCCACATGAGAAACTGCACTAGATGAGACGTTTTTTCTGTTATCCAGTTAGCAGTGAAGGGAGCTGAGTTGCTGTACAGACTCCAAATACACAATTAAATACCTTGTTAGAAATATACCTATGTGAATGTAGTTATAACAAAAAACCCCAACTAAAGTCCCTGGAGACTACCATCATCTATTAAGTCACCTGTACAGATCAACAGGTCAAGCTGCCCCCAATACAGTCGACAAGTAGGGGTGTGCAAAGTGGGCCCTATTTGATTTGGATTTGGCCCAAATTAGGGACAGTGATTTGATTTGTTGATTCAGATCACTGTCCCTGATTCAATTTGGCCAAATCTGAAGATTCAATGGTGATTTGGAGAATCAGCAATTTGGACACAGACACAACTTTAAAAGTTTTTTCTACATACCCTGAGGTAGCAAGCACGGCTTGTGATCGTTGCAATGCTGGGGCGCATGAAGCATCCCACAGGAGTGTGGGTGGGGAAACTCCATGTGCTCAGTGGCCTCCTTGCATGCTCCCTGGCAGACCTGGAAGTGGACTGGAAGTGCTTTTGGTACACTTCCCAGTTTGCGGCCGAGCGTGCTGGGGAGCCCCCTGGGCCTCTGTGGGACACCCCATGTGCCCCAGCATTGCAGCAGTCATGAGCCATCTGCTACCTAGAGGTATGTAGAAAAAACATTTAAAGCTGTGTCTATGTCCGAGTGGGGAAGCCACAGGCCCCACCAGTTTTCTGCTCTCATAGCAGGGGACAGGGCTGCAGCTAGGCTGGACCAGCTCCGCACAGCAGCTGCCTCCCTTTGGTGAGACCAATTGTGGGACCCAGCACAGGAGGAAGCACCATGCTGCCATGGTCAGGTGCAGCAGCAGTGGTGGCAGCATGGAGTCGTGCCCCCTGCTGCTGCTGGGCAGGCAGGGGGCACCTCATCTTGGCAGCACAGCACTTCCTCCTGCACTGGGTCCCACCCACTGGGCTGCGGAGGTGACTTCTGCCCAAAGTTGGTTCAGCCCAGCTGATTTCTGCACCCTGTGGGTGCAGAAATCTGGGGAAGGGGGCACATGCCTCCTGAACACATCACCTGCCCCACACACCCACCCTGTTCCCCACATCCTGAGGGCTTGGCCTGAGGGTGAGGGGCACCAGTAGGGCTGGGAGGGCTGCGGCTTGGGAGTGAGAGGAAATGGCATGGGTGAGGGCAAGGGACTGGCATATCAGGGCTGCTCAGCAGCACAAAGCAGTGGGTGGGAGACAGGGACAGGACACAAGACCCTCATTCTGGTGAGTGAAGGGGGTAGGGGAAGCTCTGATTTTCCATGAG
>NW_017729022.1:86626689-86672482 GCF_001723915.1 Gavialis gangeticus
AGCTCTCAGCTCCTTATGGTCTTGTAATTTCTCCCTCCATTTTTTGTTTCTGGAAGAATTTCTATTATTTGTTCCATCTTGTTTCAACAGGAATACCAGGTCACAATTTTTCTTCTTGGAAACTGTGCCCCACTACCAGTTTTGGGGATTTTTCTTTTCTTGGGAGGTAGGGGAAGCTCTGATTTTCCATGAGAAAAAAAATCAAATGCCAAAATATATAGGTATTTAGAATTTATTTTATTATAATGACTGAAGCACTGGTAGGCTTCCCAACTGCTTTAAAATTGTAAATATATCAATAAAACATTGTATTCAACTGATACCTATATATATAGTGGCCTTTTATCTTAACTGTGGAAAAACTTGTATTTTAAGGGTTTTAAATCAGAGAATTGGGGGGTTTTAAACAGAGAAAACCAGGATCCCTAATAGTCACGACAGACATTCACAGTGGAGTGTAGGGCCCAGACATTAAATTTAGATTTTTGTCTATAGCATTGATGATAAAATTCTGATGAGAACATTGCAATTGGGGTTTTTTTGTTTTGTTTTGCCAATAAGCTATTTTTATTTCTCTAAAGTGCAAATTTTGTGTAAGGGTTGGATTCTACACATTTTAAAAAGAATTATTTTTTTTAAACTTTTTACTAAAAACTCATTTTATTTACAAGTTAAAATGAAAAAAAAAGTACCAATGAATATTGTTCAATAAAAGGAGAAAGAAAAAGGAAACCATATCTTAACTTACACTGTAACATCAGTACTGCCAAACTCTTTACAAAGCTTAATACTTTAAACCAGAGGGTCCCAAAGCGTGGCCTGTGAGCCCCTCTGATGTGGCCTGACAGTACTTAAATCAGGGGTTCCCGAAGTGTGACCTGCAACGCACTTTGATGTGGCCTGCCAACCAAGACTGCCACTTCGAAATGTCCCATCAGGGCCAAAGCTTTGGGAACTCCTTTAAACAAATATTGTTTAACTGGCATCACTGGGAAGAAGAATGGAGGGAAAGGAGGAAGCAGTGCAAACATAATAGCTAATGTAATCCTTAGACAAGTAAAAAGGGGAATACTAAATAGATGTAGCAAAGTGATCTTGCCTATGTAGGCGGAGCTGATAAGATTGCTACTAGAATACTGTATCCATTGTTGTATTTGCACTTTAAGAAGGATGGGGAAGTATCAAAAAAAGTTCAAAGGAGCACCACAAAAATAATCTAGAGGCTGAAAAGCATGCCTTACGATCAGAGAACTTTTCATTTGGGCTGGCAAAGTTATAAGAAGTTGTAGTAACTACAAGTCAAAGGTAGACAAATTCAGCTTTTGACATACAATACAACTTCCTAAGAATGAGACTAATTAAGTACTAGAACAGAAATTAAGTGGTTTGCCCACGTGCTGTGGAGATGGTTGCGATTCCAGACCTCAGAGTCCTTGAAACTATGAGCTACCTGTGAATTCCCTTTTTTCATGGGGCACAGGAAGAATAAGCAGCTCTGCACTGTCCTCAAAAAAAACAAACAAACTCATAACACTGAGGCTTTTAAGACAACAAATGTAATGAAATCTCATGTTTCAGGGCTTTAGCCAGTAGGTGTCTCAAGGATATTTTTCTCCTTAATACAGAGTTGGCTTGATGCACTCTGTTCTTTTCCCATCTTCCTCTGAAGACAGGATGTAGCACCAAACCCTCTCTCAGATGTTCAGCTCACATTTATTATTCACATGTTCAAACTGATAGACAGATCTGGAGTTGGAAACAAATATTCTTCAGGTCAGACTGGCTAAGGTCTTGATGATTTTCTATCTTCCCGTGTCATACAGTGTGAATTGCTTACTAGTAGTATTGGAGCAAATCAATGGCATGCCACTGCAGGGGCCTCAGGCACTTGTAGCACTTCTTTCTTCTGTTCTCTGCCTGTGACAATTCCTATGCTGAAATGCTTTAGTCTAATCCAAGGTCCAGAGCCAATTAGAAGGAAGATGGAGAAATTGAATGACCCGTGATTTGCAGAAGACCTGACAATATACTACTCTACTGGTAATCTAGCCTTAAATTCTAAGAAACTACAGTATTATACGAATCTAAGGTATGAAACAGAAACTGTTGCCTGAGGATCCAAACTTATACATAATCCACTGACTCCTTTTTCCCCTGTTAGAGATCTCCTACTCAAGTAGTGACCAGACCCAGCTATTCTTGATTTATGTAATTTGCTGCATTCATGGCCAAAAACAAAATGACTTCAAAGCTAGTGAAAGCTGATTAGTGTCTAGTGATCCATGGCTGAAAAGAACTATGAAATCTACAGTATTAAGATCAATAGCAAAGTCAATATTTTTATAATTAGTTAAAACAACACTAGCTAGAAACCTACTATCCACTCTAAACATCTACTTAGGGTACTATCTTTCTTGTGTAAGCCATCCCAGAAAACTGTTTGCCTAATCTGCACTAAATCAGGATGTGGGGGGGAGGGGCAGGGAAGAAAGGAAAGGACAGCTAACATGAAGAAAACTCAAGTCTACCACATAATACTGCAAAGAAGATCCAAATAAGCTATTAGATAAATATAAAAAACAAGACACCTACAAATTAAATATTGTTAAGGAAGTAATATAACAATTAAGAAACAACATTACCATTACAAAAAAAGGAAGATGAACAGGACACCAGCTATTATCAGACATCTATGTGCTAATATGGTCTCAACTGTCCATCTTTTAAGGTCAGACAGCACTGGACCAATTTAAATCCAGGAAGGCTATTCAGCTGCTAACAGCTCAAAATGCAATTACGATAGTCCTATAAGTTATTCACCCAGGATACCCTGATTCCACAAAGATTTATAAATGTGCTTAATTTTAATTTATCAAATACTCCAAATGAGGTCACTTTCATCTCATATAATTGAGGTTATTATTGTATTAAATTATTGCTGCAAAAATTATTGAGATTTCTACTGTCTATGCCTGTGACCTTTCTGACTCTTGCACTCACTTTCATTTCTTTCAAATGATGAACCAATCTGCAAGTGGGTTTACTGTTTTACAACAGCCATTGCTATTACTTCAAACCAAATCCTCTCAGGCAACAGCATGGCAGCATTAAGCATGTCACGCTTGAAGCTTTAAACCAAAGCAGATTTTGAGTTAGAGTGCAAGAGGCAGAACATCTCTCAGTATTTGAAAACATATTCCCCCCGATCATCTGTTCTACTTGCTGAAACAACACAGATTTTTTAATTAAAATGTTCCAAAAAATATTTTCCTTCTAAGACTGAAAATGAGAAACTGCAATGTAATAGGTAACTTTTTAAGAACAATATTAAACAACTCAAATATTCAAGTCCTGATGCATCTCTCAAACCTCCAAGAAAGGGTAGCCTTGTTTTTGCATATATATTATCAATCTGTGGGAGCAAGCTGACAAATCTGGCGTGTGCAGGGGGGGAGGGATATAAAGACATAAGCATTATACATGCTAACCTGCTGGGTACATCCTCTTCTGTTCCCTTGTCTAGCACACTGCTCAGGTTATGTTCTGCCAGAGTCTCTTCAGGAACCTCTTCCAGTTCTTCTTCCTGCTGGAGTGACAATCGATAATTCTCCAGCTCAATCCGCTCAGGTGTGCCACGTAGTCGTTTAGCAAGGCTGGGCTCCTCCAATCCATTTACATTAGGACCTACAGAGCAAACCAGTGAACAGACAATAAATCTGATAAAACAGTTTTTGGAAGCAATTTCAGAGCTGGGGTGTAAGACTAACACTGGAAAATAAGGCACAAGAGTAATTCACATGGTTACCATGTTAGCCACTACTGAGAGAACTTGAAAGGAAGTCGTATTGTAAAATGGACAAGTTGTTACTGCTTTTGGCCAATGGACACTAACAAAATGTTACATGTCCTGGTTTTGTGGAGAAACAAGAATATTCTAGTTGTAAAAGCCAAGGCCATATTCACGAAAGGACAGGGAAGCCTTTGCCATGGGGACTTATCTATTCCTCCAAAGATATGGAATGCCTCAACTAAAGAAGACAAGGGAACACTCCTGCTGCAGGAAGCCAGAACTATTACCACTGAAGCCACTTCAAGACAGCAGCAGGAGGGCTGCTATTGCTTAGGGAAAAGTCAGCCCCTGAGGACCATCAGGTCTCCTTTGCTCTGGACCTAACCATACTTTCTCTCAAAATATATACAAAAACCTCAACCACAACTCTGTTAACACAATTTAGGTCCGACTTGCCCCTTTTATAATTCTAGGCTGGAGCCGTATGCACACCTCAGCCAATGAACCTCAGTCAGAACCTGATTTTCCTTAGACAAAGGAAAATGAAACCTGAATATATACTTGTTGCATTATCAAACCCAGTCCCCTAGTACCACACAAAATCATATTCTATAACTCTGTTTATACACTTATCAAGTTTCAACTTATAACCAAATTTTGGTTTCTTTCCCCACTGCTCCTTTTGATAGGATACTCCCAAATGTCAGGCTCCTGATGGTTAGACATTGTTTTCATTCCCAGCCTAGGCTCATTCACAGTCAGTTTACACCTGTTCATTTTTATACCATTGGCTTTCATCCTAAATAGCTCTTTTCCCTTCCTGGGGTTTTACCCCTTCCACACACCCAATTTATTTACGGAGAGCAATCATTGTTTCTCAGCCTTCTTTTATGGAGGTAAACCAGCCAAGGCAAACTCTCAAGATAAGTTCTCCAATCCTCTGATCAGCCTACTAGCATATCTCTGCACCCACTCCAGCTTGAATTCCTATTGTTTTTATATGGGTGATCTGTACATAGCATTTGAGGTGAAGACCTACCAATCTGTCTACAATGGCATTTATACTTCCCTGTTTTTGCAGAAAACACCTTACCTGATGCATCCTAGGAACACATTTGTCAACTTCACAGCTGCATCATGGTGGCTCATAGTATCTTGTGATTCATTAATATACCAAGATCTTTTTATTCCCAGTTACTACCTAATGATCACTCGGTTTGTAACAGATTCTTGTTACTAGTTCCTTAGGGCACTTTTTACTATAAAATTTTATCCCATTTTTTTCACTCCATTTCTCACTGTAACCCAGTTTTTCCTGTATGAAACTCCAACTCCTCTCTGTGTTGATGATGCCTCCCAAATTTGTGTCATCATAAAATTTCATTAGCATGCTTCTGCTTTTTTGTGTCAAGGTCATTAAACAAAATATTACGTAAGATTAATTTCTAAATCAACTCTTGAGGAATTCTGTCAGTAGCACATCATGCAATGTTTCCCCTTTCAGCATCATTTGTCATTACCCAGTTTCTTATGTACTTTACACAGTGCCTGAACTCACCCAAATCACCCTAATCTAACTACTAATTTCTCAGGCAACACTAGATTAAATGCTTTAAATCCGCTGTCTCTCTCTTGCCTAGTAAATTAGTTGACTTAGTTATCAAATAGGTCTAGCACAACTTCCCTTAGTAAGCCTATGTTGTATTTTATCTTGTTTTTTATGTACTTCCTACCTTTATTTATTCTTTTCCTTGAAAAATTGTTCAAAGACTCATATTATTGAAATCATTTTAACAGATCTGTACTTGCCGACATTATTTTCTCCTCTTTACTTAAACAGGACTACTATATTTGCTATTTTCCAGTCCTATGGTGCGACATTTAATTGGACAGATTGATAAAAATCCCCCCTACTGGATTTACAATTTGATATGCCAGTTCTTCAAATGTTCTAGAATATATATTATCTGGTCTTCAGTCTTCCAGATAAGCTTGAGTTCATCCTCCCACCCAAGTGCAATCATTTCTATATCATGTACTGCTTCTGCCTCCATGTTCATCCCTGCTGAAAACTCAGGCAAAATAGTAATTCAATGATCGAGATGCACCTTCAATGTCAACCCTATCCTCATTTCTCTTTCCTTTTGCTACTTTTATTTACCGGGTTAAAGAATACATTGCTATTTGCTTTAATTTCATTTATGAAGTCTAACCGTAAGACTTTTGGTAAATCTCACAATCTCCAGGACACAGCTTTCTTTGCTGATTAAAACCTTTTTCAATTCCTTGTAGACTCTCTGGTTATTCCCACTATCCTTTATGAAGTGATTATTTATTTGGAATAAAACTTGTAGGAAAGAATCCCTTTGACTGGTATACAAGTTTCAAATATTTTTTTAGAGATACAGGTTTTAGCTGTGTTAGTCTACAGGCAAAAATATTCAGAACTCTTGGTGGTATCTTTTATTTATTACACCAACTAAAAAGTTGCAATTTTTTTTCCCTTTACTTGCAAGCTTTTGGACTTTCGCACCCTTCCTCAGGTAAAGGAGAATGCACAGATTGTAACATTTCTCCCAGGTAGAAATGAAACTTAAAATTGCACAGGAGAATAAAAAGATGTTATAGGTTCCCCTGCGTAGAAAAGTTCCTTTTATGCAAATTAAGCTCAAATAAAAGTTCAAGCAGTCTACATACTTCCAAGTTGTCTGATGGCAAGCAGGGTATAAATTTTCTTTTTTGCTAAGATGTAAAGGCTGATGGAATGCATATACCAAATTTTGCGGCAAAGTTAACACAGCAGAGAGTAGGGAACAGATCCAGGCGGATCTGAACAGGTTGGAAAAATGGACAGAATGAAATAGGATGCTGTTCAAAGACAAGTGCAAAGTGCTGTCCCTGGGCAAAAAAGAACCACCAACATACTTACAGGCTGGGGGATGACCATCTCAGCAGCACAGCAACAAAAAGAGATCTTGGAGTCATAGCTGACTCTAAGATGAACACGAGTTGTCAATGTGACAAAGTGATCAACAAGACTAACCACACTTTATCATGCATTAGCAGATACATAACAAACAGGTCTAGGAAGGTGATGCTTCCCCTCTATGCGGCACGGGTCAGACTGCAGTTGGAGTACTGCGTCCAGTTTTGGGCGCCACACTTCAAGCCGGATGCAGAGAATCTTGACAGGGTTCAGAGGAGGGCTACTCGGAGGGCTACTCGTATGGTTAGAGGCCTTCAGGCAAGGCCCTACAAGGAGAGACTGAGGGACCTAGATCTTTTCAGCCTTCGCAAGAGAAGGCTCAAAGGTGATCTTGTGGCTGCCTATAAATTCATCAGAGGAGGGCAGCAGGGAATAGGAGATGCTCTATTTACTAGGGCACCCCCTGGAGTAACTAGGAACAATGGCCACAAATTGAGTGAGAGCAGATTTAGGCTGGACATTAGAAAGAACTTCTTCACAGTAAGGGTTGCCAGAATCTGGAATGGGCTTCCAAGGGAGATGCTGCTCTCCCCTACTTTGGGGGTCTTCAAAAGGAGACTGGACAAGCATCTAGCTGGGGTCATCTGACACCAGGGCTCTTTCCTGCCTAAGGCATAGAGTCAGACTCGATGACCTGCTGAGGTCCCTTCTGACCCTAACATCTATGAATCTCCTGGCTAAGCAGTTCTGTTGCGGGGAACTTGTTTTCCAGGTATGAAAATTCAGCTCAAACAAAAGGCTGGATGGAGCAAAGGTGGAACACTCCAGGTCTCTGGATGTTAGATTTTTGCTTCTGTTTTGTAAAAATGATGAAGTTTTCATTTTATAATAAAAAACTTCATAGTGATAATTTCTGCCAGTATTTCTCTCTCTAATTTGACAAGGATCTTTTACATTGCAAATGTGTCCAATGGAAAGTGGGTAGGGATCACCATATCGCTACATGATCTAAACCACATAAACCTACTCAAAGGTCAGAACACTGTCCTGCCTTTCCAAGGATAGTTTTGGTCTCTACCCTTTAATGCAGCAAAAAGGTCTTACATTATGTCAGCATTTTAAAATTGTTTTTAACAGAACTGAACCGTTTAACGGCTAGGATTCATGCTTCAGTTCATTCTCTGAGATGCCTAGATGGTGATACCATGTCAACCAAAGCTATTTTTGTAAGCTGTGTTACATTCTCCAGCTCTGAGTTTTCAACATCAAGGGATTTGACCTGGAATGCTAATCTGCCAATCCTGGGTGACAGCAAGTGAAATGGATTGTGGATAACGGAAAAGGACCATGTAAAGCCTATAGTACATTCTAACAAAACAAGTTTTCCATACTGGACTTTGAAGATTACAGTGTATTCTAGTTAGATCCAACACTCCCAGCATGTACAGCTTTCGCATGCTATTTCTGGCTTGTCCTCTTTCTTTTTTGCCTACTCTGTTTATTCTGCAATACAGCCATGTAGTTCAGAGATATAAGAAAGGATAAAAGAAGGAAAGATAAGAATTGCTTCTCCACAGGTTTTTTCACCCTTTTTTCTTCTTCAGAGCCTTGGTATTCTTGTCAGATCCTCAGAAGAAGAATTATTTTCAGAGTATGGTTAAGACCACTAAGAAAAACAAAATTTCACTGCAAAGATACAGAGATAAAAATAGTAGGAGCTTCCCCATTTAGAGGGGGAAACCAAACTGACATTTATACAGGCTAATGATAGTCATGTAAGCAACCCCCAGACATGTGTGTTAGGTAAAAGTTAGTAGACTTGCACCTATAACCCTATCCCCCCAACATGCATAGGGCAAGGAGAATTAAAAATCAACCCTACCACAGTATATGGGGACATATGAAGCGTCTCAGTGGAAGTGTCTATAGAATAAAGATGATAAGAGAAGGATAAAAGTTATGTGTAAGCTGTATGACAAGGGAGTATAGATAAGATAAGGTATACCTGCGTGCCTCACATGTGTTATACTCCATAAAATCTCAAGAAAGTGGGAAGAACATTCCCAGACGCACTTGGGAATAATGTAAGACTGATTTTATTCTTTATAGGTATGAAATTCAGAAGAACAACTGGCCAGAACCCTCCATTTTATTTTGCATAGGAAAAATACAATTTTCTATTAGAGAATAGGATCTATGAAGCTCAGCTTACTGCTAGCTTGGAATACAGACTTCTAGTAGATAGCCCTAATTGGACACACCTTGCACCAAGAATTTGTTTTTAGTCTCTAAAAAACTATCAGGCTCCCCTTGGATGTCAATAAAAACAGTGTCAAACCTGCCAATTAAACACAAATGTACAAATATTAACTGATTCCAAGCTGTCTGCATCATTAAATAGAGAAGGAAAATTGCTACTTCACAGCTTTAGGAGTGCTGCCATTAATACAAGCAGCTTGGCTTACACTTGCTTTCTTACAAAAAAGGTGGAGCTAGATTGATGACTGCTGGCCAGTTTGCTCAATTCAGTAGATTAATAACATTGCCAAGATTACTCCTGGTTCACTAGGGTCTGCAATGCTAGAGAAAAGAAAATTTAAACCTTCCCCAGACATCTCTTTCTTAGTGACACACACTATTCCAGTAAATGGTTCCCACAGAACAGTGGTTTTTCAATTTTTTTTGGCTACATACCCCTTTACCTGCGAAGTATTGCTGCTTGTTGCCTCTTCACCTGACACTAATGTCACAGATGTCAATGTGTGCCAATGCCATTACTCACCTTGTGTTGACCGAGAAGAAATAACGCCACCATTATTAAAATTTAGGCACATACTCCTTGGTAAGCCATGGTATGCCCCAGTTTTAAAAAAACTGCCATAGAGTACTTGAAGATAACAGGGCTGCTGTTCAAGACATCAGTAGAGGAAGATCCTGCTCACAAACAAGCATATAGCTACTCTATAGTAGTACCTGTAGAATACCCTTGTAAGGAGCACATTGATTAACCCCCACCTACCACTACATGTTGCCCCCTGAACAACAGCTGCATGATGTACATAGACTCAATGTAGTAAAACTAGAAGCTGCTCACAAATTGATAGAAAGGGGCCAATGAAACCGCATATGATGAAATAAAAAGAAAAATATGTCTTTAACCAAAAAAACACTGGGAGGCACCTGAATGCTAGAAGTAGCTTGTCACCCAATCAAGGAATCAGCTCAAAAATCTAAAAATGACATCCTAAATAGGAAAAACATTTTCAGGACCTGACTCAATGGCTCTGTATTTTAGAAGAGCTGCTGACTATGAACAGTACATAGATCATCCCAAGGGAACTGTTTTTCCTAACAGAATAGGTTGCTTAGCTGTTGTGTGAAAGCTGCCAGAGCTCCTTATTTATCTCACCGCTGACGCAGCCTAACTCTTGTAAACAGCCCTGCATCCAGAGATAACATTCCAGTGCTGAAGTGCCCCTTGCCTTACTCTTCTGCATGAAAGCTTTCCTTCCTATCCTCTTATTTTAGAAACAATTGCTACTGCTGCTGGGGCTTGAGAAGCTTCCCCATCCTCCTGTCTCTCAATATGTTTCTCAATACTATGCCTAGCATAACTGGTCCCTCAATCTCAGCTGAGGCCTGAGAGCTACTATAATACAAACAAGGCTATCTACAGGAGTGTATACGCACAAGAGAGAAGGGATCAATATACTTCCTATGACATTTTTCATTCGGAATTCCTTGAATTGTTATACAATTTAAAACCTGAAATTGAATAGATCCTGCTTGGGCTTTTTTCTTCTTTAGTAAATAAAAATATCAAAACTAAGGCAACAAGAGAATATTAAAGGTGATACGCAATAGAGAAGGAACATGTGACCCTCTTCCAGGCACTTAAATAATACAGCGTGCACAGAATTTATTAATAAAATTTCAGCTTAGAAATGAATGGAGAGAGAGAGAGAGAGAGAGAGAGAGAGAGAGAGAGAGAGAGAGGTAAGTCTCCATTTTCAGGCATTTTAAATATAGGTATCATCCTCTGGGGTGAAATTTCTCAAGCTTGTCTGCAGCTCACCATGGATTTCTGAGGGTGAAGGAGCATGGTAGAAGTATCTACTAAAATCCTTATTTAAAAAAAAAAAAAAACTGTATATTTCAGTATCAAATCTTATTTTGTGAGATTTTCTGGCACTTTTTTCAGATGCCTTTCTAACCACTGCCAGTTGGCTAAGCCTTACTGGTCTGTCTTGACAGATTCAGTTAGCAATCCCTTCCCCTTCCCCCCAATACTTCCTCCAACTATACCCAAGACCTAGGACCTAAGACCTGAGGCTTAATATCCTAGAGTGCACTGCATCCCAGACAAAGCCATAAAACAAGGTTCAATCCTGCACGAAGTGCCATCTTAAAGTTGGATGAACAAGACAAAGACTTTGAAGGAGAAAATGGGTAAAAGAGCAAGTCATAACTTCTCTTAAGGACCTGTAAGAAACTGTTTAGAAAAAGAGCTCAGCGGGTTTAGTGAGTTCTTGCACATTCTCTCTTCATGCAGGCCAACTCCCACATTTCAAAATTGTGCATATGCTGTAGGTTCCATTGAACCGTAAATAGCACAGCTTTAAAGCCTACATATTTTGATAGAAATGAGTGATACAGATATTGCTTAAATAAAGGAGCCGATGCATTTATCTGAATCGCAACGTATAATGAACACCAAGTACCTATGTCATTCTGACTTGTCTCCCCAAACTTTTTTTTCTTCTTCCTTTACTTATTATGCCAGACAGTTATGTCCACAATGAGGCTGGCTACTGCGGTTTCCTGATGAAGCTTAGGTTCTGTTAAATACAAAAACTTGAAATGCAAGGAGTTGGGATAAGAAGCACAAAGTCATATGGGAATATCAAGAATACCACATACAGGATTCAAAATGAGTGGAAGTTTGCAAGCTGAATATCTCAATGGACAGCATCTAAAATTCTTCAGTCATTTTTTAAATACTCAGCATTCTGCACAAAAAATGCATACCATGCTGAACAAGAGGAATGAAACCGCAGATTCTTCTTCATTTCAAGTTTTTAAAATTAAACCTGGATGGTTTTCTAAAAGATATGCTCTACTGAACCAAAGTTACTGCGTTTGAATTTACCCATGAAAATCCTGTGTAATACAGGAGATAAAACTAGTGAATCATAATTGCCTCCAGTCTCTTCTGGCTTTTAACATAAAATGAAAATAAAAGGTCTTTCCCAGCATAGAAAGGTAAACTTGGAATAGCCAATAAGATGAGAGTGTTTTCCACCCAGTGCCCAACATGTCAACACTCAAATTGTAACTGGCATGTCACAGCTCAGTGTTTCTCAAGCTGTTGTGCAAGCAAAGATTCCTGGTACATCAGGAAAAGGCACATTTAGAGAAATGAGCATTGGGGATTACAATGGTGGAAGGAGTTTAATAAGAGATCCCTTTATGCTGAGACCTGCATTATGGAGGTGTTAAAGAACGAGCACTATTTCCAAAGCTGTCCAAGAGGTTTTACAAGAAGGAATCTTCCTTGACTCAATACCTCATATTGCCTTCTAAAGGCATAGGTGAAACAAAGCCTGAAAAACAGACTACTGATTCAAAGGAGTGCCTGTCTTCATTCTCTTACTAAAGATATGCAGACTATATTCCTGAAGTGAATATAGTTATATCAGTTTTATTTGAGGGTCACCTTTAACTTTTTCCTGTCACTTGAAAAAAAGCCAAAACCCACCCACAGACTTGCAGCATGAAGTTATGCTGAAGCTCTGAGGATGTAAAGTGCCAAACATTTTTATAAAGTAATGGAAAGTTAAGGCTCAGTGCGTGTACTTGTTTAACTATACAGAAAGACTGCCTACTCTTTCAGAGTGGTAGAGAATAATTCAGGAACATAGCTGTTTTGACCCCTGGAAAGACTCCAGGGCTGGAGACAGAAAAAAAGACATTAGGTCATCTAATCCACGCTTCAGAGCAGTACAAAAACTGGTTTTCCCCCACTGGATTTTCGGAAGAAAATCCTAGCATTTGTACAATTTCAGTTTTATTTCTGATTGTTAGCACATTACAAAACATTACAAAAGGTGAGGTCCATAACATTTAGGCGATTTCTTCAAGTAAATCATGAATTTCTAATATGCCCATAAACCTTGGATGTAGCATAGATGGTAACAAATCACAGAATCTGATGAAATGAGGTTGGGCTTAGGAAAGTTCATACTATATATCTGATTTAGGCACTCTCAAAGGTATAAAAATCTATTCTGCTGTCAAACAAGTAATTCACCATTTTTTTTTAAAATTGTATTGGTATCCTCTGGGTTCCTGAACTCTCTACAGTGGTTTGAACATCCGCATCCTGTTGTCAGGTAGTTTTAATTTCCCAAAAGGAACTGAAGCATGGGAAGAGAGCAAAATTTTTTTTAGCTAAAGATAAGCATTGCTTTAAAGGCCCGAGTTCTGTACTGCCAGCTGTTTAAACTATCCTATCTCAAAGAGCCACCAGGGACCCTACTTACCCATAGCAGAAATAGTGGACTGAAAAAAACAAAGCAGAGAGAAAGCATAGGTGTGATGCTTCATTTTTAACACACTGGGGTCTCTGTTCATATACCTTCTTTCCATGATTCTTATGATGTAATATTTATTAAAAAGAATTACTGTAATTATATTATAATGGAATTCTCCCGTGTCTGGCCTACTGCATCACTACAACTACAGATTCATGCATTTGGTGTTCATTTCTTGCTCCTGTCCCCCTGCCTGTAACTTTTAATTTTACTGCTACCAAAAATTTTATTAAATTATACATTCACTGAATTAGTCAGGCTACCATGATACATAAAATTATCAAGAGTATTTCTAAATGTGCAAGTAGTGCTTTCCAGCAAAGAACTGAATATTTTCATCCAAAAGTATGTCGTGAAACTATTAATATAAAAGGCATGTCTGCTTTCTCTCTCAGGAATTGTCGTCTGGGTTCTTGGCAAATATTTTGATCTAAAGTACCAAAAATAAAGTCATTAAGAATTACAGATAAGCAAAAGCCTTAAAAAAAAATCATGTTTTTGGTCTCCAATTAAAGTAATAATCAGATCCATAACTTAGTTCTTCTATTCTGATGAAACCATCCATACAAATCTAGGTCGTCTCATCAATTGCAATTTAGCACTATTTCCACAATCAACCCATTCCAGGATGGACTTAGATATGACACAACTTTGTCTGCATTATACCATTAGCAACTGCTACAATGCAGAGTGCTCTTAACAAGGGGCTACCTTCGATATTGTTCTCCTAGATTTTGGAGCAAATGACTACCTAACACCTGCAAACATGCAGTGTTTCATACCTTGTGACTAGTTTTCTGAAACGCCCTAGAATTTTGAAAACCACTGTAATTTCAAACACAATTTTTCATAAAAGACACTTACTCATTAAAGATAAGGCACATATCAAATTTGACGTTACACTAAACAAACGTACACTCTGCAGCAGTGTTATGCGGACCTAAAAGAATTTAAGATCACCCCAAACATGTGGATAACTTCTGAACCAACCAACCAAGACTCATGAAAATTTCCATAAAATAAACGCTGGCTTTTGGGATGCCAGTAAGTATAGGGAAATTCAGACTAAACACATTTTTGAGGCAAAATGTAAATAACTAAACAGAATGCTGAATGGAAGTGCTTGCTAATCTTTGCATCTGTTCAAGAAAAATACGACCATATTTGCAGTATGACCAAATCCCAGATTATTTCACTTTCAAAACTCAACAACTACATTGATTATTTTGGAAATCTGAGGACCATGCCAACAGGGTCAATGAATGACTATGCAATGCTTCCTCTGAAGAAGTCTATGAAGTCCAAAACAAGGAAGGATCAGAAAGTATTTCTACTGAACGAAACACGTGATAGGAGTCCAGAAGCAGTGGAAACTTCCTATGGAAAGATTTTGATGGAATGCTCTCATCCAGTTGATTTATGCCACTAGTAATGTTTTTTTACCAGAATATTCTGACTTTCCTCCAGACTTTTCTCAGTTTCACAAACTGTTGATTATTCTATACTTTAAGTTTTGTTTAGTTACTGGCAGGTGATGATACATGCATCGATCTGCCATGGTACAGGTCCCCCTTCTATATGGAAGGCTGATTATTTTTTTCTGTCTTAAAACATGCTTCACCATGGTAAGAAATGAATGACAGATACTATAACTATGGCTTTCACTCCCTGCCCCCCCACTTTTCAGACCATTTCTCTCAATTGTCTCATGTAATGATTTTTTCCCCTTATTACTTCTGCACTTTACAACCAGTATTTTGAATTTCCTTTTTTACGCTACTTTTCCTCACATGGCCAAATATGTCTGAACTGGGATGAAGGGATCTCTGGGTGTTTCAGTTGCTACACAGGGCAGATGTACTTACTTACACATGATAAGAACATATATTTGGAGAAATTTTCTAAGAAAAAAGAGAATTAATTTTGTATCTCCTCTTCACTGTTGCTGGGCTCTCGATAACAAAGCTGCAGGTCTAGAGAGAAACATAGAATTCATGGCATATAGTTTGTTCTCTACCATATCTGGCTTGGCCAGTTAGCAGGGGTAAGATTTGAAACAGTTTGTATACACCAGACCTCTTCCACTCTTCTAGCTTTGTTTACGACAAATGGAAATGTTTATATTAATGTCTCTTTCTCTCGGAAAAAAAAAGTGTTTCAATCCAGCCTTCAGTTGGCAGAGTGAGCCAAAACTCAAAAAATCAGTTTTTTGGGGTCCATGACCAAAAAATCTGGTCAAGGTTATTCCAACCCTTTCAAACTTAAAAGGTAAGCTTCCAAATCCCTATTTAGGGATGTTCCAGAAAAATGGCCTAATATTCCAAATACTGTTGAATATCCCAATAGGCGAATCTAGGATTTTAAAGAGGGGGTGTACAGGAGCAGCAACCAATGCTGGAGCATCAACCAATGCTAAAGCAGGGGCTGCAGCCACTGTTCCCAGCCTTTTACCTGCACAAAGCACCAGAACATGTTGTGGGAGCAGTGGCTAGGCACTTTTTAAAGTCCCCCAATCAGGTAACTATCCCCCAACACCTATTCCCTTTCTTTCCATGCTTAGGGGCACCTCTCTTCCCATTCCTCCCCTTGCCCTCTCTACTAACACCTCTGGCTGTGGGTAAGGGAGACATGCCCACCATCACTGCTGTCCCAGCCACTCCTCACCCATGCTGTGGGGACTGACTGCATGGGAGACAGGCACAGCAGAAAACTGTTTTCCCCTCCCCATGCCAGCTCCAGGACTGGTACAGAAAACCCAGGGTGACCTGGCAGGGAAAGGGAATCCACCATCACTGCTATTGCTGTCCCTGGCTCCCTGCACAGCTTGGCTGGAGTAGGATAGGAACAACTATGGAGCTCCCCCTGAACCCTGGTCAGCTGGGGGCAGTGGCAGCAGCAGGCAGGGAAGAGGAGATACTTCAGAGCACAGAAAGGGACAGAGTGAATGCTGAGAGCAGAGGAGGTTATCACCTGCTGTGGAGATTTAAAGTCCCCACCTGCTGCTTCTGTAGCATGATCCAAAAGGCAGGGTGCAGCCATGCCACCACAACCCCTCCTGGAGCTGCGCCTGCTCAGTTCCTATTGACTTCTGTGAGGTTGCTGATGGCTCAGTGTGTCAAGAGTCAGAACTTTTTACTTATGAATCTAAACTGAGACTTAGAAACCTAGTAGTAGGCACCTCAATTTGAAAATGTGGCTCAAAGTAGGGTTTTGGTTTGTCTGGTTTTTTGTTTTTTGTTTTTTTTGGAGGGAGGGGGTTGTAATGAAGCCCAGCTTTCAAGTTCAGCAAATGAATGTCAAGTAGCCAGTACCACTAAGGACTCATTACAGATCACTCTAGTAACTAAGCACAGGGGATGAGAGATGCTTAACAAGGTCTTTCAGCTGTATCAACATGAACACATCATTTTATCTCCCCACGCTTTTAACCTCAGCAAGAGATTAATGCTACAAATTACCTTCTGTGGAGTTTATCCCATTTGGGTGACTACTCCAAGACCAGGTCATTCATGAAGCAGGGATAACACAATGCAATTATTACACAGAATTAGGAAGCAGGACTTTGCTGTTCTATTACTGGGTCTATTATTTTCCCTGTAACCTGAAACAAGTCAGCGAACTGTGTGGTGAGTTGTCTATAAAATGAAGGTACCATTTACCTGCCTGAGCAGGTATGTCAAGTTTTAATATAGCCCTTTAAAGTGAGATAGGTACTATCAACTGGAAGCTCATTATGTGCCTTGCTCTTGCACTAACATTCAATGTGTTCTCTTTATAGGACTGTAGATCCAGGAGGTAGGTCTGGTACACCCAAGTTTTCCACTTTCTCTCTTCCCTCATTCCTAGATTAACTGATCCATTTGTAGAACAGTTTAACAGAAGTGATATCTCCGATAGCTTGATTCTTTGGGATTTAGTTACAGTACACAGGGTTTCTTCTTCACTAATAAATAGTTGTAACAGTCCATCCCACGTTGTGGAGAGACTGATGTAAGGAGGGATAGGGAACTTGGTAAGAAGTGAGATCTTTTGCTTCATTTATAAAACAGGATTTCTAAACCAGGAGCAAATTTGTAAGGGGACAAACATTCTCTGGAATGTTTCTACCTCTCCATCATGGCAAAATTTAGAGCACAATTTTCATCATGCACTAGGCCTGCTTGCAGATGTGAACCCCCCCCACCCCCTATGGTGCTTTACTTTAAGTTCTGTGCGCCAAGCTCAGTGCATGCCTAGAAGAGGCATCACGTTAGTTAGACTTGGCTTGCCTAATGTCTGTATAGATCTGGTGCTTTTGGCACTTTTATCTAACAGCTGGTTGAATCGGCACTAGATAAAAGCACCAAAAGCCCTGCTGAAGCACCCAATCTATACAGATGCTGCACAGTCCAGTCAAACTAACATGCTGCTTCTTCTGGTAAAGCGTGTTGTTTTGGGCTGGTTTTTTTTTGTTTTTTTTTAAGACTGCCAGGAGTCTAAGATAACAGCAATACAATTACAATGAAAAAAAAAATCACAGGGGAAACAGTGGAAAATGAGAAAGATCTGTGGAGACCTCACAGAAAAATAGGACACTGTCTCTGGGAATTATCCCATAAAACAAACATATGCTCCTGTAGTTTATGTGAAAATATTTTGTCCCTTTGCAGCAGAGAGAACATTTGACCTAACTTGTAATGGGGATGAGATCAGCCACAACAGGTTTTGAAACCCCTGAAGCAAGTGGTTGATCCCAAGAGGACAGACTAGAAGGGATGAAACCAGCCTCCAAGTTGATCCTTTTGCTACATTGATGCTATTAGGTGACACCCCTCACATAATAATTTACAATGAACACCTGTGGATAATTTTCAGAACACATCCATTTCAGATTCTCCCTTCCTAAGGTACTTCCTTTAAAACAGCTCTCCAGAATAACCTGTCATTCTGTAATAAGAGAAAAAGGGAAGACAGGCAGTTTCATAACAGGTATCACCCATGTGGGAAACAATCCTATGGAAAGCATAGCTGCTTAGTATGGAGCTAAAGGAGAAGAGTATAGCAACAGAAACAGTTTAAAGAGATCCAGATCCTCTGGGGAGAAGAGAGAATCCAAATCACTTGAAAATGTCCCAGAAAAGATCCAGGAACCCTGTTGCCCTCCAGCTGGCTCTGAATTCTTTTCCTACCACATTAATCTGTGCATAATACAGGGTTTCAATATGGCTGGAAGAGATCAAAAAGTGATTCTTAAAGCATGGAATGCTTCTATTTCCCAACAGAAATTTCACAGATTAGTTTCACATTCTATTTATAACATTTAAAGGTTTAAACCTATTTGCAGGTTAAACTCTTCTGGTTACCACCTCATAAGCAGTGGGGGAAAATATTATTTGGAGAGGCTGAGCCCCACCTGACCCCCAGCCCTCCCTCCCACAGAACCATTGCACAGTGCTAGTGCTGTACAAGGCGGCAGAGTGGCTGCACGCCAAGCAGCGCTGGGCACTGCAGGATGGCAGCATCATGTTGTTGCTGCCATCACTGGCTGGTGTGAAAGGTGTTGGGGGGACCAAGGCCTGGCTCTCCACCACCTATGCTACCACCAGCACAGCAGACATGATGTCCCCTCCACAACTAGAATCCCCCAAGCCATCTGCTGTTATTCAGTTTCAGTTGCCAATGATGTAATAAGTAGCATGGAAGGGAGGGGACAGATTGGATTCTTAAAATAGACTAATCCCTTACATGCTTGACAGCATCAAAACAACTCAGTGCAAAACTTCAATTCACCGTGTTGGTGGAAGTCAGGACATCACAGGACTATTTTCAGCAGGAGAAAGGGTGAAAGAAGAAAAAGACCACTGATGACACAGGTTGACTCCTCACCTTAAAAACATTTTAAACAATGAAAAAAAGATTCATAAATGGACCCTCGAGGTTATTTAATCTAAATACTGACTGGCTTTGACAGCTAGCTCCCTTTGTAAATTCATAAAAACATAAGCTGCTCTATTTTTTCACTGGATCTTTGTCACAGCAGGAGACAGCAACCCAGTTACCAACTGTCAGGATGACAGTTAGGTGTTACTGTCAAGTGCCACAAATACTGGCAGCTGACAGCTTGGTAGGATACAGGATACAAGGCTTGAGTAACTGGGTTAGAAGGAATGCTGGGAAGCACTAATGAAACATTTTCCCACTGCTGCAAAGATCAGTTGGAATAAAAACCATTTATGTTGAGCCCATTCATCCAAAGCAGACCTTAGAAGGGCATCTCAGATTTTTTAATTCCAGCAGTTTTGACATATTTTCTACAGAAGTATGTATTACTCTCTACCTCTGTATAAAAGGTGTGCAGTAAAAAGACTAACATGATAATGGAATTCAGGAGTAAATATACACAAAACATGCTGCTCATCAAATCCATCTCCTGACACTTCACGACTACTCTCTAAATTTTTCTTTAGTACTTTCCAGTTATAAATGGTATACGTGATGGGGCTTCCCCTATCACTTCTTAGGTATTTCAGTTTGCTAGGTCTATTTGTTTCAATCTCCTCCCGCCAAAAGGTTGTTCCCCATGCCCTTTCCTTTGCCAGAAACAAAGGAGGGAATGCAAAAGAAAAACTCAGAAACCTGAAGATTGATTGGTATTTATTCCCTTGAACATGTCAACAAATATTGAATTAAATTCACAACAACATATAAACCAGAAATTACATAATTTAAAGACACACACCCCAAAACAAAACAGGTTAAAAATAATTTCATAAATTAAAAAATTTAAAGCAGCTGTAAGTGGACATGTGGACCCTTTCTGGGCACAGATAATCTCACTCAATCATTTTTCGTAAGAAAGTTAGTTTCATGTAAACTCCAGTTCCACTGAGTGAAGCCCAGCACCCAGGAGATAGTCATCAGATTCTTTTTTTCAAAGAGAAAAAACTTCCTTGATTTCTCAGGAAGTCAAAAAGCAGCAATGTCTCTTTTGATTTGACATCTCTTTTCCTAAGGCATAACAAACGTTTCATGCAGTTTTTGAAAGTACCCAGAAAGATTCACATCATCTTTCAGAAAACACATATAATCACAAAAATAAACAAGTCATTCAGTGGAACAAGCCTACAGGTCTGAAAGCTAAAGAGAAGGACAGAGCTGGGAGCCCTCCTTCTCCCAAGGACAGTATTCTCAGCAGGATCACGTTCTGAGCAAAAAACACCAGTTGCAGCATTTTGGCATATTTTGCCTCATCTCCAATAGCTTTTTTTGTATTTAGTTCTACCACCCTTATGTTAGTACCTCTTAACATATTTTGGACATTAAGTGCTATGTACCCCTTTCCTCTCTTCAGATTTTTTTTGTAGGTGGACCTGCTCTCCCTTGGCAATCTCTCCTCAAACAAATCCTGATAAGAACACTGAAAAGGAATGTGATGGACTAGGAACAGTCTGGCACACATCCTAAAAAGAGAACAGACCCAACTACAGGAGGAGAACATGATTTACTGATCAGGGACCTGGTTCTAATCATTCAATCCATATCCTGCTCAGCTTCCAGAAATATGGGGCATTACTCTGAAGTTTACATTCATGTAGGTTGAAGAAAAGGGTAAAACTACATCAGCTTCTGAGTATACAGAACCCCAGAGAAGGATTCTACACAAATGTGTAAAAATGCAGAATACTACTACTCCTCCCAACTCCAGTAAAAGTTTAAGGCAAAAAAGCAGAGGAAGTCCTCTTCTGAACCCTGCCTCAAATCTGGATGTACCCGTATTGATAGTGCGTGCTGAAGCAAGGACTTTAGGCAGTTTCTAAAAACTGATTTAGAGACTGGTATGCTTAAAGAAGGTGGTTTAAAATGCAAGTGACAAACAGAACACTATCATAAGGTTGCTACAGCTGGTGTACTAACATGTTTTAAAGTTTAAAACTGAAAAGCAAATGGGGCCAAATTTTCAAAACAAAACAAAAAACTAAACCAAACCAACACTGACTTTGCTCATGATTGTATACAATTACCTACAAACACAGGGTTCTGGTGTAGGTGAATTCCTCTGTATGAGAAAATAGGGTTCTGTTGGTGTGAACTGAGTTCACAAGTAAGGCATGGACAATTTAGGCAAAATGGCATGTGGACAACTTATATAAGCAAAGTCCACTAGCACATTCAACTACACACAACTCATTTGTACTTTATTTACACACCCAAGCGAGATTCTGTGCAAGGTCTGTGTGTGTTCACAAGGGACCATGAAAAGCTGCACGTGTAAAAAGATGGCAAGGGAAGTCCCTATGCATTAAGAGGTTCATAGGAAACAGCCATCCATTTCTCACTCCTGAAATCATCAAAAGAGCTGTCCATATGAGCCAAACTTTGTTTGTTGTGTAGAGAAGACTATGTAGAGTCCATACAAAAGGGCTGTCCTGCACTCACTGTACACACAGCATGTACATGAGTGGGCTTCCAGCATGTTTTTATTGTATTCCTATAGTTATATGCAGCCAGTCTCCATTCATGGAGCTATATGGCAGGCAGATTTTACCTCTCTCCCTTACCTGTTGCATGCAAGTGCTGCTCACTGTAGTTTGTATTTTGTGTCCCAACATGTCTTTCATTAAGTTCAACAACTATCTTAAATATCATGGAATCTGTTAGTACTGTATGTTGTCAAGCATCAGATGAGATTTTCCCTATAAGGCCTTTCCTATCTGAACCCTCTGATGCGTGTAGGAAAGGAAGGAGCTTACTGACAAAGTGCTAGCCTACTCTAGGAAACATTTTACCCCAGAATCTCCTACTTGTCTGCCCAAAGATATCGAAAGAATCATTATCATGCGTCCTGCCTGGGAAGAGACTGTTCCAAGTCCATCTGAGAGGGTACTAAAAGTTGGGAAATAAATTCTTACAGACCTTTAGAACAAACAGAGAAACAACACTTGCATATTAAAACTACATAAAAAACTGTAAATCATATTTAAAAAATTCAAGAGACAATGGTTACAGATTATCAAAGGAAGAGACAGTTGAAAAGCAAGTGGATTTTTTTTCTTTGTTGGCAACAGCAATTTTGGCACAAAGGCAATTGCAGAAAGAGAGAGAAACAAACAGGCAGACAAAGTACAGAGAAGGGTTACAGATCTACCACAAGCATGCCAGAGGTCAGCACTGAAAGCACAGTCACCGATTTCCCCACCCTTCCTTCACAGGAGAGTCCTGTTTTTTCCTGGGAGAAAATGGCATTGACTGCTTAACACTTCATTACCATTTCCCCAGCTGAAGAACAACCTGTATCTTTCCAGCTTGTACTCTGAAAATCCCCTGCAGAGTCCCCTGAGTGTGCCACACACACTCAATGGAAACTAGACAAGACCCTCAATGGAACCAATAATTCTATCTGACAAACCACTCAACTTGGAGGTCAGGGGTTGCTTCCTAAAACTATAGCCATTGCAACACAAGGGAAGATAAATACATTTAATCCAGCTAGACAGTGTCTGCACTGTGAAAAACTGACACATTTAGCAAAGTTAACACATGCTGATCCAGTTAGTAACATCCCAGATGAAAGTGTTTAGTGTGACCTCATTGTACCTCTGTTGACTTAACCAGCTGAATGGTGTTCAAAAGTGTGAATGTCCCTTAGGCTCCACCTATTCACTCCAGCTAGTTTAGACACAAGGGGTGCTGACAGACGTGGGAAAAAATACCAAAAAACCCCAAGCCACACAGCACTTTACTGGAAGAGGAATAGGCTATCAGATAAAAGTGCCAGAAAGCCCCGCTGAAGTGCGTGAGCTATACAAATGCTGGGCAAGCCAGGTCAAACTGATGCGATTCCTCTTGTGGGCACGCACTGGACTCAGCACGGGGGCATGCCAAACTGAAACTAAAAAGTGCTGGTTTCCCCCGCACCCATGTCTATAAGCACCCATTGTGGCAAACTGATGAGTAAAGGAGATGTTAAGTGTAAACTGGCTAAGGTTGAGAGTGCAAATGAAGTGTAAATTACAGCCATCTGCTATTCTGTGAGAACCAAATGTCATCCCTGGCACAAACTGTTACAACCGTCTACTGAATAGGAGTTCTGCCTGCTTCTACCAGGTCTGAATTTGACCCAGCATTGTTGGAAAGAGGTCCAAAGGAAGTTAAGAATGTAAGGAGAAGCAGTCCCACCACATCTCCCTGAGCTCCCTTCTTCCACCTTCAAAGTTATATTCATTTTGCACTTCCATCAAATGCACAGGCTTGGCATGTTACACTTCCCTTCTTTTATTGACATTGTAATCAGTTTACACTCGCATCATCCTTGAAGTTGGTTTCAGATTTTTATGAGATTTGACACTGCTAATGCTGTGTGGCATTTAACGGAGTTTGGCCCAAAGGGAGACTTGGAAAAAACGGCTTTGACCCAGAGTTTCAATTTAGACAGGCACATGCTTACGGTACTGGTCTACTCTATAGTGTACACAAACTCTAATTAACACAATTTGATAAATTACAGATAGACATACACGCAAGCACAAGTCATTTGTGCTTCAAAAAAAAAAATCAGGATTTTGATGGAGATGTATCCTGCAACACCCCTATCGTTACCTGTGAATAAAACCCCAACTTTTTACTGCATTTCCCAACCTAGGAGTTTAAAGTTAAATCTCTTTTTTAAAACAAACAAGCAAAAAAACCCACAGAATCATAAACACTAGCCACAGACTTCCTGACCCAACCAGCAGGAACAGGATCCAAAAGGTAGATGGCTACACTATATATGGCTACAAAAGCAGAGAACTGACCTGCAGTTAATGAAGCTGCAGCAAGCTTTTCAGCACTGCTTTTAGCTAGCATCTTCCTGTTCCTTCTATCCTGCCCTGTAGAGCATTAAGATATACTTAGAATTTCCTTCATGTTGGTTAAAAAGGTATATGAAATCTCACCTGAAAATGACTTTGGTATGGGAGATAAAGTAGTGCAAATCTCTCTATTGCTAAATCTACATGTGAATATATACAAGCATGCAATGCACTATACTGCCCTACAGGCAATCCCGATGCTTATTTTGACAGTAAACTAACCTGGATGGGTTTTTTTCTGCATAGTTGGTGCTATGCATAGGGCAACATGCATCTCTGTGCTCCCTTTGAAAGGCCAGCATTTTACAAGTCATACAATAGGACTCCCTTTCAGTACAACAGCTGAAGCAAAGAGAAACAGGCTGACATCTCAACTTTTCTTTCTAGAGAAAATACATCCTGTTCTGTTCCTCTCATGAACTCAAATCACAGATCTGTCAATAGGGTCATGGCAGGCATGTAACAACAAATTCAGATTTTTATTTATTTGGTCATACGTGTATAGCAAAACATAGCCTAGCCTAATGTGTTATTTCTTTGCTATTTTATGAATATCTGTTTACAACTAGAGTTAGTTAGTATATGTATCTATTGCAATAATTACATAATAGCAGACAGCATCTCTGTGGGGGCTTGCTTTACTAAGATGACTGACAGATCAGGCTTAGCCTTTCTTTTGCCTACTTCCCTACACCAACCTCTATATAATCTTCGAACATCCCGAAGATGTGTTCAGAGGAATAGTTATTTTTTCCATTCTTCATAAAGGCTAGGTCCCATATAAAAATTCCCCTTATTTTTAGAGAAAAGCCTGGTTACTGAGAAAAGAGACAGGATCTTTAAATGTACTTTTTTTTTTTTTTTTAAAGTTAAAGCAGTTTTGTACGCTACACCTGTCTGAGACATCATGTCTATTTTTATGATTTTACTATAACATTCTCCTTTATACCCTCTACTCTTTTGCTACATAGAAATCCTACATTAATGAAAACGGAAACTAGTTACATGTGAAGTACAGTCAAATATGCAAGTAAAAACCAAAAAAAAATCTGTCTAATCACATTCAGCTATAATTTTAGGCATGCTTTGTAACAAAAATAAAAGCAGATCAAAGAATGATTTAAGCTAAATAGGTGTTAAAGATGTTTTTAAGCTAGCATTGTAATTGCATATCTTTAGCTTGTCAAACAAAAATAAAACCAACCAATTAGTCCCACTCTCCTAGAAGGAACTGATTTAGTTTTTCCACAGAATTCTGGCACGTAGGCTGGAAATCAACTCTATCCCTCTTTCCCTTTCCAAGTACCTTAAACTGCAGTCTTGAACAATGAAAAACTGAGGGTTGGGCCAAAAGTAGCATAAACAGAACATTTCTCCTGTGATAGAAGGAATTTGAGTTTTAACCTACAAGCTGGATATCTTTAGCAGTAAAGCACATGCTTTCACAACCCAGTTCCCAAAGCCACTGCCAGGAGTTTGTTCTGGCAGCAAAGGAAGAGCAACATGACCTGCCAGCACCAAAGAGCTCAAGAATTTAAAGATGGTTCCCTTTAGCTGCGGAAGACACCAAGAATCCTAAAGTAGCCACAATCCAAAAACAGCAAGGATCTTCTATTCAGATAGCAGATTAATGAGCAGCTTGGGAGGATGAGGTACAGTACCCAGCATTCAGACAAACACAGAAATCCAATTTCAGGCATTACATTAGTCCATCAGAGGGACCTTAATGCTACTAAAACTAAATCTGCAGACTTGCAGAGTAGGCCTTTTTACTTGGGTCCAGTCCAAGAAAATCCTGAACTGAGTATCTGTGTTTACCTAGAATGATTTCAGGCAGTGCTCTTGAAAGAACTGGAAGTGTCCAGGTCCCAAAGCCACCACACAAAAGAACATATTCAAGCTTTTATACAGCATCAACATTTCACACAAGTTATACAGCTTACATAGTTGAATCGTTTTAAAGCTTTATTGGTCAACAGACTGCCAATAGAACTCCCCCAGGATCTGCACAAGAACCTCTGACTGGACATAGAGAAAGGGAACCCCAAAAGCCATCAACTGACACATGAAAAAGGAGTCCAAAGGATTTTGGGCTACCTGGCGCCCGACTGAGGAAACTGTACTTTGCAGGCGCTGGCTTGCCACCCTAACTCTGTCAAAGAGGCCGAGAGAGTACTGCACCACCCTGCCAAAGAAGGAAGCGGAGCTACCTGGGGTTCTCTCTGCTGAAGTGGCTGTGGAATTTGCCCGGCCAGCTCCATCACTTGCCATCGTGTCCTGCAAGGATCCTTTGCTGTCCTGTATGATTAATGAAAAGAAAAAGAAAAAACAAATCAGAAAATAAAATGCATAAATCTTGAAATGACTGATTTTTAATCGGGAGCAGAACGTTTTACATATTGAACACAGTCAACCGCGAAGGCAGCCCTCTGGAACAGTGGCATGCATTTATTCATGGAATAAGCAGGGGATGGACCCAACAATCAGGTGGAGGATCCAACCACTCAAATACTCTTTCCCCATGCTTCCTCATCAGATTACTTAAATTCTGAAGATCAGTTTATGCATCTGAGAAACCCAAGAGATATGTCTGAAGTTTGAGACATCTTGCAATTTCTGTGTGCAACAAACAGTTAGGACTTCATTTTCTGCAGGGAAATGAAAATCACCCGCTCCATTTTAGTGAAACATTTTCAAACTAGAAATGTTGTCAATTCTGTAATTCTTATTCTTCTAGTGTTGGCATACCTGTAGTAACTACTTCAGTCTACATGAAATTGATACCAACATCCAACATGGGATCAAACAATTGAGTCCCACAAAAAAAATGACAACAGTGATTATAGGATTAATCTTAAATTTACCATTTTATAATGGCATCGCATTTAAAAAGAATTGGATATGTTAATGAGTTTTCATTTTTGGCAAACATGTTCTTTTTGCAGTATGAAGAATCAAAACCCTCAATCCAACATTTGAAATTGAAATAAAAAGTTACCTTTCCTGACAGAGGACCCACTGCTGGCCTCTTCCTTTGAGCATAACCAGAGAGTCGATAACAGTAGTGAGGTTTACAGTAGAATTTACCTGCAGACAGAACAAGAGAGATAAGAGTAATGAGGAAACCACAGCAGGTTACACAGTATAACACTCCATCTCCATTCCCTTTGCCCCTGCCCTGTTTACCCCTATACTCAGAGTAACACATTGAAGTTTTAACTCAAGTCCTTCACTCCCCCTCCTCCCTGTAACAGCTTCTTTCCCACTGGGTGCCTGACAGCCATTTAGCTAACATCCAATCACACACCAAAGCAGAGCTGGGAGGCCTGCGTGGTATCATACGCTAACAATACAGCAGTGTGTGTGGAACAAAGACATTGTCACATGAAAAGTTGGCAGAAACAGTTCTGGAAAAAGCAAGAATGAATACAACTGGCAGAGGAATGAGGGAGAAGACTATGTTAACTCCAAAGAAACCATTTCTGATAATATAGTGACTACTCCTAAAAGGAAAGTCTACCTAAATTGTGCCTTTCCAATCAAGAGGTTTTACGGGACTACTGAGCAAGCTAGTCTGTACTCGCCTAGACAAAAAGTCCTACAAACACACTCCATGAACATACCTCAGTCCTGCCATGTGAATTCTACTGCTTTTCTCATCGAGTTACTACCTACACCTTTATCCTAATTTAAAGCAGCTTCTCCTAATCCAGGCTGGTCCTCTCTGCTTCAAAGTCCTCTCTGAGTCTGGCCAGTTTTGCTTTTTAAGATTTGGGAGATGTTTGGAAGGCCTACAGCTGCAACTGCAGTTTAAACCCTTGTTTTTTTTCTTGCTTTTAAAAAGCAATTAAAAACGCATTGGGTTCAACTATTAGAAGTCTATAAACACCTCCTTTTGTGAGGAAAAGGTAACAGCATCTCTCATGCAAGAGGTCCCTGCTCAAAAAAAACAAACAAACCATTTTTTTGATATTGACAGTCTTTCTAAAAAGTGCCCTGCATCTAACCTTCCCTTTCAGGGTAACATTTCTAAGAAACACATGTGAGACAGCTCTGGAAACATAAATCCTGAGACTTTCTTAGTTCCTTGCACTGTGGTTTTATACCTGAGCACAGCATCAAGAATATTGGTCTTTTGACAGGTAAAATTCAGATAAAGGGGTACACAGTGCTTCTTTTATATCTCCATAAATGCAGTTAATGTCATGGACTACAGAATTCATTTATTAACCCAAACAGATGAGTAATACATGAATAGCTCTATTATTTTCTCTCTCAGAAAAACCTTAGAGTTAAGCACTGTACACTTTTTAATCTGCCCCAAGGGTTCTTAGATACTGTACCACAGAGTTTATCTGGATGCTCCTAGTCACTGGGCATGTCTAGACATGCATTAATGCGCTTTTCTAATGCACATTAAATTTAATACCTCCAGGCACCTATACACAAGCCCTGAGGCTTTTCTGATGTGCTGGAATTCCAGCGCATCAAAGCAGACTCTATTAATCCCACTGAAGCATGGAAGTTGCTGCGCTCCAGCAGCCTCCTGCATCTCATGCATCAGTGTCCCCATGTTTAAAAATGGTGGTGGGGATGCTTGAACTAAAGCTTGTTTGATGAGCTTTAGTTCAAGCACCCACACTGTCATTTTTAAGCACAGGAACACTGATAAAGGGGACGTGGCGGTGCTTTAATTAGAATGGTTCTGGAAGCCACTCTAATTAAAGCACTGCTTTCCCTGACCCCCAGAGCCCATGCAAGGGTGCCCTCCAATGTGAGGTACTAAATAAATGTAAATTAGGCTGCCCTAATGTGCATTAGCAAAAGCACACACCTTTTTAGTGATGCTTAATGTGCACTGCCTATTTTACTGTACATTAGCACATTTGCACTTTTTTATGCAATGCTTTAATGTGTAGTAAAAGAGACTACTGTGCATTAAAGCATATGTGTAGACATGCCCACTATAGGTATAAAGTTGCTAGAAAAACCAAGAAAGCTTGGGTAACAATGGTACTGCTATGCAGAAGGGTCTCAACTTTGTGTTAGCCTCATCATACCTGGATGAAGCCAAGACTGGAGCTTGCATAATTGCTGGCAAAAGACTGAGTAAATGCTTGCTAGAAACCATTTTTATTGTGGCAATTAAGTGAGAAGCCCAGTTTATTAGCACTAAAATTTCTAATCAGAGCATTCTATCACATACAGGCTACTGCTGAATGGTGAGTGTGTAGAAGTAACCATTTTCTTCATCTTTAATTACCAAATAGACTGTTGGTTTGCTTTGTTTTTATGAGAATTTCAAGAGTTACCATTGGCCAATTGTTCCGACAAAGCAAGTTTGTGAACCTTCAGGCATGTTTTAGAGGCCTATCCATTTCTTACCAAGAAGCTGGCTTAAAGGTAGTAGTCCTTGTGAGGAAATTTATTACTGTTAGTGGCTATTAAGCAGGGGTGGCCAAACTTCTTAACCCAACCAAAACCCTGACATGACTGAAAGCTGCAGGACACGTAGCTTTCAGGATGCACACATAGATCTCCACACAGCCTCCCAGCAAAAATAATTTGGTGTTAAATAACTTTTTTCAAGAGTCATATCTAAACTACCTGGGAGTCATATATGGCTCAAAAGACAGTTTGCCCACCTATGCTACAGGGTCTATCCCAAGGGTGGGCAAAATGGAGGATCTGGCCAGCAGCTGGACTCCATTTCCCAGAAGCGCCTGCCCACATGGCTGGGGCTGGCCTTCATGGAGATCCCAGCCCCAGCTCTGTTGTGATAGCAAGGCTGAGGTTTATGTTCTGCCTACTTCGTAGTAGAATTGTTGCTACTTTATGCATGCTGTATACATGTTCATGTATAGTCAAAACTAGATCAGAGTCAGGGCAGGAGTGCGTGCAGGCTGCAGATCACAGCTCTGCCCTGGCCCTGACCAAGCTGCCCCCCACTGCAGGATCCCAGCAGCTCTGGAGAAGCTCCCTGCCCTGTCAGCATGGCTGGGGCTGGTCTCCATGACCACCCCAACCTTGTGCTATCACAGGGCAGCTGCAGCTGGCGTCTCCATGGAGACTGGCCCCAGCCATACAGGCAGGGGCTGCTGGGAAATGGAGTCCATTGTTGACTGGATCTGCGCCGTGGGCTGGACTTTGCCCACCCCTGGTCTATCCACAACATGCAGATTGTTAAGTTTCAGGAAAAATATAACTGAAATACTGTTACTCTTGGGGTCTTCATTCATGCAAGCACTATTTTTAGTCACATACCAATGTGACATTTGGACATGTCTCCTTATGTTCTGTGGCAGTGTGTTCCACAGGTTCAGTAGATGCTTTCTCAGTCTAAGATTTTTGTTTTATTTTTGTATGAAATGGACAGTAAGTAACAGTAAATGTGAGTGCCAAGTTGGTCTTCTGCCATTTTCTATGGTTACCACATCATCTTAAATATGTCTAGTATTCCACAACAACGTGCATGGAATCACGTACCATGTTGTTTTTAAACTGCCCTTTTTTCTACTGAGATGGAAGGACTAACAATGAACAGTGGTTAGAGATATATTATTTATGGCAGTTCCTACGTAGGCTGTATTAAGGGAAACGAACAATTGTGATCATGTTTCTCATTGGTCAGTTGAACAGTGGCAGAGGACCATGTCATTACTCTTGTTAGAAGGTCACAATTCATTGCGCATGTGATTTAAATTATATGTATACCTTGCACTTCTTGACATGAAATTTCATTTGCTATTGCATCATTCAGTTCCTTAGGTTTGTGAAGATCTTTACGAAGCTCCTCTTTATCTTTTCTGCCCTTGACTTTGCTAAAGTAGGTCAGCAACATGTTTTTGTAGCTCACTTTTATGAGGTCTTCACTCATTCTCTCTCTTACAGAGGTCCCTCATATATAGAGGAGCAAACCCTGTGCTGTTCATTTAGTCACCATTTTTATACAGTATTTTCAATTTTTATATGCCCATTTATCCTTTGCTTTCCTACTCAACATTTCCATCTATAAACCCTCTCTCAAACAGTCTGTAAAAAGTTAATATATTCACAGATTATCAATCTTTTTTTTATGTCCCTTTGCAGAAAGCTGTTTGTTTTTGTATTATGCTAATCCAAATGTTTTTAAACTCTGGCTTAAAGATTCTCCTAGTTTCCTGGTATTGAAGCAGGACTCGAGGATCTGTATTATAAGATCACCTTAGATGGAATATCCATCTGGGTTCCATGGGCCAGATGAGTAACGTGGGGCCAGTCCACAAGGCCACACATCCTGGGGCAGTGCCTGGGACTAGTCCAGTGCACACTGGGCATGTCTACATGTGCAATTAGTGCACATGAATAAACTCTGGAGCTTACTGCTCTGAAGTTTTTTGCTCTTAGGTGTGCCATTTGAATGTGTGCCTGGAAGCAAATAACTCTGGAGTTTATTCATGCACAGCATGTGGAGCCCAATCAGAGCAGTCCCAGCTGGAAGGGATTCCCAGAGATCAGCCTGCCAGCCTAAGGCTGCTCTGTCTGGGCTCAGCGCACTGCAGACAGGCTAGCTGAGGCAAAAGAGTGTTTCAATGTGGGGCTAGCCTGCAGGTGGCCCCCGCACTGAAGCACCCTTATGTACCACCCAGCCAGGTGAGTGTCTACATGTGTACTGCTGCACACAAAAAAACTCTGGAGTTTTACTTGCATTTACAAGTACTACCTTGCTGAGGAACTTATTAGTTGCATGAGCCCTAACAGGGGTGCAGATGTAGACACTGAGACATTTACTGTGCAATTAATTAGGCAACTGTGCAGTAAACATCTTGTGTAGATGTACCCACTGTGTACAGCATCTGGATTAACTCTGAGACCCAGGGGAAGTACCAGGGGATGAATGATGCCACTCCAAGGGCTGTACCTTTAACACCCCTGCCTTACATGTCAAACACAACACTGTTCTGCTTCCATTTCAGCAACGATTTTCTTAACAGTAAGTAAATGTTTGGCTAATAGCTCAGTTATAGTGTTGTTTACGTGAGCTGGCCAGAAGAGTGCAAGAACAAGCTCTATATCTATCTATATATCTCTCCCATCTCTGAGAAATAAATCTCTCTCTCTCGCTATCTATATACCTCTTACTTAAGCTGTTAAGGAGATATATAAATATCTATAACTCCTTAATGGTTTGAGATGTGTATTTTCAAGGAGAGATTATTTTAATTTTTTCACTCACCAAACTAATGGTGAGTGAAGAAATTGGCAGCCTTCCAAAAGAGTGAAAGTCTTTATTGTATATGAGGAAAATTAAGAGCAATTTTTCTTACCATCTTCAATATCGTAGGCATAGGAAGACAAGCGAAGTGTGGTAGCACAGTATTCACACTTGAAGCAGCTGCGATGAAAGAACTTGCCTTCGGCACTTAACCTTTCCATCACGTAGACCCGCTTACGACAGAAATAACAGACATCACTGCCTCCCAGGTTCTGGGGGAACTCCTTTTTGAATGAGCCCTGGACAGAAATGAGGCAGATTTACAGTCACTTGAGTCCAATCACATCTCCATTGTAGGGTCACCTTTTCTCATTTCTGTGATACCATTTCTGATACATCCATTAACACCACTTAGCAAAATGAAAGCTTATGTACCAGTCACTAACCTTTCATGTCCATGGGGCAAGTCGAGGTAATTTCTGAAGTTGTGGGGAATAAAATCAGGAGCAAGTTACAACTCCCAAACCATTAGATCTATGGGCTGACAATTCAACACAAGGTTATTAATGGTGCTCTGGAGACAGCTGACTGAAGGAAATGTAAATTGGAAATCCTCTCTATGTCAGCTGAGACAGTTTACAGTTGTACTTCCAACCCTGCCTATATTCACTTGACAGAGGCTCAGGTTAACCTTGAAACCAAGTTTTTCCAAATGCAGCTCAACCCTAATAGGCAAAAATATCAGGCTGGACTGTAGGAATTCTTCCAGCAATACTGCTCTTAGCTCTACATTTCCTTGAGACTTATCAAGAAAGATGTTTTCTCCAGGACACAGCAATCCACAGAAAGCCCAACTTGATCACATACCCTGGCTCTGAAATATGTAGAGCTGTATCTCAAAGCAGTCTCTCTGTAATGTGCAGGACCCTAGGATGCTGGCAACAGAATTCAGGCAGATTTTGGAAAAAAGCATGAGGATAGGGAGAGGGTTTAGAAAAAGGAAGTGAGATTTACTAAAATTATTTAAGATGTTGTCAGCTTCTTTCAAGACAACTAAACACTTATAGTACCACAGACCTATAGAACTTCTAGTCACAAACACACATCTTCTGCACATCATTCTCTTACCCGTTCCTTCTTGTCTAGAACGGTTTTGGGTTGCTCTTTTCTTTGAAGCTGATTGGCTATCTGCTCAGCCAATGAGCTCACTCCGCCTGTGTACATCTTTATATACTTCTACCAGATGGAAGGGATAAAACACAGGAAAGTGAGAAAAGAAAAAAATCAAATTAAAAAGATGACAAAAAATGATAAAGGTGATGAAAAGGTGCAGAGAGATCAAACCATGCTGAAACAGCGGACAACACAGGCAGAGTGACCGTGGAAAAACAGCAGAACCAGTGTCGTCAGTGATCACTAGCAAAGCCCAGACTAAAAGTAGCTAAAAGGGAGGTTTACAATTGGTCCCTTTACATAATTAGAAGGACTACAATTAAAAGAAAGAAGATGAATCAAAGTCTCTTTGTTTATAGAATATTTTGTTCATGAACGACATGAACATCTACCTCCCCCTGCAGGGAGACGAAACCAAGACAAGTTTTAGGTTTCAGGTAAAAATGGACATTGAGGAAAAGTGGCATAAAAGAGGTATTTCATGTAACCAAATTCAAAGGCGTGATCATGAAGGTTCACTCAGTTTCTTTGCAATAGGGAACAACTAGTTTCCAAGGGAAGAGAAAAATAAAAATAGTTAGCTCAAGCAGAGCCACAGCAATTCCAAAAAAATTAATACCTCCAAAGCTGCATGCATGAGTGCTCACAACACACAAGGGGTTTCAAGACTTTTCATGAAAAGAATGGAGGAAGATGAGCCTAGTACCATAACTATGTTTAGCTGAGCATGCAGCTTTATGCCTAAACTATTCTCTATCAAGTACATTTTTCCTGGGTACCACAACCCCAAGCATTTGGGTTTGATATTAGGCTGCAATCACCCTCACAATATTGGTAGTCAGACATCTAGGAAGCCTGACACATCTCAGTGTAAGAGGTGGGAGATGAGAAATTTATAAGCTTGTTTGCTAGCTAAGTTTGGTCACTTCATGAAAATGAGTCATGCAGGAAACACCCATGGCATTTGAAAATAATTATTTGATTGAGGGAATAAACCTCACAACCTAATAAAGATCCAAACTTAATGCAAGCACCATATATTGTCTCAGTGCAGCAGCAGACATCACCCTAGGCCATGCCACTTATCCAGATGAGGGATGTTTTGAATGCTCCAGAATTAAAAACAGGCATTTTTCAAGCCTCTTCAGTAAGTGAAGGATTAATTCTGCCTTCCACATTGAGACCACATGACTTTGGTCAAGTGAAGCAGTTGGGAAATGCACTCCTCTGAAGCAATGAACTAGATTCAAAACCCTGAAAATCTTCCTCATTCGTACTACAGGGTTTCTATTTGAAAAACCATTCATTGTCAAAGCTACATGCACTTACCTATCCCTGCACATAATTTCTATACTGTATTTTGCTAAAAAAAGTTTTTAAACGTATGCACCTATTATGGTGTTTGCTCTTGCATGCATTTGTTGCTGTAATTATCAACAGTTTATGGATGTTTACATCTTCACATTTTTGCATGTTCTTCAAGAATCACAAAATGTAAAATAATCAAACTGCAACTAGTTAATTGGGAAAGAGCAGGGATTTGCACACATCTTAGAGTAACTGTCCCGATGACTTCTCTTACCACATAGTAAATGAGAACTACACTTGGGCAGCTTGCCCCAAGTGGAATGGGCTAAATTGCTCTGGTATAGCTTTCATTTACTTTGAAATAAGGGTGGGCCATTACCCTGACAGCGGCTCCATGTAAGTCCCTATCACTTTTGACTTGTTTCAATTTTGATGGTTTGTCTGAACCCTAAGATGTTTGAGTCCCAATATTTAGATTTTAGCAGAAAATGTTAATCTCTTAGGCAAGTATGAAATGTAACTACATAATCGAACCACTACACTGTATTATCTTCATGCAGGGGTATATCCTGAGTCTGGTACTATTAAATATCTTCATTAACGAATTTGAGGATGGGACTGAAGGGCACATTTAGCAAATTTGTGGAGACACTAAGCTGGGTGCAGTTGTAGACGTTCTGAATGACAGCACTAGGGATCAGAATGACTTTGATAAATTGGAGAAATGGTCTGAAATCCATTGAACAAAATTAAAAAACAAAAACAAATGCAAAGTTTTGCATTTAGGACAGAACAATCACATGTACAAATACAAATTGAGGAATGACTAGGTAGGCTGCAGTACTACAGAAAAGAACCTGAGGTTACAGTAGACCATAAGCTGAATATGAACCAACAATATGCTCTAGCTGTAAAAAAAAGACGACCAATAGCACACTGGGCTACGTTAAGAAGATTTCACTTACTAGTCAAGGGAAGTGATCCTTCTACTCTATTTGCCACTGGTGAGGCCTCACCTGGCTTACTCTGTCCAGTTTTGGTCCTTTCACTTCAAAAAAGATCTGAGCAAATTTAGAGTCCAGTGGAAAGTGACAACAATTATTAGAAGCCTAGGAAAAATGACGTTTGAGGCTGGACTAGAAGAACTAGGATTATTTAGTGTCTAAAAGTGGAAAAACTGAGCAGGATTAGATAACTAATACTTAAAGGGTAATTATATGGTAGGTGGCCACAGAAAATAAATTATTTTCTATGGACAAGGCTAGGAGAAATGGTCTCAAATTGCAGCAAGTGAAAATTCAGGTTGAGCTTAGTTGAAGTTTATCACAGAGTGTGACTAGGCATTGGAATAGGCTCCCAAGAGAGGCTGTGGAATCTCCATCACTGGAAGTTTTGAAGCGAGGTTAGACAAACATTTGACTGGGTGCTTTACTCAGGGAGGAACCTGCCCTTGAGCAGTAGGCTAAACTACATGACATTCTGAAACTGACCCCTACCTTCCAGGAGATAATTGCAAACATGTGAAGGAATAAACATGATCTTTCTGCCATACTTTTCTATGATTCCTATCAAAAAGGCATTTATGCCTTCTGCTATTCCAAGCATGCCTTGTTTCTCTAACCAAAACACAGAGCTCAGCTAATGCATATGCCTAAACTGACCTTTGTAGTTCACAACCTTTCCACTTTCTAATTTCATTACTCTTATGCATCACATCTCATCTGATACTAGTTCATAATTGTGGCTCAGAAAATCCTTTATTTTTCCTCCCCCTCATAGAAAGCTTTTGGCAAAGAAGTTTCTAGTTCTGACAAAAAACAAAAACTTCTCAGGTTGTTCATTCTTGTCCATGGAAAGAAGTTTTGCCTCAAAAAAGTCCTGATGGAAAATTCTGGACTAGCCCTAAATTTCTCTTTGTGAGAGAAGTTTTATCTTACTATTTGTCTGTTACAATATTCTGGATCATTGAGCGTCTCAAACTAATACAGCTATGATAAGTTTAAGTCTTGCTTTCTTTCCTTAATTTTAAACTTCTGTGCTCTTTGACTTGGGTCTCTCCTGGGCAGTGATTTTTAGCTTATGCAGAATCTTTACATTCTGTGGCATGGACAGACATCCCTTCTAAGTATGAAATGAGGGCAACCAATTTCTGTTGCTTGTAGCACAATTAGCAACCACTGTAATTTTCAAGCGATACCCACTTGATTTTTTGGAATACTGAATGATTTCCCTCCATTAATCTCAGTCTTTCCCTTTAAAAGCATACATACAAACCCAAGCTATAATTTGCTTCAAGTTTTCAAAAGGGAGCAGGAAACCTTAAAAAATAGCTTGTATGTCCTTATAGATTATTCCACAGCCAGAAAAATACCATTGTTGGAAAAGTGATTTGAGGCTATTTAAGACTTCAAATCTGGCTTACCAGAACCTTTTCCATGAACACTCAACTTTAAGAATACTTTGTTCCCAATGGCTGAATGGCCTGGAATAATCAAGATATACCACAGGCTGCCTCTGGCTTCACACTTGTATATTTAAATGCACGCACCACATTCAGCCACATGAAAGAGGTGAAGCCTTGCAAGCCTAGCCATCTTCTGTGGCACATCCTCTGCTGGTGGGAATGAGGTGGGGCAAGTAGGCACAGCTGAGTGCAGCTTGCAAGATCCAAGCCATGCTACCTGTCGAAGGGAATCAGATGAGGGTGAAGCAGGGCGGTTGGAAGAGCGGAGACTAAGGGAGAGCTCCCACTGGTCAACAAAGAATCGACGAGACGGTTCAGTCTCTGGCTAAAAAATAAAATAATAATCAAGAAAATCACAGAGGGATATTGACAAAAAATAAATAAAATGTCTTACAGGAACCTTTAAGAGCTATTGGAGGCGATCATCTACCCTATCTTTTCCATTTCCAAGTGACAAGGCAGAGAATAAAGAAATTGCTCTTGCTATGGCCTTCCTTGGGCTATAAGTTTTTTTTACCCCCCCACCCCCACCCCAAAACATAATTTGGAATCAGCTATCTAATTGCACAGAAGCTCAGGATCCTGGGGAATTGCTGCTTTCTGCAATACAACCAAGTCAGTCATTCATGAAGATTCTAAAACAATTTCTGGTACTCTTACCCTCTCCTTGCAGAGAGACATCTACCCTATCCACCCATTCTCAGCTCCCACGTGTCAAACTCAGAAATTCAACAAAGCCATTCTGAAACTGCTCCCACATCTGCTCTTCAAACCCATCACGAGCCCCAGGAGGTGCCTTTGGAGGGACTTCACTACTGTATTTCCAGGTTTTGTGCATGTAAGCAGGAGTGAGTATACAGGACATGCTCAAAAACATGCTTCCAAGACTGCTGGGAGATTGCTTTCCAGGTTTTAACTAAAAGAGATCCAACATTTATGCCTTTTTAGGAGTGGGGATGGAGAAAAGTCCTCTCACCCCTCCACTATTCAGCATCCTCATCTCTATTACAAGATCGACTAGTAAACTAGCAATGAATTTTCACCTTAGAATCCACAAGAAACATGGGGTTTAATTTTAAATCACATTGCTCATCCTTTAAATATATTTTTCATTGAAAACAAAATTAACAAGCTAGCAGAAGGTAATGAGCTTTGACACACTCCTGCTTTCCAAAACAGGAAACAGGCTGTGGCGTAAGGCTTAGGCAGAGGAAGGAAAAAGCAGGTATAGGCATCTTTCCCTAAACTATGCCGTGATTTTTTCATGCTCTTTTCTTCCCACTCAGAGAGATACCTCCTATCTTCACTTGCTTACTTGCTGCACTTTACAAATTCCTGCCCCCAAGAGACAAGCATAGTTTAAAAGTGAGAACCAGCAAGGAGAGTAACCACTAATTCTTCCTCTGCTCTTTCTTATCATACAGCATAGGCTAAATGCCAAAGCTGAAAAGCCAAATCTTTCCAAAATCAATTCTTCAGAAAAGAACCCAGAGATCACTAACCCAGCATGCACCTCTTAACCTACTCAGCTTCTGCCAGTCCATTATCACCATCTGCCAGGAAACACCTTTAGTATAGAAGCAGAACACAATCATTAGAAATATCACAATCCATTAGTACCTGTCAGCTAGTGTAAGTTATAATCTGGTGGGAAAATATTCAGAAGATTGTAAGAAGGTGAACATTTTAAAAGAAAAAACCCTAAAACAGTGACAGGGAAGGAATTACGTCACAGTTATTTTTATATGATCCACAAAAACAGCTGTTTTTAGACACACATGCAAAGATGGAAAAGATCTCTGACATTTGGTAGCTTGAGGACTTAGTCCAATGGCAAAAAATATCTGTGCTACTTCAAGTCTTGCAGTTTAAAGGAAAATAGCAGTTGTGTCATTTTTATATGGGTACTTTTTACTTAAGTGCAACTGTGAATCAACTAATAGTTATTTAAAATATTTTTAAAGTCCCTAAAAAAACAATCTCTAGCTTTTGCTATACATTCTTTCCTTCTTAGTGTCACTGCTTCTTCCTGTTTTCTTTCCTTAACATTCTACATCATGGCCCATCATTCCCTACATTATCCAAGCATCTGTTTCCTGTTTTCCTCTCCTACAACCTACTCCTTTTTCTGCTTTTTTCTACTTTGTACTCTCTGCCTCTTCCTCTGTATTTTTCCACCTCTTCTTTCTTCTGCATCTTCACAGAAATCACATATAACATGTCAATATCTTATCTCTGTCTGCAAATATAACTCCATACATCACTTCCACATACCCAGATAATTTAAAAATGTTATCAGGCATCCAATAGCTAGAGGACTAAACAACCAAGCCACCAAGCAGTACACAGAGACAGGAAGGTTGCATCTTTACACAAATTAATATGCTAGCACAATTTCTGTTGCTGAAGTGTACATGAACGATGTTTGGGACCTTTAACTATAATACCCTTAAGCTAATACATTTGAAATCTGACCTCTCACCCAACTATCTATGGTTGCTTCCCTATCCATAGCCCTCTAGCAGTTTGAGTCACCCCAAACCAACAATACTTCTACTGATTCACAATGTTCCCAAGGGCAATAGTCCAAAACTCTGATTCTTATAACCTTCACTCTGACAACTTGGAAAAGCTAGCTACAACAGCAACCCCCCCGAAGCTGTCTGTATGTAGATTCAAGATTACACTACTGGATCATTTTCTGGTTTGGAAATTTAATTCACAACAGTAAATACAGGAAAAAACATTTAAAATAGCCAAGCTTCTTCGAAGTAGACATATTTGCCCCCAAAGCTTCCCACTTGCCAAAGACTGTTAAAGATCTGATGTGTAATGCAGAGGAGAGGTAGAGGAAGCCAAGTGATTCCAAACCAGAGATGCCACTGTCCAAAGCAGCAGGTGCCAAAAGGTCAGAGGTGGCAGGTGGGAGAGGAGAGGAGGAAAAGCAAAAAGGGAAAAATATTTCACCAGCAGCAGCAAAGAGAAACTGCATAAACCACCAGCTTTACTGCTAGAAGCAGCAATACTGGAAGAACGACAACAAAACTGGCCTACGTAGTGCCTGGAAAGGGGGGAATGTGAACGTGTCTACTCTGGAAATTAGTAACTTAAATTTCCCAGTAATTCTTTCCAACTAGCACAGGGTCATGCCAGGAGATGTTTTTTAGTCCAGGTGGTGATCAGCATGTGCCCTGAAGCTTAGGGGTGATTGTTCTTGTCATTTGTATTCTATATGGTGAAACAGCAAACACCAGGCAAACCCAAGTAAGAACCAAGAAGTATGCTGAAAACTGGCAAGAAAAGAAGTGAAGTTAAAAACAAAAAAAGTTCTTGCGACAGTTCACACTGTTCTTTTTCGCAATGACTGTTACATTCTGGTGCACACTTCTATCACTCTGATCCCAGCAGCCACACTAACTGAATCCTACAGAACTGCAAAACAGACAGAAGATGGCCAGACAAGACAGAGCAATAGTCACCTGATGTCTTACTGTTGGCTTTGGCTCCTGCAGGACAGGCAGTTGACATGCCCTCTGCTCAATGTTCAGTGCTTGCTCAGGCACTTGATCATCAGAAAAAACCCGATGAGATCTCTGCTGGATAAGGAATGGAGGAGGAAATAAACGAAACGGGGAAAAATATAAAACCAAAAAGGAACAAAAGTAAAACTCAAAACAAGGCCAGTGCCAAATAAAAGGGCACAAAAGCTCACATGCAGAAGAGACGAGCAAGAAGACCACCTAGATGAACATTCTCTTCTATCTTCCAACATTATTCCAACTAGAAGCTCTAGATTTGGCCACTCAAGGGTAAGGGAGAAACAGATGAATTAAGCAGCTCCTCCACAGACCTCTGCAACCAAAAGCAAGCAAGCAGCTTCTATTTTGCCATTCCATCCAAATAAGGTCATCCCTAGCCTAGCCAAAAAGCATGGTTAGAGTGGTCAAAACAGCTCTGTCCTTGGCATCAAATCTCACCCCTGGTCTTTTGTCAAGAGATCTGCTTTATAGATTTCCAGACCAAGGAACAGTCATTTTTATTTCTTGGCCTTTGTTCATTAGGATACTCATTTGAAGTAAGGCAATCAAGAAAATAAGTCTGGGGAGCATCTAACAGCACACAACAAAACTAGGCATAGTGTGGTTACATCACTATAGAAGCTTCCCAGTTCTGCCCCAGCATATCTATTATCCCATCCTTCCGACTTATCTTCATCCTCCAACACAACTCTGTCAACAAGACTTAATCATGATATGCTGAGCCCCTTTCTATTCTAGTCCAGGTATTGCTTGAGCAGATGTCATTCATCTGCTGTGTGGATACTTCAGTGACACAGAAAAGAATCTACTTAGGACTGGCACATGGCCTACTGTTGGAATGATAGGGGCATTAATCCATAATATCACTCAGCTTTCAGCGAGTCTTACTGTTTGGGGGATGAAAAGTAAATTGAATAGGATGTATCCTATACAGAGAAGGCTCATACTTCGTCTGTTCACGGAATGCTGAACTGCTGGCTATATGGTCTAACAGATAAATGTATTACAACAACAGAACACAAGACTGTTCACAACTAATAACTGATATATTTCTTCTTATTCCACTGAGACTGTACATCACCACTCTTCTCTATTTTAAGCAGCTTAATCCCACCTGTCCCTCCTACTATGCCATTTTTGTTACAAGTAAAGTTAACAAGCTGTAGACCCTTGTGCAACTGCAAAGATGCCTGTTAAGTTTCTGACGACAGTCAGAAATCATCCTACCCACCTTACAGGATCATGGGACTGCTATGTAGGATATTCTTTGCAAGGCACAGTAATTTTTCTTAGCTGGCTCCTAGTTATGGTTTGGCCTATAAACGGTTTTCTTGAAGAGGCATTCATTAGTTAATAGGGATCCAAATCGGTGAACTGTGTGAAGCATGACCAAGCTCCTGTATGCTTCTGGACTCTTCAGACTAAAAGCTGAGCATTTCATTATGAAGAACTCTTCAGTCTTTAAAACTAAACTAGCCCTTACCTTCTCCTTTGTAACCTGGCCTGGAGAAAGCAGGATGGAATGCCAGTTGTTGAATGAACTAGAAAGCAAGCTATGGAAATGTTGCAACTGTGTGCTCATGAAACAAACAAAAAAACCCAAAAGCTTAAACTTTTTTTGTTCTGCTACAGCCACAGCCCACTTTAACAAAGAGGTGTAGAAGTGAAGAATGGAGAGAGCTGAAGTTCCAATCTATGGCAAAATAAAGCAGGTAGCACACAATCACTTCATGAGTGCTTGTTAAGCAAGTAAGTATATAGACACTACACAAAATCATCATTCCTAACTAATTTGCAGCAGCTCCAGCATGTTAATAGCAGGACTGGGATGGACTGTGCTTCCCTCCACCCCTGTAAAGCTTCCTTGGAATATTGCACACATCCACTGCCACTTTTGTGCTACTTGCATCCATGCTGCTAGTTCATGCTCTTTTACCCTTTCCTGTCTGGGACTCTGCTCCCCATGGGGGTCAACGCCAGGTTCCCTGTGTGTCTGTAGACAACAAAGTGTGAGCTTAAGAACAACCATCATCCAGATTTCCACTTTAGACATGCCTGATTTGAGTCATCTTACAACGTAGTCAGAAAAGAGACTATCATGCTGAAAAATGACCAAGTTGATTAACTATAGTTTTTAAAAAAAATAAACAAGCACTTGGATCCTTTGAGGGGGAGGGGAGTAGAAATCAGGTCTCACAAGTCTATTAAGGCAATTAACTAGTATATACCAGTTGCCCAAATAAATGGCATTAGTATGAGGAAAGTGACAGAAACACTTAATACATTCTTGCAGTGTGATATTAGATCAAAGGAGAAAAACGGGAAGTTTAAAAGAAGTGGCAGTTAATGCATTAGGAGCACAGAGAACACAAGTTTGCAAAAGTTGTACTACTGTACAAAAGATCTATGACCAGGGACATAGATCAGTGAAAACAGCTACAATGTAGAGGCTAAACAACTTCAGGAAGAGAAGCTGTTTTGAGGAAAAATATGCCCCCATAAAGGTGCTACCCCCAAATTAATTCTTTGTATCAGCTCTATTCAGTAACAATGGGAATAGCCTCTCTATTTGTCAAAGGAAAGAAGCTGAGAGTATTCCAATTTTATTTAAGTGAAAGATATGCAAAAAGTTCCCTGGATAGTGTAAGGTAGAAGGTGGTAAATCCATAAACAAACAGATACAGATCCATAAACAAACCAGCAGCCATTGCTAACTTGAGCAAGCAACTGACATAAGAAGGACCTCATATTTGGAAGAGTTAAAATGGAGAGAAGATAAAAAACTGAAGGGACCTTTGTTTTATTTATCAATGTATGGACTAAACACAAGACTAGAAAATAAAATTCCCTAATTAGAAACTGATTCCCCCTGTGACCTAAACAAATTGGCACCTTCTTGCCACCGTTTCCTCATCTGTATGAAGGAGGCAATACTTTCCCATCTTGGGGATACTCGTGTCAGCTGTCTGACTCAAGACTCATAGTAATCAGCTAAGTCCCAGTTCAGGTTTAAATAGCTTCCTTTCCTTCACTTGATTCTGCTACACCTAATTGCTGCAGCACAGAACACACTTTTACTCAACTTCAAGTATGCAAGTGGGTCAAGGGAAACCTATAGAAATGCCTCTACAGGAATGTAGTTGTATGGTTCCTATTATCACTAGGGAAGAACAGTGGAGTTGAGTGTGTGTGCGCGCGTTACCTCATGATTAGCTTGGGATCTTCCACAAGGAAAGGGAGTTTATTGCTACATTAGGAAGTAGTGACAGCAGCAGTTAACAAAAAAAAAAAGAGATCAACCACACGAGCCGACAAAAAACTAACCAGACTTTTGACTGTCATATGAGTTATAGGCCAACAAATCTGTGCGTCGGCAGACCTACATGCACATAACTAAGTCTTCTATAGTTTAAGAGTAACTGTTCTATCTGCACTGCAAATTCAAATTTAGACATCAAACTTGAGCTGTTAGAGAGAATGGGAAGGACTAAGCGGCATATATGCCATTATGACAGTCCCAGAGCACTCATAAAGAGTCTTTGAAAAAAGACTTCCAGACAACATCCCCTTAATACGCTGTTTAAAAAAGAGAAGTGGAGATGGAGAGATGGGACTGAAACAGCAGGAAGGCTGCAGCTTGAAAATGCAGGAAGTTGAAGCTGAATGCTGAACTTCATTTCCCATCCCATACCTCCTAGACCAACCTCTCTTTTGCAGAAGTGTCCTGGGATGGTGAAATACCTAACTGTAATAAATTCTCCCCTTCACACAAACATACCTATCTTAAGGGAACTCGGTATATGCAGTTAGAAGAAAAAACTTGTTGCTAACATTTTGCATCAAACTTCTCTGCCATCACAACACAAAACTAGAAATGGTTGTTGCCAACAAAAATGCCAATCAACTGAAATCCCAGGATTTTTTCTTGCGCCTAGCCTAAAAGTATTATGGTTCAATTTGTGATACAATCTGTTCAGTGACTATTTGCATTTCTTATGAAGGAAAACTAAAAGGCTCCACCAAGTGGGTTAAGACAATGCCCCATTGATAGACTTAATTTGGTTACTCATCTAGCCCCTTTTGCAAGCAGGAAAGAAAGAGGGGAGAGAAGGGCAGAGCATGCAGAGTGAATCACCTGCTGGCTGGAAAACGATGGAGAGGAAGGTGGGGTGGAGGAAGAATAGAGAGTGATCACTTTTTTAGGGCAGGTCCGAGAACGATCCGTATTCCTTGGCTTGGTTTAAAAGGGTAGGGAAAAAAGAGAAAAAATAAGAAAAGTAAAGCCAAAGGGAACTTTAAAATTGGCTTTGGTGAGGCAGAGTAGGGGTAGACCCTGACCACCAAAGAACAGAGTCACAGTTCAATCTGCATTAGACAATTTAACTTTTCTGCTGAAATTAAAGATTTGGAATTAAATCAGTCTGACATACTTCTAAGGACAGCTACTAAATGTAGCATTTCATATTAATAATCAATATTTCTGCTTTGCATCCTCATCACTAGTGAAACACACAATTAAAACTCTATATGGCACAGATAAAACTGTTCAGCATGCATCTGGCAAAATTACCTGTCACCGTATCACATAATGGATTAAAAACATCTATCCCATTGGTCTAATTACACTTGCTTAAAGTTCATCAGTAATATAGCTCAAATCCTATCACCAACAACTTTTATTTCCTCAGTTTCAACTGCTTCCCCACACCTGAGACAAATTAAACAGATATCCAGGAACTTCCTGGGGCACTAGGAAAAGGTAAGTAAAAACAGCAACAATGTGCAGGAAATAAAATATAGAAGTAATCTGGCTAATCTGAGCATTATATGATGAGTCTTTTACCTTTTCTTTCCTAGTACACTCCATTTTGCATTTTTAGATGCTCTTCATAGGTCTCCCCTTTATTTTCAAGCCACAGTACATTCCTTTTCTGCTATGTATAGCCTTTCTATGTACCCCTTCTCCCCCCCCCCCCC
>NW_017729022.1:86672559-86704496 GCF_001723915.1 Gavialis gangeticus
TTTTTTTAGCCCTTTTATTTTCCCCCTCCCCCCCCCCCCCCCCATGCTTGATCTCTTTCTTGGTTTTTGCCTTTCTTTTGCCTCATCTGCCAAGTACATGTGAAATAGATGCTTTACTAATAAAAGTACCTGTAGCATCTAACTAATGAGAATTTGAGATCTGAAAGGAAAAGTTACATATTTGTTTCCCGGTAGCAAAATATAACAGACACCAAACAATGCACAGTGGAATGGGCATAAACCCAGCCCTTCAGTAAAATACATTTCTGTGTATACAAAGACAAAAAGACTGTGGAAAAGAAGAAAAAGTAACCAAATGCAAACAGAAATTTGAGTACTAAAAACAACCAGATAGATCATATGGAAACTGAAGTTGGCATTCACTTGATATCTCAGCTCCTGATGAACCCTGGTCATCTCATCAGCTCAGTAATTGCATGTCTTCAGGATCTGAGTTCTTGTGAAATTATGGAAGCATGTTTTTACAACTCTATCTCCTCCAGTTGACCATCCTAAAAGGAAAAATGTCAGGCCTCCAAATACATAGTAGACTTTTGCACAGAAAGCAAGCAAACATGCAACCTCCACTATATAAGCATACATTATATACCCAAGTGCAAACTCACTGGTGTATCACACACATACCTTGATGCTATTAATAGATCTATGAAGAGAACTGCTGAATGACCACAAGATGAGAGCCTGGAAACCCAGGACAAAATTAATTTTAATAGACTACAATAGTTCACCATCATCAACACAGAGTAAGGACATCTTCCCGATAGACCAGGGTGCCAAAACAGTACAATCTCAACTTGTAAGATATAGGTATGCCGGGGCAGATAGCAGGGGAGCCACAAGGGGCCCGATCTTTGTTGTGTAGTGCACCCCTGGCCCCTTCCCTGCCATCTGCCCCGAGGCACTTGTGTACCCGCCACCAGCAACAAGCCAGGCTTGGGCTCTGCAGATCTTGGTGCAGGAGCTTGCAGCCTCCCAGCAGCCTACTACAGCTGGCCAGGGCTCAGGGCAGGCCCCTGACACCCACCATGGAGCCCAGGCTGCTTGCAGCAGGTGGCCGGAAGATTGCAAGCCACTGCACTGAGGTCTGTGGAGCCCTGTCTTGGCTTGTTGCTGGTGGCAGGTGCACGCATACTTCCAGGCAGACAAAGGAAATTGTCAGGGACTTTATCTTTGGGTGAATGGTGGAGAAGGAGCTGAGGCTGCACTGCCACAACAAAGGCACACCTGCCAAGCAAAATGCCTTTGTATCCCATGCCTTGGCATATGTGCCAGGGGTTGCCAACCCCTGTGATAGACCATACTTCTTTCTATTGTTCCAGTTGTCATTGACATGAGTCTCTCTCCTCACAGACAGCCAAACTGGCTTGGAAAGTTGTACGACAAAAGCTACATAATGTATTTTACAGAATTAGGAGTTCACTTGATAAACCTCACCACAAAAAAATCCAAATGAAACTACTATCCATGAGACACTGCACACATACTGCTTCATCTTATACATTATTAGCGGCTGTGAAATCAAAATAAGTTGCTGCAACTCCTACAGCAGAATTATGGATATGTCATCATAGCCCTATGGCACACATCATCCAACCACATCTAGTCCAGATCATGCAGAAAATGCAGGACGGGCTAGGTATTGAAGCAGAGCAGGCAGGAAAGATTTTCATCTAATTGGGTACTTGAAGGTCCACAGTTTAACAAGTCAGAACCCTGAAGCAGGAACAATTTTATGCCTTTTACAACTGCACTTCCCTCAACTACTCTCTCTGCTTCTAGACGTAGATTTTTTTCCACCGAAACACCTCAGGGATGAGTAAGAAGGGATCAGACCACCTGTGAAGTTAGCCCTTTACACATATGAAGGGCTTTGGTGGCATACGGTCAAGTAACAAAAAGAAAAATTGCTTCAAAACAGCCATTATTGGGACTCCTGTCCCCCACCTCACCCAGAATATTTCCTCTCCAGAAAAAAAAACTAACGAAAGACCATTTCACATCTCATCCTGATTGAAACTGCTGGCCAACTATAAGCTTTTCAGCCACAGGGCAGAACAGAGGTTGGCCTTGGCTGTTGTGGAGTATTACCAAGGCAGTCCACCCGACAGATACCAACCGATAACAGACCAGGACAGATGCAAGTGTTTTATCAACAGCAGACTTCCTCTTATGTGATTCTCTAGTTTTCTCTCCTACATCTCACTTTGTGGCTGTTGGAGTTTTCCTCTGCCAAGCAGCTTCAAGATAGGGGACCATATCTAACAATCACTGGGAAAAAGACTGCTTTCCTTTTCTGGAAAGCTCACCAGTTCATTCTGCCCACTGGCAATGGTATTCAATGATTCCCAGACCACCTGTTTTTCCTCAGCTATAAGGAAACCATTTTGCTTTCAGATTTGTTCCTTTGCTCTTCTGCTGGGCACTCACCACAGTAAAAGACATTTGTTAAACCATGTCAGTCACACAGCTCACAAGATACCTCCTATGAGCTCTGGCGGCTGTTGAGAAGATGACTCTGCTTCTTCTATATCCAATAGTGGCTCATTTTAGTAACCACAGTCCTCCAAAGATCCTGTAGGTAGTGGTTGTATTCCATACAGCTGCTCCAGCAACAGGCTGGAACCCTAGCCTCATCATTTGATCCCTAGCCTCATCATCATTCTGTGGTCCGGGAAATATCAATTCAGTTAGGAGTCCCCAGTAGCCAGAAAACTTCTTCAGTAGCATAACAAGTTGTCTCTTCAGAACTTCCTGCAGCAAAAATTTCTGCCAAGGAGCTCCTCATCATTAGGAGCCAACCTAGTTGGCTTCTTGTCTCAGTTTGATCTTCCAAGTCAACACAGAGACAATGCTCCTGTTAAAACAATCCTAGGGCTTTTGTCTTTCTGCAAGTGGAAACTGAGAAGATTTGTTTCCCCAGGCCAGCCATTTCCTCATTTCCTGGAGAATGGATGACAACACAAATGACTCTTAAGATTTTGCTTCACGAAACACAATGTATATTCTCCTTCTCCATCTCAACTGCCAGCATAGAAAGCCCAACCCAAAAGCTAGACCCAAGAAGCTCTCCTTCTCTCAACTATAAAACAGTGATTTGCAACCAGAGTGTCTTGAGATCCTTTAAAGGGTGCGCCAGGGTGCTGTGAAGCATTAGTACTGTTAAAATGTGCAAACAACTATACATGATTCACAGAATAAACCCAGAGATTTCAAATAGGAATCCACAGTGTCAAAAACATTGTGACCTGTTGTGGTCTTTCTGAGTTCTTCGCAAGAGAAGAATTGCTCTCTTATTTTTCCATAGTCAAGAAACAAATGAAAGCTAAAAGCCAACATTTTCCAAGGGATGCCTCAAGTCTAGTTAAGAACTTATGCATGAAGAAAGCTATTCAGGAAAAGGCCAGTAAAGGTCAAGCATAAAATTCAGGGGCTATGTGTATACAAGTTTCTGGTTGTTACTCTAGAAATAGTTACGCCTGATGAAAAAAATAAAAGGTTAAGTGATCAAAATTGGTATAGCAAAAAAACCTGTTACACTGCTGTCTACATAGGGTTCCACTGGCCCCAATTTACTTGAACCACTGGTGACAATGGGATTTCTTTCTAAATTGTCTGGGAGACAAAAACTGAGCAAGCAGAATCAGGAAACCTATACATGCAAATTTAAAAGTGAAGCTGTTGATGAAGCTTCCATGAGGCATAATTCCTCCCATTTGGTTCTCTTTTCTTGGAGAGAAACCTTAAGAACACCTGGTATTGATGATAGTAAATAACTTCAAGGTAAGATATGGCTTGAGCCAAGGTATTTTTTGTTGTTGCTGTTTTAAAGAGTTCACTGTTAATCCACAGATTTGGAGGAAATGAACCAAACTGGTTTCTTCTCTTCCTGTCTCAAAAAGGTGTTCTTATCAGATTGTGATAAGAAACTGATAGAGATGCTAGATGTAAGTGTCTACATCTTTGTATATCCTCATGGAGGTGATGAGGCCAGTTGTACTGGCAATTAGGAGAACCAGAGGAAGTCACCATGATTAGTAACCCTACCTGTCTGTAAAGAGAGTAGATTAAGAGCCTAACATTTTAGGCTGCAGAGCTGAAAGAATGTCAACTGTAAGAACAGGAAGCACAGACTATAAATGAGAAAATGCAAAATTTGACCCCTAATAGTCTTTCTTCTGAGGCTCCCCATTCTGGCCTACCATATGATAGAAAATGCAAAGGTCTTTTAATTTTCAGTAAGACAGCACTTTGCTCTGGAGATGGGGAACAGGCAGGGAAAGAATGCTTAGAAATTCTCAGTTTAAAGAAATTGAGATTTCCGTCAAATCTGGAAGTGGTCTCACTAGGAATTTTGCCAAACAGGAAAAAGACAAACCCCAGTGATTAAGAAAGCTCCTGAAGCAGCAGAGCAGAGAAAACATATGACAGGAACAGCAAGCCTGGATATTCAGCAAAAAAATTATGGAGGGAGCATTTTTACTTTCTACCACATACACCAGTACGAATGATTCATTCAGCTCCAACTGCTGGGAGAGTTTCTTGAGTAATTTCTACTTTTCTAAATGGAAACTCAAGATATGTTCCAGGGACTCCTCATATTTCATGCTGATAGCATTCTACTCTGGAGGTCTATACTCAGCTCTCTTTGAAGGCAAAATTCCTGCAAAAATATCCACTAACAGCCTGAGGGAATAAGCTGGAACTGGTGCTAGGGGGATGAGGAAGGAAGGAGAGGAATTTTGACTGCTAGCCTTATTGAAACACTAAACCCTGTGGTCACTCCTAGAGAGAGATCTCAACCTCGTTCAGTATTAGTCAAATCAATCCAAACAAAGGCCTTTGCAAAATGATGTAGAAAAATGTTGAATTAAAAGGCAGAAAGCAGTAGGTACTGAAAACTGGTACAAGGCGTGGAAGTCATATCAGATTCATCTGGTTTGTTTACCTGTTTCCACTGAGGCATAGGAGCAAGGCGGCCTTGCTCTCGCTGTCTGTAGGATGGCTGGTTGAGAACACGTCCTTGGTAAGGCAGGACAGGCTGTCACATGCAGGTCATAAGGAAGGTGAGATGGATCATGGAGGAAGAAAAAAATAGCAGAAGAAACTCAAAGAAAGCCACAAAGGATTGGGAGACAAAATGAGACGCACACAGTTGGGAGGAAAAAAATGGAGTAGGGAAGAATTAGTTATCAAGTAAAATACAAAATATATGAAAAACAAACAAATGAAATATAAACAAAAATGGGGAATTTTAAGATTCCTTCAGCACCTTCCTTTTGTTTTCAGCGTTTTCCTTGTTCCGTGTGAACAGTACACAGTGCTTAGGAAACATGTGGGGGAATAAAATTAAAATGGACCAGAAGACCCCTTCCAGACCTAGATTCCTGTATGCAACTGTAGAACAGTTCCCATTAGTCACAGCTGAGACTGCAGCATAACAGACACACCCCTGCTAGATTTAAGTACTGGTAGTGGTCTAACTATGGCAGCACAGAGCTCAGTGCTGTTGTAGCTACACTGCTAGGAGTATCCACTCTAGGTAAATTAAAGATAGCTTGTGTATACTGAAACTACACAGAAATCACAGCAGTAACTACACTGTACACAAAGTCCAGATGGTGGCCTTAATATCCAGACAAAAGGCACCACAAGGAATAATACAGGAGATCTACCCTAGGCAAAAATCCCAGGTGCCTAAATACCATTAAGAATCTAACTTTTGTTCACAAGAGCAGATGTTTATAAACCATCCATAAATATATTCACGCTGGAAAACAGAAGAAGGTTCTTAAGTGTAAGAGCAGTAAGGCTCTGGAAGAGTTTTTCAGTCAGAATAGTGGGAGTAAAAAAATCTAAGCCATGTGTACCATAGAGATCAATGAGTTTGCAAAACAGGTTGTAACACTGTGCTTGTGGTAGCAGGAGGCTAAATTCAAAACAAAAGGTATACGCTTTTTGCCACTATACTCCTAATAATTAAGTACTATATTCTTTAAATCCCCAAGTCTCTTGGATTCCTATTCCCTGAAGTAGCATTTACCTTCACTTAACAAGAGCATACACTGAGGGAGAAATGCAAAATCTCACCATTGAGTCTATAACAGTGCATCTTTTTGCTACCCTCATTCCTACGACATTTCTCCACATCCTCCTGAAAACAAAGGGTTTCTACCATACCAGTACAGGTGAAAAAACTTGTTGGCTGAATTTTAGGTCTATAAGCATCAAACCATCTTCTACCTGTCTCCGTAGGCCTGTGGACTGCACAGGTGCATTCTCCTCAAATTTGGCCAGCAGCTGGGTTGCCATGGACTTCACTTTGTTCTGATTCCCAATGGAGGCATCAATTCTTCTCTCTGTCAGGGCACTCACAAGCGTGGGTCTCTCCTCTCGGTAGCTTCGTGGGACTTCCTCCTACCAAACCAGTAAAAACTAAAGTAAATGGAAGCTTTAACTTGCTTTTTTCATTTAAAAGGAGACTTCTGCAGTTCAACACCACAGCAGCCAAATCCATTAACCCACATTTCCAAATTCATGCTTTTCTTGTCCACTCATCATCCTCCTCCATTTACTTTCAACCTTGTTTAATACTACTGATGTTATTTTCTATTGAAATATCTATAGTTCAGAAGACTCACAAATCTGTTGGCATGACGCAGGGATGTCAAACTCATTTGCCAAGCAAGGATCTATCCCACAGGGCTTTTCACAGGCCAACAGCACTGGCAAATTCTGGCAGTCATAGGGGTTAATGCCACTGCTACTTGTCCTACTACCAAATTTCTGGCCCCGAGGAACAGATCCAGAGGTGGGTCTCTCACAGACCATGAGAAACCTCATGGGGCATATAACCTGCCTCCATGAGCCAGATGATTGACACCCCTGTCATAAAGCAATGAGCCATTCTTAAGCACTGAATTAGAACACCAAGTGGAAGCCTTCATCTCAGAAGTATCATCTATCTGGACATGCATACTCTAAGTATGGGTGTGTGCACATGTGTATTATACACACTCTCCCACTCCCTATATGTACACTAACATTGCCGTCGCTCCCAAGAAAATTCAAGCTCTAGTTTCAGTTTGAACAGAATTGCTGACACTATTGTACCTCTGTAGCCTAAAACCATGACATTCCTTACTGCCCTAACCAAGTCACGAAACTGTAAGAAAACAAAAGAAGGATCTGTTAAGAACATTACATTTATATTGCCTTATTTTTGTTTCTTAGAAGCCAGAATTATATTTGGTACAAATATGACAACTGTAAGCTCCTACTAGGATCAACTTCAATTCAGGAGATATCATATTAGATAAGGCTAGGTTTCCTGTTTCCACTCTATTGTGTACTTTTTCCTTGAGTATTTTGTCTACTTTTCTACTTACATCTTCTGACTGGCTGGTCTTTCTCCTCTTTCCTGCACCATCCAGTTCTTTCTCCTTTTTGTCCTACAAAAGAAAAAAGCATCCAGATACTTGTACAACTTTTTCTCTCTGGCCCACAGCAAGTCTTGTCAGTGCATTACACAAATATTTATATTAGAACAGGTCAATTCCCTATGCTTATTTTCCACCTGTAAACAAAAAGGGGTTCCCCTGCACTTACTAGTCTTCACTTAAGGAACCAAACCTTATCATCTGAAACTGTCCATCATGGAAATTCAGTTAGTTGGGAGAAGAACCAACAGGTGATGCTTTGGACTCAAGCTACCAGCCTCAAACCAACTCTCTTCCTAGGATGCTCACACTTTCTTTTCACACTCTGTCCAACCCAAAATTCCCAAGTCATGCTGAAATAGTTTCAATCAAGCATTTCATGGACTGACAATACACATTCTGTGTTTAGTGCTACAGCTACAGGGAAACCAATGACCTGTGGGATTATAGGGTGGGTGTACACACATACGCACGCACTTTTCAAGCACACATTTACAGCCTGGCAAGCACTAGTTATTTCAGGGTTACAGAGGGTAAGATATGGCTACCTTTGGCATGCGTTTCCGAGAGATACTCTGGCCCAGTTTGCTAAGAAAAGAGATTGGAGACTTTGTGCTGGCAATTAGTGCAGCTTTCTCTTCTGCATTCAGGTCCAGATTATCTATAAAGAAAAACAGGCGATATTACTAAACACAGAGGAAAACTGTATACAATTAGCAATAGCCACAAAATAGTCAAGGGATTCAACTCACTCGAACTCGATGCCTTTAAGTCTCTTAGAACTTCAAAATGAACCACTTTATGACCATTTGACAAAAGCACTCAGGATTGTCCGAGTATACTTTGATTACTTCCATATTTGTAGACGAGCATAATCAATGTTAGTAAAAAGAGTCATGAGCAGATGCACGCTGTATTTTACATTAATAAAAAGTGTGTATTTAAATAACACCAAACATTCTTCAATAAAGTTGTATACTTTAAATAAGGGTACGTCTGCAAAGCTGTCCAACTTCAAAATGGCTGTGGAGTACATCCCATGCAAGCCATAATAGTGTGAGCCAGGTGACCACCCTGACCCCTGCACCATTTGGCACAAGTGGACAGGCCCTGCCCCCTAATGCACACAGGCAGCCCCCACCATTGCTCCACTGCTCATGTGGACAGTCTCCTTCACTGCTCCGCTATGCTGGCAGTTCCCCAGACACCATGCATGCCATCACCACTACATCAGGCACCTGAGCAACCACTCCAATGTGTGCCTCCTCTTCCCCAACTCACCAGCTGCAGGCTCCCTCACTGCACTGCACTGCACTGCCAGCTCTCACACGCAGTGCCACCACCTGGGACAGGCACAGAAAACAGAAGCCAGAGGGAAGGGCTAGATCCCCCAGCTGCTTTTGCAGCCAGAGCAATAGGGAGCAGTGGCCAGGTAGCAACTCATGGGCTTCATATTAACCCCTTGAGGGCTGCATGAGGCCTGTCAGTTGGACAGCCTTGTATTGAGGGTTGATTCTGCTTTAGGTCCTCAGAATCCAGGAAAAAAGCTTCAACCATTATTTTTAGAATTTAATAGTGTGGTTAAGACTTGGGTTACGTGACTCCATGTTTTAATTCTAGTTCATAAAAATAAGATCCCTCAGACTCTCTTTCCATTAAACAGAAGTTAAATTGTTTGGACTTTGTGTACACCAGCAATTAAAATGCTGTCACACTTTCCAAAATTAACACCAGTACTACATGCTGACTGGCAAGCAGGATCATGCCAGCAATGAGGCATCAGCACTCAATAGCAACAAGGAAGGAGTGAAGTTGTTTATTAGTGCTAAATCAAAGTTCAGCACTGATGAAAGAAGCTGAATTAAAGTCTGGGTAGCCTTTCTGTCTCTGTTCCCTCTCTGTTTATTCAGGTAACAACACATGCCACCAGAAACAACAAGGTTGCTAACTTCACACACAGCAGTCTGCCGTCCACTTTCAGGAAGGAGGACAAAATGGACTGACATCTTAAATCCTTGTTCTGGCTCCTCATACTGCCAGGAGGGCACTTGTTAGCACGAACAGAATGGTGATTTTTTTAAATATGAACCCAATAAGCAACCAACACGAGCTCTTTCTAGGTGGAACACAAAGTAAGTTGAAGCAGACAACTTGTATACAGCAGCCATAACCAAAATCTAAATGATTTACTCTGAAGTGCCTCACCACTGGAAGGGATGGTATCCTTGAACATTTCATAGAACTGTGTGAGGTACATCACCATGGACAGTTTATCTGGATCCCCAACAGATGCCATTTCCTTTCCAGTCATGATAGGAGAAATTCCAAACTCCTTTTCAGCTATGTCGAATGCCAGCTGGTTATTCTTCTCCACATTGTGCTCATCCAGAGAATTGAAGTCTCTGCAAGGGGCAGGGAAAAAGACGACATGCATCAAGGTGCGTATGGTTTGTTTTGATAGGAAAGGCAGTGCTGTCCAGCTTTCACTAAGAAACTGTCAAGTACCCTTTTTTTCAACTGTCCTGTCATCGTGCTTTTTTTTTTTTTTTTTTAATTACAGTGCTGTTAATAGACAGCCTGCTAACTGGGTGTGCTAACCTCAGTACAGAGCATCTGATAGAGTAAGTTTCAGCCCACAAAAGCTTGTGCTACATATATATTTATCTACTTTTGTTAGTTTATAAGGTGCAAAACTACCCTCCCTTCTGCCTAACTTTAGTACACCAACAGAAATGTAACTACTAAGAGACAGGACAGAATAACTGCTTAGTTTGTTTTACACAATTCTCCATTAACATATCTTCACCATTTGACATGAGAGAATTTCTCTTTGATAATATCTCAGTAGGAACCTGAAGTCATTTTAGACCTTCATCATAATACCAGAGTTTTTGCTGGCACTTCCACCTTCCAAAGTTTTTCTTTTTGCAAATTATAGGATTTGGGCACATTTTTATTCTTGCAGCTTAACTGGGTAGTATCTACATAAAAGGGTATTGCACAAACCGTAGCAGTGTTAGATTCCCTACTGCATGTCAATTCAGATTAGAGAAGACCTTTTCTAGAACTGAAAAGCTACTTCAAATGGCTTAGCTAATAAGGCAGCTATGTAAAAAAAGGTTACAGCAGTAAGTCAACTATGAATTAAATTGACTAAATTCACTTAGGCTGGTAAAGAGCTGTTGGGTGATAATGTATTTCAGTCACTAACAATTTGGAATGATTTGATCAAATGTTCTAAAAGAGCAAGTGAAACTTTGCCCAATATTCAAACCATTACAGCCCTTTTCCCTTACAAGTGAATCATTCTACATTAGATTTTATTAAGTCTAATTTGAATTATTTCAGTTTATTTTCCCCACATACCACAATGTCATTGTTTTTTAACACCATCCTCCAAAATATTTGCAAATCTGCCCCTATATTGGTTGCAATTTCCTTGTTCTAGTAAAACAGTCAGTCACTTACATCAAGTCAGGACGGTATCTATGGATAATGGCACATAATGCTAGACCGCTCTTCCATGATATTGTGAGATCTGTTACATTCACACCGGAGTACCCATCAGTCTGTCTCTGGCACCAATTTAGCAATTTACTAGAGCGAGCTACTGACTCTGAAAGAAACATTATGATTTTAAAAGGTTGCGATTTATATTGCATCTTTCACCAAGTATATCACATGACATATATATTATAGGACTCTCAAACCCTGAGAAAGGATTTCTAGATGGGAACAGCAGCCTCCCTGTACCAGAGACAACTTACAAGAGATTATTTTATTTAGGGCAAGAAGTGATGAATGCCTTATCCTGTTTAGTGCAGGGGAAGGGCTTTATTCTGATGGAAAGTAATTACTCAAGCTGCAATTTGGGCAGTTCAACCTGGCTCTTCTGAAAAATCTCAGAAAATTTAAGATGGCTCCAAGATCTTGTTTTAAGTTTCATCCAAAAGACTTGCAGCAGCCTAATGTTCCCTGAAACCTGGATATCACATTTCAGATAGTGGAATTTCTAACTGCTTTCTGCAGCACTTCCATTTATCTTGAATACCTCCAGTCAATGTACTGACCTGTACCTGTCGTGCCTTGCCTACCTAAAAGATCTGACAAGATTACAGATCCAAGTGGCACTGGTGCAAGCCAAAAAACAAATATGCAGACTCTAAGTAATTGTACAACCATGGCAGGAAGGTACACTAATAAGACAGAAGACTCGAGTAAAGCCCTATTCCAAATATTGCTCAGTTAGTCAAAAAGACTACAGACATGGGAAGATTCAACAAACCCCTCTAGTGGTTAGACTAGACAACTATTTAAATTCTTAGTGCGGGGCACCCAATTCCTAAAACAGTGTGTGAGTCCAGTATCTAGTCAGCAAAAAGATGACATTTCATAACAGAGAAAGCTTGAGCATCTACAAAAATAAATTTTTTCTGCCATCATTTCTATATGCATTATAGAATGGGGGGCTTTGCTACCAAATCAAGAGCAGGCTGAATTTTCACAATCAAAGCAAGTTCTTCAAGATGGTAATCAGAAACTGTTCTTTAAAATTATGTATAAAAATCTGAAATTAAAGAATAGCAAGGAGAATTATTTTAGATTTAATTATAGTTGAAAATGTAACTGTTTGGAAAGCCAGCCTTTTGAAAAAATGGGGCACTTTTCAAGTGGAGGAGGACAATTCTACAGCCCCATTGCTGTACATGTTCTGCACTGTCTCACTTCTGAGGCGTACAAAGGAGAGAAAGAATGAACTGGACCTACCATTCCGGGATAGCTTTGGTGTCCTGGAGTTCACAAAATTCTCTATCTCCAAGTGAATGTCTTTCAAATCTCCCTTATTGTATAAGTGCCGCACCTATAAGTGTGTGAAGATTATGAATGCCCAACATATCAAGCAGCAAGAGAAGTCTATGTAAATAAGAGCTATACTCCTTGAAGACTAAATTCTCCTTCTTTATCAATGTTCAAACAGCAGAGAATTCTATCAAGAGCTGTAGGACTACAGGTGGGGAAGCAGAGCAAGGCTTTTAAAAGTATCTGATCTGACAGGCATCCAATAGGCTCCCCACACCTGCACTGGGATGTTTCACATATGGCAAGGCAGGAAACATGGTGGGTGTGGGGGAGGTCCAATAACTCCCTGTGCCCCAGCACTTTTAAAAGCTTTGTTATGCAGCATGGCAAGACAAGGCTTAATATGCCACATGTTCAAATCAAAGTGCCAGAGAAACCAGCCACAAAGGTATACCACATTAAAATGTAGAACAAGTTTGTTGAAGGTTTGCCATTTTATGGCACCATCAATTAGTTGACCATGTAGCATGCTACAAGTTATTGCACAATTAACACAATAATCATGCAATAAATATAATGTCTGTCTAAGGCCCATAAAGAACAGATACTTAACAATGCTGTCCTTTCAGTCTTCACCTCACTATGGACACCAATTTGCAGCTACAGAATGCTTATTGTTTTTATAAAGAAAATGCAAATACTGCAACATTATCACTCACATAGTTTAAACTCAAAACCCATGAAAGTTCAGGGCCACAAATGACAAGTTTTCAATGCTTCTGAGAGATGTCTATAATATTTAAGTGCAGGTATCTGCAACACTCCCAGTGCCCAAAATATTCAGACAAACAAATGGCTACAAGATGACACAGGTCATATGATGTTAAAGGTATATCACAGCTCAGTTACCTGGTGTGGCCGCAGGAAGTTGACATTGACATTGGGATAGCGGGTGGCAGGATCAATGCTGTATTGGCTGAAGTTTTTAGTCACATTCTCAGGGGTGGTCTGAGGCAGCAGCCTATAAATGCTTTCTCTAAGGAAAAATAATAATTTCTGATCAATAAACAGGAAAAGGAAATATCTCCCTTGGTCACCTTCAAAGGTAAGACTCTCTTGAAGTCAGGACAGTTAAAACACTCAAAATGATAAACCCACCCCTTCAGGTACTAAGCAGATCAGAACCAGAGATGTGGGACAGAAAATTTTCCAGTGCTTTATTTTTCCATGGGAAATTTTCCATTTCTAAAAATTCATCATTTCATAAAATTCATCAGTAACGATACATGGATGCCAACACAATATTACACAAGCTTGGCAGTTTCAAAGTTGTAATTAAGGTTTTTCAGGTGATTATCCCAAGGAAGTGAGAGAGAGAGTATGTATATGTTTTACTGACTTGTAAACAGGAGGGTAAATACACTCACATAATAATCCAAACTAAAAATCAAGCTATGAATTCAACTAATTGGCTGTGCAGATCAAATCAAAACCCAAATGAATGCACTCCTAAGCTTGTTTCTATTTCTCAAAATCTCTTGCTTCTGGAGAATCAGTCAGAAGCACAATTAGTGAAGAAGATGCAGTGGTGATAAACTGCCCTTGCCCATAGACTTATTGGTAAAACCATCCTTTAGCAAAAGAGGAAGTGGTTCAAGTAGTTCTGAATCAGATTTGCCTCAATCTGATTCTGAAATGGAACTAATAAGTAGTGCAAGTGATTGTACAGATAGTGACAGTGAAACTGGAGGTGCTGCAATGACCTCAGTAGAAAAGAGTTAAACTTTGTTGAAGTACATGAGTGGACAACCACGGCATATCATGCACAGTTCTTTGGGTGCGCTACAATTAGGGTGTCAACAGTTTTCAGTGCCTTTGTTTTTCTTCATAAATATAAACAAACAATGTAAGGGAAGTATATGTTCTTGTGTATTGTCTTTACATTTTTACACGTTTTCCAATAAAAATAATTTCTTTCCACATAAAGCTTTGAATTTGAATATAATATTTAAATTGCATGAAGTGTGCCTTATTTAATTTTTTTTCTAATCAAATATTTCAGTTCAAATACTTGTGGCTATTGGGACATAAAATTATCATGGGGGTACTTTTTAGTTTTTGTTTACTAAATACAAGTTGCACAAACATGCTAAATCAGATTACACTCTATTTAAGGCATTGGAAAATTTTTAAATACAAAATTTTCCAGAAAACGCACATCTCTGATCAGAACTAGTATTTATGGATCTAATTAACTAGAACACCAGAGCCAGGAGAAAAAAATAAAAGTATATTTTCAGTGTCAACAGTCTTGTATCACAAATGAATGGAATGCCCTTGTCCAGACCTGTTTTCAGCTCTGACCACCCTTATCCCTTACTCAAAGGCACAGCAAAAATATAGTCCAGAGACAGAGAGCAAATTATTATAAGGAATGAAAATAATTGCATATAAATTGGATTTCTTAAAAATAATAAAAATAAATAAATAAATAGTGATGGATGACAAACAAATGGTACAGACAAGTTAAAAAAACTAATAAATCAATCATGTTCTCCTATTTCAGGGGAAAAGATGTGGCCCATGGACTGAATTCAGTCCGCAGACCTTTATCATCTAGCCCGCAGTGCTACCTGCAGCACACATGGACAGTCCAGGGTGCACATTGCATATGGCACCCACATTGGTTCAGCCCTATGGGCTGGATCCAACATGTGGGGCCAATCTGTTAGCATGATCTGGTCTGCAGACCAACTTCATGGCCAAAATCATTTGATATAGAACAGTTCAAAAACTGTACTTTTGCCCACAATTATTCCCCATTACCTCTCTGCAAGAACCTCCAGGGGGCTGGCTCCCAGAGACCAACTTCGTACCATCCAAGCAGAGTCCATGGCAGCCAAAAAACCTCTGGCTATTCCAGTTCCCATTGGCCAGAATGGCTAACATAACAGGTTGCAAGAGAGATGCAAAAAGAAAAGGATTACTTTTTGAGCAAGGAAAATAAAACAGTACCAAGAATACATTCAGTGGGCAGTCTTCAGGCATAGCATAGTTCACAAATAAACTTAAGACTTTGGTTATCTCTGGATTAATGGAAGCCAGATGCACAGCAAGCTTCCCCCAAAGGTAGCATTCCATTGTTCCCTAGAATGATTCATATCTTAGAGGTGCTTACAAGCACTTCTTCAAAACCACAATTTCAGATAACTACAGAATGGTGATTATAAACTGTTTTAGTACAGACTCCTTAGAGGTCCCAGCCACAATGAAAAGCAGGTGGAACAAATGCTGATGCATCAGGTCTCTACACACTCAGCTTACTACACAAGATCGCTTCCTATTTGCAATACTCCCAGCATTTCTTCCCTCCCATTTTATTACATAAAACAGTAATTGTCCCACACAAAGAATTCCTGAAACACAAAAGAAAGTTGTATTCATTTCAGTGGTTTGACAGGGTGCAATTGCTAGTGCTTGTGCTTCCATTCATGGTTCACATGCTAAGCTTAACACTCACCTCCAACAGACTGTCTCCAACCAATGCCACTAGCAGCTGGTGGCCATTCTGCTCTCGCACCAGAGCTGCATTCTCTGATGCGTACATACATGTGAAGTCAAACATGGCCACATCCGGCTGTCCATAGTGATTGATGGCAAAATCCAAAGATGGCAGTTGTTGATTGGTAGAAAAGTCAGCAGCTTCCCTGGCATAATTAAGCAAAGCCTCCTGGTCCACATTTTCCCGTGAGAGTAACAGCTCTGTGTCTGCATAGTCCTACCCAAACAAGAGAAAAACTGGAATAAAATAGTCTTGTGAACAGGGAGACTTAAGTGTGACACATGCAGACCACCTACAATTGCCAAGTCCAATGGTTTAGATTCTCTCTCCAAATTCCTTCATATTTCCTAGAGTCTAGGCTTCCAAGAAAAAAAAACAAACAATGGCTGCCTATACAAGTACTCGGGGCGGGTAGGAGGAAGGGGAGCATTTTCATTAGCATGGATCCTGGGGAGCTGCTCTAAAACACCTCAGCATCATGTGTATTAAGCACCCCCGTGTTTCAAAATGGCCACGGGGCACTGTAACTAAAACTTATTTGATGAGGTGTGCCCCCCCAAGGCCATTTGGAGACATGGGGGGCGGGGGGGTCGCTTAATACACGTGACAATGAGGCATCACTGGAACATTCTAACTGGAACATGGATCAGACTCAATCAAGTATAACTGTCCCTTTACAATCATGAGTTCCTTCAAAAACAACTACCGTATTTACTTGATGAGAAGATGAGGTTTTCCCCCCGCATTTAGGTGAGGGGATTTTCCCCCCCCATGTTAACAACTGAGCACAAGGCAGCGGGGATGGGGGGGGTGTCTAATTACTGGGGAGGTCATCTTACATTCACAGTCATCTTGTATTTGGGTAAATACAGTAATGACATTTGTTAAATTATTTTCCCACTTTGCATATTTAAAAACTATTTTTGTTCCATCTTTCTAGGGTGTGAATTTCAGCGTGTAATTGTAAAAACTTGTCAGAATCAAAAAAGCTTAAATGAGGACTACATAAAAGCATCTAACTGAAGTCCTGAGAACTCTGTTGGAAAGAAGTGGACAAACAAACAAATTTATCGTAAAATGAAGGGCGAGAGAGGAAACTTACTGCATGTCAGCTATTCTATGGTAACTGCTTCATGCAACTGTGTCTATTCCAAGGTAAGTGGGAGCTAACCTGGGGCAGATTACCACCATTTTATTTAGTCCAAAAAAAAAATTTTTTTAAATAGACTGTTTGTTAAGTCCTTCACTCTGGTGCTTTCACAGTTAGCACAAGATAAGCTGCCCTGGTTTAGCTTCCATTTACCACAAGATAGGATTGGTCATACAAAACAGACAGTGCAGAATAGCTGAGTTATGGTAAATTCCTCTTCTTCCAATTCAGAATAATTTGTCTGTCTGTCAATAAGCAGCAAATATGAGTTTTAGCATTATTTAAAACAAGTTTATTGTATAATAGCTATGCACAGCAAAGTAATTTATTTCTTATGTTCATTTGGACTAAGCTTTCAGATGTTATCTAGGATTTCCTCCAATATATTTCAGATGACATTCCTCCAAGTCAGACTGACATGTGAGATACTACAGAACAAACCCACTAGGAGGAGTTAAATTCTTGGTGATTAATATGAGACATTAAGTATGAAGAATTAATGGAAGAATGGAAGCAGGAAGTAGAGAGTACATTGCTTTGCAAAAGCTCCTGTCATCCAGGCTCATCCCAAGAAAAACTAAGCTTCAAGTTTATAAAATCATAAATTAGGCCACATATAATCTACAGCAGTCAAACCTGGGTTCTCTCAAGCAAATGAGATACCACTAGCTCATTTTGAAAGGGAGAGTTTACAGAAAATCTTTGGTGTACAGTATAATTTGGACAAGTGGGTGAAGAGCTCACTCGCCAAGGTCACAGATGACACCAAGCTATGGGGACGCGTGGTCATGCTTGAAGATAGGCTACAGATACAGGTGGATCTAGACAGGCTATCAAGTTGGGCAAGTCAGAACCAGATGAAATTCAATGTAAAAACATGTAAAGTGCTCCACCTGAATCAATGCATCTCCAACAAAACCAAGGAGGTGATTCATCTGCTCAATTCAACACTGGTGACACCCCCAATGGGAGTACTGCATCCAGTTCTGGGCACCACACTTTAACAAGGACATGGTAAAACTTGAGAGAGTCCAGAGAGGGGCCACCCATATGATTAGAGGCTTGCACAGCAAGCCATACGAGGAAAAGCTGAGGGACCTGGGACTTCAGCCTGAAAAAGAGAAGGCTGAAAGAAGACTTGGTAGCAGCTTAGCGGTACGTGAGGGGAGTACATGGAGGGGCTCGGTGAACAAGTGTTCACCAGGAAGCCCTTGGGGAAAACCAGGAGTAATGGCCACAAACTCCTGGAAGACCGTTTCAGGCTCAACATTAGGAAAAAACTTCTTCACAATTAGGGTGTCCAGACTGTGGAATAAGCTCCCTCCAGAGGGTGTAATCGCCTACCCTGGAAATCCACAAGAGGAGACTGGACAGTCACCTTGCTGGGGTCACCTGACCCCACCTGTTATTTTTCCTGCCTGGTGCACAGGGTTGGACTCAATGATCTTCCAAGGTCCCTTCCAGCCTTACAATCTATGATCCCAAAACACAAGAATGGTGCTTAAAAAGCAACAGAGTTGCATCAATTGTACAGAGACCCAACTTTGACAGGAAGTCAGAGTACAATGGCTACAGTGGCCGAGACATGCTGAAAGAATGGAAGCAATCCAGGCACCAAAGCAAGTGCACCTCAGAGTGCCAGAGGAGAGAAGGCCTCATGAACAATCAAGATAAAGAAGGCTACGTGATGTAGTGGTGTCAGACCTACAGAAATTAAATATGAATGACTGGAGGATGAAGGTGCACAACAGATGGGAAGGGATTCAGATAGTGGAGGCAACCAAGGGCCCCTTGGGCATATAGTATTAAATAATAGTAATGCTATTAGTAATAACAACAACAATTATAATTATTGTTGTTGTTATTTTATTTTAAATATGATGAGGCAGGTTATTTATATTACCAGAACAGGGTTGACCAACTTGAGGCATGCGTGGAAGTCACTGGCAGCTGCTACATGTGCCATGCAGCAGATTGGGGCTGGGGCAGACATGGGAAGATATTTAATGGTCCTATGATTAGAAATCTTATTTCCTGAGGCAGACATAAATTGAGGGCAGAGTACCATTTGTAAATCTGTACTAAGGACTCAATATATTGAGTCTTTCTTTAACAAGGTGCTTGCCACAAAGTTTGCTCAAAACTCATGCAAGTCATGTCCTAAAACATGTTTGTATCAAACCATTTTGAAGAGGCCAAAATGCCCTAGAATATATGCAATGATCATGTGTTTCATCCCTTTCAGAAACACACTCACTTCTTGCAAACTGCCAAATTGCATCCAAACCAGCTAGTTTATAGGTTTAAAGAATTTAATACTCACATGTCGTATCACCCCTTTGTCCAGCAAGCTCTGCTTTTTGGCAGTCATGACGAAGTAGTGAGTATCATCTTTGTAGTAGACAATGTTCTCCAAATCAATGCCTGTGACAGAAAGAAGAGATGAAGTGCTATTACAGCAAAAACACAACCTGCAATACAAGAGCACGCTAGATTCATCCAACGCCCCCTACCTCTAAGTGTGATGAACAGCCTTGCCAAAGTCCTCCAAAACCTTGGAAAGTTCCAGCCTTGCAGAGCCAGACAGATTATAGGAGCTGGAAACCCTAGCAAATAGGACTGCACTAAGCAGTTTAATTCACAAGCTCTCAAGGGATTTTTTTTTCTTTTTTTACCTATATGTGAAAGTTATACTGTTTCTCTCTGTAATGGGTTGACTTTTTTGTCATAGCTCTAAGCTAGACAGAGAAAGACTCAGCACCCTGATTTTTCCATGGAGCACTACAAACATATAGCACGTCCCAAAGTTTGAAGAGACAGCCATACACTTGTAGGCAAAAAGTGTCAAGCATCTAAAGAATAAACAAATCAGACTGGGAAAGAGGGACTGTATAAAATATATTATACTTTTTGGATCAAGGGTCAGAAAGTTTTGAAACAGACAGCTAGAGTCAAAAACTGGTAAATCAGCTTAATTCTTCCACTTCTAAAAGTCAGGGTACCGCATACAAACCTGTATCTTCTCGAAGATCCTGAAAGAACTTCTGGTTGAATATAAAGGCCACACCACTGATCTCTTCCACTTTGGCTTCAGCTGTGGTGTTGCGGTTGATGAAGTTTGCTGTGATAGCAATTGCTAATTTGCCACGGAACTCTTTTCGGCGAAAACCTAAGTGGATGATAGAGCAAAGATAGTAAGAAATATGGTTCAACTACAGAAAAAGTTCAGCCTACCCTAGAGAGGGTGCCTCTTAGATATAGGCAGAAAGGGCTCAAATGATATAGAAACTTGAAATTTTAAACTTTTCTCTGGGGATTGGGAAGGAAGCAACAAAAAATGCTTCATGTAAAAGTCTTTACCAGGAAAATATACCTATCTTTTCAGAGACCTCATTTAGGTTAATGTTTGTCCATATACAAGTGAGTTGCCTCCACTTCAAATATCGTAGTGTTGCATGCAGCAATGATGCAAGATATCATCTCCAACCAGCTTATTAAAACACCTACTAGTTCCATTCCTGATCTCACAAAGCAAAGGGATGCTGCAAATACAGGTTTAGGTAACAAAACCATAAAGAAAATGCTGAGAATGAGGAAAAGACAATGTTATCTAGTTCAACACACCTGATCTTTCGCTACCAAAGAGAAATGTAAAGATCGAGTTCAGAGAACATGCACCTTAGCTATATCCTGTGGTAATGCAACTGCTGAGTTGGATTCCTGAAGGATGCAAGTTTTTCCTCTACATTCCCAACTTCTTTATAGACAGACTTTTCAAATGCTTAATGTTTAGCAAGAGATCAGAGAGTATCTTGGATATTGAAAATCTGTTCTGTCCAACTCTGTTAAGAATATTTACAAGACAGACGAAGCTACAGCAAACCATGTGCTGTGGAAAATTCTCCAAGGAGGACTCATCAAGAACAATTACCTTCTAAGGTGTTCCTCCTGCCATCCCCTCCAATGATTACTTCAAACTCATACTCTGACACTGGATGTGTTTTCGGGTGAACCAGTGCACGCCAACCTATTCCTGTGGATAAATCTTAAGTTAATGGTAATATATTCAGTGCATCTACCTTCACACACATCATAGAATGAAACATAGAAACCAGCTCTTATTGCATGCAATACTCCTGGTTTGGGAGGCTACTTGGCTAAGGCACATCATTGAAGGTGATGTTAGCACTTTTTTCAGGGGCACTATGCTATCCATGACTGCACTTGAAAAAGGCCAGAAACAGACATCTTTGGTAAAGTGGGATCAGATGTACTGGCATATGTCATGGCACAGGTAATTGCACTCCAGGGATGTCTACAGACCTATGACAGTACAGCTGATTGCCATGCCCTAACTTGTGGCATGTCTGCAAGTGAGGGAAAACTCCCATTTGTAGATGTGCCCCCCAACTTGGGGAATGCATGCAGATGAATCTGTCTGAAAGGGATTTCCCGGTATGTACCTGCAAGTGCAGAGGGGAGATTCCCATTCCCCCCCTCCGTGCTTGCTGGTGCGGGTAGGTAAATCCATACTACTGCCAGGAATGGACACTAGGTCGGTGCATGTTTCTAGGAGCAGTGCAGGGCATGGGCTGCAAATGCAGATGGGGAACCCCGCTACAGGAGTTCCCGCCCTTTCAGGCATGCACCAGGAAACCCCCTGAAGAAGAATTCTCCACCATACTGCACAGGGTGCATGTCTGCAAGTGAGGGTTCCCTGCTTGCAGACATGCACCCCAAACCCAAACTTACCTCACTTACCCAGACACGTCCCTGGAGGGATACATCTGCACAAGTGGGGAAAGACGCAGGCACTCTCAATGCCTGAGGGAGCTGATCCTGTCTGGGAAATACTGGGGTGTGCAGGACTGGGCCCCTCAAGCCCAGGGAACCTCCACCACAGGGAAGCTGGTGAACCCAAAGAGCTTCACATTGCCCAAGCTCTTCCACCACAGGCAAACAAACGTGGGCCACAATAAAGTGGCTCAATTCATTACCATCTTCTGGTGTGACCATAAAATTAGAGCATTTAAGGTGCAGCAGCAAGTCTGGATGTCTGCTTGCTTTTGTTTTGTGATGCCATAACATTTTTGATAGCACAAAGGAGACGTCTGTTTCCACCCTAAGTCTCGTCTTTTCATTTATCAGGGTGCCAAAGAGCCATGGCCTGCCAGGGCATTTAGACAAACAGGGTTAAACGAGTCAGATACAATACAAAAGCCTATCAGAAAGATCACTGTAATGCCCACTTTACTACATGAGCAAAAATCTTTGCCCAGTATGCAGCAAGTCAAACTTCACATCCATACAGGATGTGTGTGGCTAGTAACAAATCTGACAACAAGCTTGTAGGATAAGTGATATAAACAGTCTGAATGCATACACTGCAAGGGGTTGCACTTATGGAAAAAAAAGTCATTCAGTATTTTGGGATGACAAGCCAAAATGCTGCACGAACTACTGCAAACTGTTGTGTTGTACCACTCCTGTAGGATGCATTAATATACACTACTGTAGAGTACAATCTTAGTTTTGGCAGGCAAAAAATCAGAATTGGGTACTAGGAAGAATAAAAAACTATTAGGGATCAAGCCAGTCAGTTTCCTTTTGAAAAGCACCACATTCACTTCCTTGCCATCTCTCCTATCCATTTCAACTCTACCTACTCTCATTCTCCTGGTCCTCAGGAGGGTAGACAAGCCCCTGAAATTCCACATTAACATGGATCTCTATTCCCAAAATCAAGGCAACCTTCAAGAGGATGAGCTGGAGCTGACGGATACCTGCAAGATAGCAAAAGACAATAAGGTACTCTATGACCATAAAAACCACACATGTTAAATAAATTCATTAACACAGAAATTATGGAAGCCAAATTGCTACAGCATCCTCAGAATGAAGTTTAGAAGGAATTACAGATTTCTGTAAACCATAACACAGATAAAAAACAAAATCTCACACCAATGTTGGAGTTCATCCAACAACTGCCTTCCTGTCCCAAGACATGCAATTCAAAGTTCATGTAAACTGACCACACACAGTCTAGTGGCAGGGCACCAAGCTTTTCACCTCCTCCACCCTCAAAAACTCGCATAACTTCTGGAGGTGGGACTGGTATATGGAGGTCAGCAGGCATGCTATAGGAAATCAAGGGGGTTTTACTATTCTACAGGGAGACTCCTCTTGGCTAGTTCCAGACACTGCAATGTAAAATGCAGCTTTTAAAATGCTAACCATTTAGCTGCTTTAGGAGGAACAAGAAAAACTTGGGACTATATGCAATCAAAAATAAAAATATGGGCAACTAGAAACTGGAAAGGGAAATCTGTACAATTAAAGTTCGAATGAACCTTCATATAGTTAAATCCACCACTTCATAGCATGAGATGGACCTTCTCCTGTACTAAAAGCCATATCTTATCAGCCATTGCTAGGTCAGATTTGCTCCAGATTTCCTTTTCAGTTTTGTCATGTGGTGAGCATATCCCTCTTGCTTTTTAAAAAAAAAAAAAAACCCAGCTGGACACATACCCAATATATTATCAAAAAATGAAATGCATTAGCCTGCTGATTGAATGGTTGTTTGAACCAATTTTAAAAGGACAACAGATCTGATTCATCAGAACCCATCGTCTTATTTTCTCAGGGGCTTTATTCTTCTTTCCTCAGTAAAATACTATTCACAACTTGGCAGTTTTCCTTAAAACTTTAAAGTACTAAAGCCATCTTGACCATTCCCTTCCACTCTTCCAAATTTACAGATTATAAACTTATGGAGGAAAGGTCTTCCATTTGCTGGTGTAAATAAAACTACAACACTTCTGCTTTTTAAATAACAATGCCAGAACTGTTCCCGTTTTTGCAGGAATATACGCAAAGTATGCTGTTCAAGAGAATCAGGTCATTTGCTACAACTTGTTTAAAGCATCTAAGGAAAGGGTTTAGTGAGGCAGTTGTAGGGATGTGAGTGCAGCACTTGAAAACTGGGAGAATCATCATTATGAAAGGGGAGGGGGAAGGTCCTCAACTTTGATTTTCAAGGTAGAAAAAAAAAATAGGGCCATGACATGCCAGCAGGTTGATATTACAGCATATTATAGGTGTCTGCAGCAGCACCCAGTACAGCCACAACTATGACCTTTTATCTTGCTGTAGTCCAAAAAAGCCTATACAAAACATGAAGTGGAACTGCATCATTGACAGGCACAGGAGATCAGAGCAGTTACAGACGAAGGCCGAGTTCTACGAATCACCACCACATGCTATCTCCCACCTTCTTCCCAGGGACGAATGAGAGCTGATATGGAACTAACAGCCGCTTTACTTACTGATATGGTCGATAGACCCTGCACAGAACTTGCCATAGAACTTTTTGGCACCAAGGCCCCGCAAGTCATGTATGGTGAATGGCCACAGGTGGAGAACATTGTTGCGAGAGAAGGCATCCCTCTTTTCGATGACCACTACCTTAGCTCCTAGTAAAGATAAGTCAATGGCTGTACGAAGGCCACAGGGTCCAGCCCCAATGATGAGACACTGTAAAACAACCAGCATAAAGTGATTTAACAGCTTTAGATAGAAAAGCCTTGGATGTATTTCTTTCACAGCTTTAAAAAAAAAAAAAAACAAAACAGCATAGGAATGTACTTCAAGTGCTGTTTGCTTGGAACACAAGCTCCTATTGCACCAGGAACAAGCTTTTTAAATCTTATCCTTGTGCTCTGTCATTATGATATATTAATAAAGTTACTGCAATACGAAAACAAACCAAGCATGTCACAGCAGTGGAAGTGGTAAGAAGCATACAGGTAACCCACAGTTTTTCAAATATCATTTCAGAACCATGCTAAGATGTAAACTCTCCCACCTATATAAAAATGGAGGGGATGTCACTGTTTCCATAGGGTCAAGCTTCTAGTTCACACGTCTTTCTTTAGACCGGGTGACTTAAGCTTTTTCTTTCACAGGTCAAATCCTGAATGGGCTATCTGTCTATATCTGTGATTCTCAACCATGGTGCTGCAGTGCCCTGGAGTGCCTTGAGATCCTTTTAAGGGTGTTGTGGAGTGTCACAGACTGTTATCTCTATTAGGTAAGTAAACATGATTCACATAATAAACCCAGAGGTTTCAAATAGGAATTCATGCTGTCAAAAACATTCTGACCTGTTGTGCTCAGAGTTCTTTGCAATAGAAGGGTTATTCTATTATTTTTCTGTAGTAAAAAATGGAGTAAAAACTAACAGCTGGCATTTTCCAAGGGGTGCTTCAAGTCTAAAAAGGCTGAGAAGTTCTTTTTTATACACATTACCTCTCTCCACTCCCCACCCCAAAAATGTATTTCTGTCATTGACCTGCATAAGGGAGAACAATAGTTGGAGCAGAAGGGTAGACAATACACAGGGAACACTGGTATTTTAACCAGTGAGTCATTAAATTTTAAGCAGCACTGTACAATATTCTGGTATGTATCCTACTGACATATGGGCTCCTACCATTGTCATCAGGGAAGCAGCAATAGCTTGACAGTTTTAGGAAACTACATATAGTGGATATGGCCTTTGATCACCTAGACAAGATACAATTTCCTTTAAGTCTCACCCACCCACCTCAAATTTTCACTCTACCATATGTATTATTAGTGACCAATATAATCACCTTAAAAATGCCATGCCCAGTATTATTAGCAGTATCACAGTATCATAGAAAATTAAGGCTGGAAGGGACCTCAGGATGGCATCTAGTCCAATCCACTGCTCAAAGCAGAACCATCCCCAACTAGTTCATCCCAGCCAAAGCTTTGTCTAGCCAGGTCTTAAAAAACCTCCAAGGATGGAGAGTCCACCACTTCTGAGTAATCTGTTCCAATGTTTTACTACCCTCCTAGTGAGAAAGTTCTTCCCAATATTGAACCTAAACTTCCCTTGCTGCAAGTTGAGACCATTGCTCCTTGTTCTGTCATCTGCCACCACTAAGAACACCCTAGCTCCATCCTCTTTCAAACCTCCTTTCAGGTAGTTGAAGGCTGCTATTAAATCCCCCCTCAATCTCCTCTTCTCTAGACTAAATAAGCCCAGTTCCCCCTCAGTCTTTCCTTATAAGTCATGTGCCTCAGCTCCCTCACCATCTTCCAGGTAACTGATGACGACATTGAACAAAACCAGCCCCAGGACCAACCTCTGCAGCACTCCACTTGATACCAGCTGCCAACTAGACATTGAGCCATTGATTACTACTCTCTAAGCCCGATGCTCCAGCGAGTTTTCTATCCACCTTACAGTCCATTCATCCAGCCTGTACTTCCTTAGCTTGCCTGTGAGAATGTTGTAGGAGACCATATCAAAAGCCTTGCTAAAGTCAAGGTATACCGCATCCACTGGTCTCCCATGTCCACAGAGCCAGTCACCACATCACAGAAGGTAATCATGGTGGTCAAGCATGACTTACCCTTGGTGAATCCATGCTGACCCTTCCTAATCACCTTCTCCTCCAAGTGCTTAAAAATGGATTCCTTGAGGATCTGCTCCATGATTTTTCCTGGGACTGAGGTGAGGCTGACTGGTCTGTAGTTCTCTGGATCCTCCTTCTTCCCCTTCTAAAATATGGGCACTATGTTTGCCCTTTTTCAATCATTTGGGACCTCTCCCAATTGCTGTAAGTTTTCAGCGATGAGGGACAGTGGGTCTGCAATCTCATCAGCCAACTCTCTCAGCACCCTCAGGTGCATCCCACCCGGCCCCGTGGACTTGTACATGTCCAGATTTTTTTAAATAGTCCCTAACCTGTTCTTTTGTCACTGCTGGCTGATCACCTCCTCCCCAAACCGTGCTGCCAGGTGCAGTAGTCTGGGAGCTGACCCTGCCTGTGAAGACAGAGGTGAAAAAGGCATTAAGCACTTCAGGCTTTTCTACATCCTCTGTCACAAGGTTGCCTCCTCCATTCAGTAATGGACCCATACTTTCCCCAATCCTTCTCTTGCTACTGACGTACTTGTAGAAACCTTTATTGTTACCCTTCACATCCCTTGCTAACTGCAATTCCAACTAGCCTTCCTGACATCATTCCTGCATGCCCCAGCAATGCTCTTATGCTCCTCCCTATTTATTTGTCCAAGTTTACACTTCTTATAAGCTTTTTGTAACTTAGTTTACTAAAGAGCTCCCTGCTAAGCCAAGCTGGTCTTCTGCCATACTTGCTAGTCTTCCTGCACATTGGGATGGTTTGTTCCTGCACTTTCAGTAAGGCTTCTTTAAATTATGTGAAGAGACTAATGTGCCAGTACATCTGTGTGGGATTTAAAAACAAGATTTCACACTGATATTTCTTATCAGTATGCCAGCCTACAGCCTGAAAAGAAACCCTGCATTCAGTATAACTAGCTCAAATGGACCAGAGCATGGTTTTGTAATAAATAGTCAAGATTTTCATGGTATTTTTCTCCTTCTCAGGCTTCTACCAGATGTCTATATTTCTTGAGCAACTTTAAGTACACTACAGATTGATCAGAGGCCAAATCACTGACAATGTACTGTCCTAAAAAACAGACCTTTGTTTTGGATGCTCCAAAGTTTTCAGTTATTACAATTAACCAGGTTTAAGGAGCTACTGTTGGCCCATATATTGTGCAAATGAACTGATAATTGCCTTCACTTGAAGAATAGTAGACTCATACAAGTTCAAACAGTATAAGATGCGTTATTAAAACAGGTGCCACAAATACAGCGCAAGACAAATATTTTTATATTCTGCAGTTATAATGCATAAAGGAAGCAACACAAATCTGTAGATATAGAAACAATTCAAAAGCTAGGAAGAAAAAAAAAAAGTCACAGGTTCCCAGACGTATCAAATAAACAAAGCAAGCAGCCAAAAAGGAGGTCAGCCCAAATATAAGCTATTTGCAATGCAATTCCAAAAAAGGCTTCCAGATTAAATCCTAAGTGTCCTATTCATCATTTGTTGACAGAGGTTTACCCCCCCCCCCTTGTTAAGAACTTGTAATAGAGCAAAAAGCCACAGAATGAGATCTGGTGCATATTTTCAATTCAGTACCATTCTCTTTGTTGATGATACAATTTTGATACAATTTTCAAACTCTATACTCTATTCTTTCTTCCAAGAAAGAATATAAGATAAGTATTACTTCATAGCTGATCAGTTTGCCAGTTAAATGACAACTCCATTCTTTTAAGAACACCAATCCCTAAGGGAGTTAATAAGCAGCAAGACCACATTTACACAGGCAAGGTCTCTTCTCTTATAACAGTCTGAACGTGAATTAGTCATGATAGAGGATAAATGAGTAAAATGGCTTTTACACTGGATAGTTCTAATTCAGGTCCACTGAGTATTTAACTATGTTAATTATCAATAATTTTTCTAACCTCAATGCTTTCTTAAAATAAAAGTATAAAACCTATTTGAAAATTGAGATGGTCTGGATGTAGCATATAAGGCATCTAGGAATACATTAATATCTGTCTATCCTACCCCCACAAGAGCTCTAAGACTAAGTAATTCAAGCATCCCATCAGTATGAGTATTTATGCATTTTTAACCCACTCTCAAATCCTTTCACAGGTAAAGGCCACTGACAGAAACTCAAGTCTAACATTCTTCCAGCAGAAGTTAAAGCACTTGTGTAAAGGATTTATGAGGTGCCAACAGTAGTTTAATTGCAGCTGCATATACAGGACAATGTTCTAAACTATGGGAAACAAAGGGCTATAGCTGCAATGAGCTTTGTACTTTACAGGCAAGTTTACTTTTACAAAACACTTGGCACTGGAGATTATTCAGCAATAAGTAGAACCGCAATATGTTATGTATCATTAGGGTTCAAACCTATTTCACCTTCACATACTTAAATGACACTTTGGCATTAGGTAATTGGGTATTTTTTATGTTTATGCACAATTTGGATTCAATATATGTAAGTGCCAGAAGTGAAATGGTGGCTGGGCTGGAGAAGGACAGGAGAGCGCTTTGGATAATGCCTAGCCTGTGGCCTTGTGGTAAGAGCACTTAATTGAAAAGTAAAAATACAGGTTCAAATCTCTTCAGGGGAGGAACCTGAGTCTCCCATTCCCTGGGCAAACGCCCAACCACTAGGCTATTGAGTTTATAGGTGGAAGGGTCTCTCTCTCTAACATCATCATGATTTCCCTGGAACTAAAGCTTTAGAACTTACCCTGGACTGTGTGTATGCTTGAGTGACAATGTTCTGCTTGGGCACTTACCAGCCAAAGTGCAGCCTACTGAGCAGGCTCAGTAGGGAAGCAGTGAAGTTCAAATTATGCAAAAGCACCAAAAACTGAAATTACATGGCTACGTAAGTGCCACTAATGCATGTGAAGATGAAATAGGATTCAGCCCTTAGTGTTTATGCTACAGTATCCAAGTGTTCCAGTCTGAGCAAAATACCATGTGCAATTCTTGCTTTAAGGTACCTAACATAATGAGGTCCTAGACCATGACAAGGATTTCTAGATGCAGTGGAAATTCAGATGAGTAACAAATGTCACCCACCCTATAAATAAAGAACATGCAAAATGGAAAAAATTCATAACCAAACAAGATGTTTTCTAACATCCAAGTAATGAGCTGAAGTTAAATCACCCAAATCTCAGATGACTGTCCATTAAACAGAAATTTCTGTAATGTCTTTGCTTCCTCAGGGAATATGAATATGTAGAAATGAGGAGTGCCTCAGTCATGCTGGATAAAGCAGGACATAATCCTTTACTAAATTCATAAAATTCCTTTCTACCTTTCTTTTAAAAAAAAAAACTGGGCGATGACTTACCAAAGTAGCTTGCTACAAGAAAATACTTAAATGTACAATCACTGAAAAAGATTCCATCTATACCAAAATAAAGTCTTTATGCAGGGGTGGGCAATAATTTGGGCCCAGGAGCCACACAGGGAGTTTCGACACGTTGTGGGTTAGGTCAACACCCCTCCTCCCCAACCTTCTCGTGGCCCCATCTCACATATGGAGTTTTAGTGAACTGTTGTGGCAGACAGTGGTGTTCAGGAATGAGAGAGGCAGGTGAGGCCAGGATCACAAGGTGGGGGCAAACGGTGGCCTCTGTCCTGGGGGGGGGGTGTATAGGTGGGACATGTGTGCGCATGTGTGGGGGGGAGGGGAAACAGGGAGTTGCCTGTGATCTAGGTCCCAGGAACTGGGAAGGAGGGGGCAAGGGGTGTGTGCAGAAGAGCTTGCCTGGGCAGTGTGGTTCATGGCTGCCCCTACAGCGTTTCATATGGGGTGGAGCGCCTGCTGTCCCTGCCACGGTGCAGCCCGCACCTACCAGCCTGGCCCCAGCCAACATGCACATTTGCTCCTGGTGCAGCTGCAGCCACCTTAGTGCTGGTCCACTCCCCTCAACTCTAGTGACAGCTCTTCCTTCTGTTCCTGCTGTGCCGCTCCGGGCTGGGAGGAAGCTTCTGCAGGGCATCTCCTGCCCCAGTGTGCAAGGCTCTGCCTCAAGCTCCTGGCTGCCTTTCACCCACTCTGGCCACCTGGTGCTTCACAAGTAGCTGGTGCTGGAGCCCCGTGGGCGGGACAGGAGCCACACAGCTGAAGCTCCCAGCTATCTTCCATCAACTCGGCCACGCAGGCCAGAGTGGGTGGAAGGCAGCTAGGAGCTGGAGCCACCCAGCTGAAGCTCCTCCTGGTCAGAAGCAGCATCGCAGAGTAGGAGGAGCCACTCCTAGAGGCAAGGGGAGTAGAGGGGGCTGCAGCTGCACCAGGAACAGCCCTGCTGGAAGTTGTGCATGCTGGCTGCGGCCAGACCAGCAGGCATGGGCTGAAGCGTGGTGCAGCCTTCCCCGGGCTAGGTTTGGCCCCATTTAGAGCACTGTGGGGGCAGCCACGGGCCAGATTGGACCAATTGGCAGGCACCCCCGGCAAGCCAGATCTGGTCCACAGGCCATATTTTGCCCACCCCTTCTTTAAGTTCACAGTGAAGCATGTGATTGAGATCTTGCAGTTCAATTTAATGAATTATTTTCAGGCTTAAAGCAGAAATTTCTTATTGCCAAGTACAGCATATTCCAGCTTTTTAAAATGAATCACTTTCTTTTTCCTTAAACGTACCTGACTGCCTTCGACATAGAACTCAAATGAGAAAGATCAAGCATTTGCTCGAGACTGTAGGGGGGCTGTTAGGAAGGCTAAGGCAGAGATGGAACTAGGACTAGCGACCTGGATCAAGGATAACAAGAAGTCCTTTTTTAAATACATAGGGGGTAAAAAGAAGGTACCGGGTAATGTAAGGCCTCTGCAGGATACGCTAGGAAATCTGGTGGTCACCCCAGATGACAAAGCTAGCCTCTTTAACAATTGCTTTGCCTCCATCTTTTTGAGCAGGGACTGGGCATCCGCCCCACTGGGATCCCTGATGGACCCAGGGGAGGCGCAGCCAGGCCCAGGGTCAGTGAGGACCTAGTCAGGGAACTTCTGGTGGGTCTAGACATGTTCAGATCAGCAGGTCCAGACGATCTCCACCCCAGAGTGCTGAGTGAATTAGCAGAGTTCATTGCAGTACCCCTGGCACAGCTTTACAAGCACTTGTGGTGCTCTGGTGAGGTGCCAGAGGACTGGGAAAGGGCCAATGTGCTCCCCATTTTCAAGAAAAGGAGGAAGGAGGACCCAGGAAACTACATGCCCATTAGTCTTACCTCAGTCATGGGGGAGCTCTTCGAGAAAATTATCCAGGAGCACACCTGCAAGGGGCCAGCAGGGGAGATCATGCTTAGGGGCAACCAACAGTGGTTCATTCAAGGCAGGTCCTGTCAGACCAACTTGGTCGCTTTCTATGACCAGGTAACAAAATCCTTGGATGCAGGTGTCGCAGTGGATGTAGTCTTTCTGGACTTTAGGAAGACCTTCGACACTGTCTCTCACCCCATTCTCATTAAGAAATTAGGCAACTGTGGCATCGATGCCTACACAGTCAGATGGG
>NW_017729022.1:86709496-86712047 GCF_001723915.1 Gavialis gangeticus
ATTCAATACTGACAAGTGCAAGGTACTGCACCTAGAGAGGAAGAACCAGCAGCAAACCTACAGGCTGAGGAACTCCCTTCTCGTCAGTACAGAGGCAGAAAAGGATCTTGGTGTCATTACTGGTGCCAAAATGAACATGGGCTGCTAATATGGGGACGCGGTCAGGAGGGCTAACCACATCTTGTCATGTATCCACAGATACTACAGGATCTGAACCTGTTCAGCCTCCACAAGAGAAGGCTGAGAGGGGATGTGGTGGCCGTCTACAAACAGGCCAAGGGGGACCAGCAGGCTATGGGGGAGTCCCTCATCCCCCGAGCACTACTGGGAGTAACGAGGAATAATGGCCATAAGTTGACTGAGAGTAGATTCAGGCTAGATATCAGGACGCACTACTTCACAGTCAGGGCAGCTACGATCTGGAACCAACTTCCAAGGGAAGTGGTGCTCGCTCCTACCCTGGGGGTCTTCAAAAAGAGGCTGGATAATCATGTAGCCAGGGTCATTTGTCCCCAGCATTCTTTCCTACCCAGGGCAGGGGTTTGGACTTGATGATCTGCTCAGGTCCCTTCCGACCCTACCTACTATGAAACTATGAGAAATTACAGGCTAAAGGAATACATGTGCAAAAATTTCTAAACAAATATTTTCTATTCACCTTTAGGTGGCAGCGTTACTTCTGCCCCTGATGCCTGGTAAATATTTTTAAACAATGCTTATAGGTGTCCCAGAGCAAGGGCTTATAATGAAGATTTCTAACTTGACTACATCATTAATACCCAAGACATAGAATGCAGTTAGCTTGGCTGACCCTTCTGTGGATTCTACTCATTTGCAAGGTTCTCTCTGTTTCACTTAAATGCAGCTAGGCAGTTAAGTCTGGTGGAAAAGAAGCTGCTTTGGTAGCCAACACAGCTACTAAAGCATTAATGACTGAATTGTAACTAGAATCAGCTGCAGAATTCTCTCAGTCTTTCACCACATTTAAGAGTGATATTACCCAGCCTCCCTCACAAACATCTCCAGCTGGAAAGCAGATGTTTCCTTCAACCTCAGTTCTCCTGCAGATTCTGGAGGCAAGCTGTAGTACTGAGTTAGGCAAGAGCTCAGTACTGGCTTCTATGGGAAAGTTCTGGAAAGGCCTATTTTTCTTACCTTCGTGTTGGCGCACGCTTTCCCCTTCTTGTAGTCTTTATGGCTGCCCCTCTTATCCAACTTGGCCCAAAGGGCTTTGGCTTTCCAGTAGTTGAGCTTGGACTTCAGTTTGTGATAGAAAGAACGGTAGTCCTTGGGCTTTAGCTCTAAGTAGTCACAGAGTTCTTGGAAAGCTTTGAGAGTTCCCTTACAAGTTGAGGCCTGGACAAATCTGTCGAAGAGAACATGAGCCTGATTCACCTTTTCATTCCCACTTTCCTCCATGCTTTCCACTCACCAGCTGCCCTTATCGATGCAAGGGCAGCTATGCTCTTCCAGTCTGCTGGTCTTCCTGATGTTGTTCTGACAAGTTACTTTCACCTCCGGGCCACAAGCATTATTAACCTAGAAAAGAGAGAGGGGAAAAAGAAAGAAAGAAAGAAAGAAAGAAAGAAAGAAAGAAAGCAAGAAAGAAAGAAAGAAATAACTGAATTTGCATTCACTGACTACTCATATTTCTAAACCTCTGGTTACTGAACTACAAAAGAAGTTCAATTTTTCCATAAATCATAAGACACTAGTTCTCATTGAGGGCAGCTGAACACCTGAGATGGTTCCAAAAAAATCATTAAAAACAACTTAATAAAACATCTGGGGTTTTTTCAGACAAACTACAGATATTTTACCCAATCCCTCTCCCATTCCTCAGGAGGTTTTTAACAATGTTCACTTCACAATCATTGCACTATCAATTTTCAAGTCAGCTGAATGAATTTTGGTAACATTAAAGATTGTGAGAGTAAAGGCAAAGCATATAGGAGAGTGATCACCAGGGATCCTGGTTTTCCCCATTTAAAAATCCCAAATTATCTGATAAAAAATGCCAAATTCTCCTATTAAAAACAAAATCTGTGATTTTCTGCAATTACAATGAAACACCATTATACTTATAGGTATCAGTTGAACACAATATGTTAACAATTTTAAAGCAATTTGGAAGCCTACCAGTTTCTTGATCATTGTAATAAAATAAATTCTAAATACCTATATATTTTGGCATTTGATTTTGGTTTATCATGGAAAAATCAGAGCTCCCCCTGCCCCCTTTGCTCACCAGAATGCAAGCCCAACTGCAGCTGTTTTCCCACCACTGTTTTGTGGCACTAAGCCCCCCTGATATGCTGGTGCCCTGCCCCTGCCCCTGCCCATGCAAGTGTCCCTCACTCCCAATTCACAGCCTGCCCCAGCCCTGCCAGTGCCCCTCTCCCAACCCACAGCCCCCTGTCCACCCCCAGGCTTGCCAGAGGGGGTCCTCAGCTGCCAAGGCTATAGGACACAACAGCTGCTGCAGTCCGGGTAGAGTGCAGAGCATCCTCTCCCAGCCCGTGCACAAATCCGGGGGGGGGGGGGGGGGGGG
>NW_017729022.1:86712395-86714726 GCF_001723915.1 Gavialis gangeticus
ACATGCCCCACCACAGGCCCCTTCCAGGAGTGCATACAGCAGCAGGGAGCCAGCTCCGCCTCCCTGGCTCTCCACCACTGGCTGTACTGCTGGCCACGTGCATGTGTGCATGCACACATCCCACTCCCCCCAGCTCCAAGCAGCCCTTTGCAGGCTGGAACTCTGTCAGCCTGCAAAAGGGAAACCTATGTTTTCCCATGTTTTTCCCCTTTTAAAAAGGTGAAAAATCTGTGTTTCTCCCCTTTTAAAAGGAAAAAATTGTGCTCTTCCATGGTGAACAAAAAACTTGGATCCCTGGTGATCACTGATAGTCTGGTTTCTCTCCTCCTCCGCGACTTTACATTTCCCTCCAAGGGGGAAGAGGAAGAAAGCAAAGCACTGCAGGATGCCAGAGGACCAGACCCTTCCCTGTTGCACACCACAGCGGATGTGTACACAGAAATGGATCATGAGGTGGTACAGTGGCACAGACACACCCCCCGCCCTTTCAGACTGCACCAAGGGAGCAGCAAGGGGGACTTAAGTCTCCAAATCAGGTAAGAATCCTGTCTCCACCCCTCACTTGGCACCCCCCTTCCCTTCCCCTCTGGCAGCAGCATGAGCTCTCCCCTCCTAACTGTTGCTGTCCCTGCGGTGGGAAGAAGAGGGAAGAAAGTGTGGGGGGACAGGGAGAAATGCTTCAGAGCTGCTCCTGGCCCACTCTTGCTCAAAGCAGCAGCAGCAGCAAAGGGTGGGTTTCTCCTCCCTCCCTAGTTCCCCTAGGTGTTTCCTGCCAACCTGAGAGCAAATGCATGATTGGAGAACACACCTGCTACTGACACTGCAAATGTAATATATGTTCAGGGTCTCAGTCAACAAGAAAGATGCAGCTCTACCCAGATCACATGGAGAGTAGGGAAGAGCATGTTGAAGGGCAGTGCAACCATCTACAGAAACCTTGAACAGAACGTTGTTTAAGAGTAACCTAAAAGGACAGGTGGTAAAGCTACCATACTTCTAAAAACAGTTTATTCTCCAAAAGCTTCCAAACGCTTGAGGAAGAAAGAATAGCAGTAGATTGAAAGAGATGCTCCATTCCCAATGTACTTGTGTCACAGGAGAGTACTAACTTAGACCCATCCTGGGCACTGTGTCAATATTCTTCCCTTAATTGCTTTATTGAGAATAAGTAGTAAGAGTGTGATTTGGGTGCTAAATTAGTCTCACTCTTAAATCAACATTAGTGGATACAGTATTTTGTACATATTCCCCGTGTCTGTAATTTTTCAAAACAAAATTATCCTGTCCTTTCTTTTAAGGAAGGACTGAGTGCTGCTTACCTTTACAGCATGCAATGGATAAGTGATCAGCAGGAACAGAACTCTAGTGGCAGACAGATTTTGGAAGTGAAACTCATAATAATCATGAAAATAGGAGGGTGGAGGGGGGTTAATTTTGTTTTGCTGCTAGAGTGAGGCCAGGTTAAAGAAAGAAAAAAAAAAGCTAGCAACTGTGTGGTCTTGGATTTAAAAAAAATTCAAATTCTCACCAGCTTTTTTTCATGCTTCCAGCAGACAGGAAGCAGAATGAAACAGTGTAGCTTGTCTCTCTTCCCCTCTAATATGTCATGCTCTGCAGCAGTTTGTTTGGACACTCCTCATCCCACCTAACATAACTGTTATTACTCCGGTTTGTGGCTATATGTAACCTGTCTTGCCATTCTCAAACACAAAACAATAGTTTTTATTAGAAACAACCAAGTTTCACCTACAAGATCCTGATCCTGGTAATGAGTTGTACTGGAGAACATGACTCAGACTTCATAAGGACAACTGTCTTAGAGCACCAGACATAAATGAAGCTGTTTTTCTGATATAGCCATGAGATCACTAGCAACCAATGAGTCAAGCGCAACAGCATGGGACCAACCATTTCTCTTATTTTTCATCTTAATTCCCATTCATAAAAGCAAAAAATGGATTCCCAGGCTGCATTCTCTCAAAGCAATTAGTGTACTCCTTAAGGGAGTTACATAAGCCTCATAAAAGACCATATTATGCATCTACTACCCCCAGAAGCGTACTATAAAGCACTCCAAGATAATGCTCATAATGCAAGAGAAATAAGCGAACTAACACCAGCATGATGATATATAAAACCCTTTCCCCAGCCCACCAACCGGATGAATGCCACAACATCACATTTCTATTTTGTGTAGTTTCATAGTTTATAGTTTCATAGTTTCTAGGGTCGGAAGGGACCTGAGCAGATCATCTAGTCTGAACCCCTGCCATGGCAGGAAAAAGTACTGGGGTCAAACGACCCCAGCAAGGTGTACAACTAGCCTCCTCT
>NW_017729022.1:86719726-86728759 GCF_001723915.1 Gavialis gangeticus
GATGCAGTACTCCAGCTGCGGCCTGACCAGTGCTGCATAGAGGGGAAGCATCACCTCCTTGGACCTGCTTGAGATGCATCTCTGGATGCATGACAAGGTGTGGTTGGCCTTCCTAACTACATCCCCACACTGCCAGCCCATGTTCATCTTGGAGTCACTGATGACTCCAAGATCCTTTTCCACCTCTGTACTGACAAGAAGGGAGTTCCCCAACCTGTAGGTATGGTGCCGGTTGTTCCTCCCCAGGTACATCACTTCACACTTGTCGGTGTCGAATCCCATCCTATTCTCATCCGCCCACCCCTGTAACCTGTCTAGGTCCGATTGGAGCCTATTCCTCCTTTCTAGCTTGCCCACATCCCCCAACATCTTAGTGTCATCAGCAAATTTGAACAGGGTGCTTTTTACCCCCTCATCGAAGTCACTGATGAAGATGTTGGACACTGTGGGCTCAAGGACCGAGCCCTGCTGAACCCCACTACCCACTTCCCTCCAAGTCGAAAAAGACCCATCCACCACCACTCTGGGTACAGCCCTCCAGCCAGTTGGCGACCCAATTGACTGTGTGGGTGTCAATACCACAGCCCCCCAGTTTCTTAATGAGAACGGGGTGAGACAGTGTCGAAGGCCTTCCTTAAGTCCAGAAGACTATGTCCACTGCTACCCCTGCATCTAAGGATTTGTGTTTCCCTGCCACTCACCATTACCCACAGATCTCAACACCAATCACTCTTCTATTTACAGTCAGTTACAAAGTGCTTCCTAATGATGACCAATATAGATTAAGAAGTTTAAAACCCCCATAAATAGTGGGAAGTTTAATTGAGAAACTACTAGTCTGCTGTTTTATTATATTATAGTGTCTAGATCAAAGACAAGGCAGAATTCATTCCTTAGTGCTCCCTCTATTGTTTCACATGTGGCAGGATGATCTGGCAGTGTTTAGAAGTACTCTGGGACGAAATACCAAAGCGCTAGGAATCTACTGCATTATGTTCAAGGTTTGCCACCCTAACTTTATTTTGTAGACTCATCTCATTTTACTAAGTTTAACCAGAGAGGGGTATTAAACTGAGGGGGAGGGAAAAGAGAACTCCGCTCCACTTCCCACTTGGTAAGAAGTTATATTTAAACCAATTATTCCTGAAGGTCAAACTCAGCTGTTCCTTCTATACATACACTTCCATCATTTTAATCCACCTCCTCCCATAATTCTGTGGTTTTTGATGCAAACATGAGAGCCCATAAAACCCAAGGGCAACAAGCCAGAAATCACAGAGACTATAGAAGCCAAGGCAAGGGTCGGCAGGAAGCATCTGCCAGGTTTCCACAGTATTCACATATATTGCTGGCTTATCTGCAGGTCTGCATTATCCTGCATGTTTTTTTGTCTCAAGGCAGCTCATTGCTGACTCAGAAACTCTGCACATTCCTTGGCTGGTACACTGATGTGTTGGGAGTGAAACACAAAGCTTGCTGTGCATGCAGGAACAGGGCTCGTGTTTCTATTTACAACAATAGCAAGAGGTTGTCACTGACTCACTTCTGCAAGCACATTCAGGATCTCCAGCTCATGCCCAGGACAAAAGAAACCAAAAAAGACCCCAGAGAGAGAGACAATGCATTAAGTTCCAGGTGGTGTTTCAGACTTGCACAAACATTTTAAAACAGATGTACAAACAGTAAGAAAATGTTTGAGCTTTCCAAATTCATTCCCATCTATGGATATAGGTCCAATGAAGCCGGTTCAAAAAGCTCTTGGAGGTGATATGTGCTGGAGTTGGATCACAAATTCAACCTCTGCTCTGAAATCAGATAGCAATTTTAATGCACATCATTCTCCCACAGGCTACATGCGTGAAATGCTGAAATGAACCATTCCAACATTTCTGAAGTTTTTCTTCATTTTTGCATTCAACATGAATTCACAGACTATTTTGGCCACCCTGACAGTACATTTTAAGGAAAATAAAACAGCTTGATAAACATTCTGATCAGCTCTATTTAGAATACTTGTCTCAAAGAAGATTCATCCATTATCAGATTCTTGTTATTTCATAACCAGAGAAAGAACTTAAAGAATACGATTGATATACTCTGCATTTTTGCTTTTACAGACATTTGCCTGAGACACGCCTCAGAACTTAATTTCTCAGCAATCTATTAACCTTTTCTGGAATCCAGCATGAAAATAAAATCTTATTCCAACTAATCAAAATAAACCATTTTCAATTCCAGTTTTTTTTTTAAATTAAAATTAAAGAAATGGTTCCTGCCATTCCCACACTAGCTGTTCAGGGATGTCAGAAGGCAAACAAATGTCTAGGCTGGAAAAAATTATAAATAAAATCCTTACTGCTTTTTGCTCTGTATTATGCAAACAAGAAATGTGGGTACTAGAAAGAAGACCATCTTCAAGAAAGGGCGGAAAGTAGATGCCAGAAATTACAGACCAATCAGCTTGACCTCAATCCCCGGTAAGATTCTGGAGAAAATTATCAAGGAGACCCTTCTGGATAAGCTGGCTGAGGGCAACGTCCTGAGGGACAGCCAGCACGGGTTTGTCGTGGTTAGGTCTTGCCTGACCAATCTCATCTCCTTCTATGACCAGGTGACATCACCTGGACAAGGGAGAAGAGATTGACATTATATATCTGGACTTCAAAAAAAGCCTTTGATCTGGTGTCCCATGACCTCCTCATGGAAAAATTGGCCAACTGTGGCCTTGGCTATACCACAGTCCGATGGCTAGGAAATTGGCTTTGAGGTCAGACCCAGAAAAGTAGTGGTCGACAGAAGTGAATCATTATAGCGCTCCGTGACTAGTGGTGTCCCCCAAGGCTCTGTCCTTGGACCAGTTCTCTTTAACATCTTTATTGATGATGTGGACATTGGTGTCAGAAGCGCACTGATAAAGTTCACTGATGACACTAAACTTTGGGGCATAGCATCCACAGATGAGGACAGGCTAGTGATCCAGGCTGACTTGGATAAACTTAATAAGGGGGCAGATACAAACCTGACTATGTTCAATACCGATAAGTGTAAGATATTCCACCTCGGGGGGGAGGGGAACGACAAAACCCCCCCAAAAAAACTCCGCAGCATACTTATAGGCTCGGCAGTGCTACATTTGTTAGCACCACTGCTGAAGGAGACTTGGGGGTCATGACTGGCCACAAGATGAACATGTCACAGCTGGTAAAGCAAACAAAAACCTGGCTTGCATCCATAGATGCTTCTCAAGTAAATCTCAGGATGTCATCCTCCCGCTGTACTCAGCCTTGTTGAGGCCACAGCTGGAGTACTGCATCCAATTCTGGGCTCCACAATTCAAGAAGGATGATGCTGAGAAGCTTGAGAGAGTCCAGAGGAGAGCCATGAGCATGATGAGAGGGCAGGTCTTACGAAGAGAGGCTGAGAGCCACAGGACTCTTCAGCCTGGAAAAGCACAGATGGTGGGGGGGAAGACGGGGACCTGATGACTGCCTATAAGTACACAAGGGTTGTACATCAGGATCTGGGAGAATGCCTGTTCACCAGACTGCCCCAAGGAAAAACAAGGATCAATGGTGATAAACTCCTCCAAGACTGTTTTAGGCTGGACACAAGAAAACATTTCTTTACTGTCTGAGCCCCCAAGACCTGGAATAGACTCCCTCCAGAAGTGGTGCAGGCACCTACTCTGGACTAATTCAAGAAACGCAAGGATGCTTATCTTGCTAGGATCCTATGACCTCAGCTGACTTCCTGTCCCTGGGCAGGGGGCTGGACTTGATGATCTTCGAGGTCCCTTCCAGCCCTAACATCTATGAAATGAAGACCAATAGCACACCTGTACTGGACGGTGTACTATGGGGAAGTCCATTACCCAGTGGAAAGAAGAATATCAGCATCATACTCAAATCTGCCAGTTCCATAAAATTCAACTGTCAAGCAAACAGCAATTAAAGCATTTTTGCTTTCAAATTAACTTGCAAAACATGGCTGTCAGCAAAGAAGAGGAAGGAAGGCTGGAGCATTTAGGTTTCTATTTCTTCCCTCATCCTCTAGATGGAACATAAATGACAGGGACAGCCTAAACATGAACTAACACATAAATGAGAACCAGTTCTTTTAAAAGGAAAAAAATCAAAAGAAAATATACCAAGAGCTCAAAGTATACCGTGCTTTGAGAAAACAAATGCAAAAAAAACCAAACCAACAAAGAAAAGGATATATAGACGGGTTTTGTCTTGATCTTATACTAAGATCTTTGTATATAGGGGTCTGTATTAAGCATTATGAGGGATAGATAAATGGACTGAAATGATCTAGTTTCATAATAGCAATTACCATCTGGGTGGCCTCAAGGAAAAGTTCAATTGTGCAGTTTCCTCTGTATTAACCTACAACCGCAGCTGAGGTCCCTATATTAAGAGCATATCCAAGTGGGGAAGAAACACAGGAACAGTTTACTTTTCCCCATTCTACGTTTTGATTAGATTACCGGTGTCCAAAAAGCCTTGGTGGCTTTGTTGAGAGGCCCTTCACTTCTCTGAAGCAAGGCAAGAGTTGCACAGCTTAGTCCTGCAGTTAAGAGTTTTGCATTCCTGTTCCCAGCTTTAAATCATTCATCAAATGGTCCTGAACTACAGAGATGTCCAAAAGTGACATTAATCCATTGCAGGATGAGTGAAAAAGAGAAATAAGGGAATATGATGCATCCATTTGCTTACCCTCTCTTTACAAAGTTCACAAAGGAATAGCAGAGGCATAGCATGCCAACTATCCACAAGACCAGCTTCAGGAGAGGATGAACTCAGCTTGCATGACTTCATGTGCTGCACTTCACGCTGAATGACAGCAGAGATGCGGTCACAGGATACAATAATGCTCACACCTGACTGTGGCCTTCCACTTCTGGGTGGCAACCCTGAGATTCAAAATCCTCACTTCTGGCAAGCAATGTCTTTGGTGGAATAACCACTTTTTAAATCAGGAGCAACACTGTTTCTTTCAGGACTTAACGTCTTGGCATCATCACAGCACTGCAAAGAGCACTCTGCCCTCCTGACACAATAACAGAAAAATTTCATTTCTCAAGGAAGGAAATGCTGTTTGGAGAAATGGAGAAATGTGCACTCTCTGTACAGAGTAGGATTGCCAAACCAAATGAATCTTGGAAGCGGAGCACTTAATCTTATTGAGAAAATGAGAGTGAAGTGAAGTCCCCTGTCAGACAGGTTCAACCCAAAAAACAAACAAACCAACCAACCCCCATACAGGAAAACAGCTGCCACAAGATTCATTTGCTATTTGACGGGTGAACTTTGCTTCTCCTCCTCATCCTCTGAGGATTTGTCCCTGCTCCCGGTTTTGCCCCAACATACCAATTCATTCACTGAAAAGGTAACAGACAGGTGCTTACACGGCATTTTTAAGCCAAAGACCATGAAGAACTTAACAGTGTTTACCAGTCTGATCTCTTGATTTTATAGATGAATAAACTAAGGCACAGAATAAACAACAGGAAGCAGCTTGATTACCAGCCTGCCGCCCTGAGATGAAGTTCATTCCCAATTGGTCTTACAGCCTCAATGCTAGGAACAAGCCCTTCCGTTCCTGAGGACCTCAGTCATTGCAGCAGACGTGGCTTGGTACCCTCAGTTTCTCCGAGATGGGTTTTGTTTCCCCAAAGATCCTCAGCGTTTCCTCCCTGCTCTGTCCCAACTGCCACCATGACCTCTAGCCTACCCCTCCCTGCCAGCCAACTGCCGCGGAACCTTGGTGCTCCAACATTCCACCAGCCTCCTTCAGGGTGGAGGCGGGGGGCAGCCGTCATGCCCGAGACCGCGTTCCTAAAGACTCCTCGAATGGGGATGTTCTGGGATGTGCAACATCTACCCTCTTTCAAGCTCAATCTATGATAGTTTTGTGGCATCCCTGCCACAGACAAGGGCCAGACAAGCGTGGACGTTTCGTTCTCTGGGGACAAGTAGCAGCAGTGCACCTTGCGCCCCAGCTACTTGTTCCCAGGAAATGCCTGTGCCATGCACACTTTGCAACATGGCAAGTTACCCCAGGTGGGGCAGGGGAGGCTGGGGCCCAGCACACAGCATCATACCTTGACTCCTGGCGGCCCCGGGTGACCTTTTAGTATCAGGCCACCCTTCGCCAGAGATAATGATAATAATGATAAAAAAAATTACAGTTTTGGGGCCCCCTTTCTGTCTGGGCCCCAGGCGGCTGCCCAGTTCGCCCATGCCTGTGTCCAGCCCCGAGTGCATGCATAGGCAGTGTGCCCTTGCAGCATGGAGAACAGCTGGCTGTGTGCTATGTGGCGCCGCAAACATGTTTGCAGCACCATATACTACACAGTCACACTCATCTGGATACGCCCAAGAAGGCAAGGTTTCACTATTGAACAGAGCTGATCTCCTCCACTAGGATGCAAAGAGGATGTCTGAAAGCCTGGGCTGGATTAGACATCACTTTAAGCAAGCCCTATGGGCTAGACTTCCCTTGAATAACTGAACAGCTATCCTGTAATAAAACCATGGTTTAAAAGAGGTCTCAGGAGTAACAGCTGAAAAGGATGTTTCATAGGAGAAAAACTTTAATCTCTGTACTGCTTCGCTTGAAGATCCATATTTCCCTTATAACAGATCTCACCAGGTCTGGAACAACACCACACAAAACACAGATTAATTTAGTCTTTGTTGAATCAGCAGACTATGCCACAGGAAGGGCACAGCTTGTGTAGAGAAGAGGTAGTATTTTAAAAAACACACACACTCAACACTAAAGATTTGTTATGAATCTAATGAAGAGCCAGATGCTGTAGACAGGGTTACACCATTTCCAGCAACATGGTCATTTTACTCCTTTGAGGTCTGCACGTTCCACCATCATCTTTATTCCAAAAGTCATGCAGCGCACCAGTTTGAGAACAGGTAATCAGAAGTCACATTATAGTATAGTCTACATGCCAAAAGAACTTCAAGACAGCAAACTAACTGGCTACATGCAATGTGGTTTTAATGTATATGCAAGTCAAGTCAACAATCCACACCTTGTCAGAAGCATGTATTAAATTACCAAGGTGGTAATCTTAAGGTGATTGGAAAAGACTAAACAAGACTTGTTAAATTTATCATCTGTGTGTCATGGAAAAACAGTTATACTAGGTATATGCATTATCTGAGGAGCAAAAATTATTGTAAAGTTTAAAACCTGAAAAGATGAGTGCCTGATATAATACCTGCCTGTACTATGTAAATTTCTCTTTACCCTTCCTTGTGCCACTCCAGCAGTGCAATTCAGGTCTTCCTTGCAGCATGTCTAGCTGTCCTGCCCTATGCAGCTCAGCACAGACTGCTAATTGCATAGAATTATGTGGTCCAGACAAGGTTGAGATCACAAAGCCTGCTTTCACCTAAGTGCCTTAATACAGCAGGAATGAAGCTGAGAGTTGGCATTTTCTGTCAGCACCCATTTTATTCTAAGAAGGTGGCTGTCTGTATTTTTAATTCTAAGACACACCCCCTTAGCATATTGGTGAATACCAGACTCTCAGCACCCAAATGGAAATACTCCCAAATATACCCAAATGTAAGCAAAATGCACACAAGAAAGCAAATTTTGTTTGCTGCTTCCAGTTTTTCAGCAACTCTGGTATGTAGAAATGGCAAGCTTTATTTTTTCCTTTTTGAAGGAAGCAGGTAGAGGAGGAACAGGCAGGGAAGGGAGGCGGGGGAGGAGTGCAAGGAGTTGTGACAGAAAAGTCTGATAATTCTCCACCCCTTCCTCCCCACTTACTCCTTGTGCACTCACTAGCTACTCATCAAGAGCATATGTAAATACATTGCACAAAACAGCTCAAATAGATTATTTACAAAAAATACCTTAATCTTAATACAGACCTTCAAAGGAAGGCAGGCAGGCAAACAAATTCAAATATGTGAGCTGTAAGACCTCTTCAACCCAGAAAATACTTAATTTACAGTGGCTGGAACAAACAAACAATAGCGATCCTTTTCTATTCAAGGAAAAATTCAGGGAGGGCCGTTACAAAACAGAAAATCTGTGGGTAGAAAATGAAGTATCAAGGTTGCCAGGTAAAACAAACAGAATATGAGAAACATCTCAGGACTCAGATAACCCCCACCCCCTTCACTAATGAACTATATAAGAATTTCGTAAGAATTAGGAGACATACTATGCATGCCAACTACTTGAAAGGCATACCACCAAAACAGACTGGTAGACCTAACCCTAGTAAAAGCAAGGGCCCTGCTCAAACTGACAGCAACTTACTGCTTTCATAGTTTCATAGCTTCTAGGGTCGGAAGGGACCTAAGTAGATCATCTAGTCTGACCCCCTGCTGTGGCAGGAAAGAGTACTGGGGTCAAACGACCCCAGCAAGGTGTTCATCTAACCTCCTCTTAAAAACCCCCAGGGTAGGAGCCTGCACCACTTCTCTTCGAAGTTGGTTTCAGATCCTAGTCGCCCTGACCGCGAAGTAGCGCCTCCTGATATCTAGCCTAAATCTACCCTCTGCCAGCTTGTGACCATTATCCCTAGTCACTCCTGGCAGTGCTCGGGGGAACAGAGACTCCCCCAATGCCTGCTGATCCCCCCTGATTAGTTTATAACAGGCCACTAGATCCCCTCTCAGCCTTCTCTTTTGGAGGCTGAACAGGTTCAGGTCCCGTAGTCTCTCCTCATAGGGCCTGCCCTGCTGTCCCCTGATCATGCGACTGGCCCTCCTTTGGACCCTCTCCATGCTGTCCACATCCCTCCTGAAGTGCGGCGCCCAGAACTGGACGCAGTACTCCAGCTGCGGCCTGACCAGTGCCGCATAGAGGGTGAGCATCACCTCTTTGGACCTGCTCGAGATGCATCTGTGGATGCATGACAAGGTGTGGTTGGCCTTCCTGACTGCATCCCCACACTGCTGGCCCATGTTCATCTTGGAGTCAATGACGACTCCAAGATCCTTTTCTGCCTCTGTGCTGACAAGAGGGGAGTTCCCCAACCTGTAGGTATGG
>NW_017729022.1:86729641-86730302 GCF_001723915.1 Gavialis gangeticus
GCATTGTCGGCCCATGTTCATCTTGGAGTCAATAATGACTCCAAGATCTCTTTCTGCCTCCGTGCTCTCAAGTAGGGAGTTCCCCATCGTGTAAGTGTGCTGCTGGTTCCTACTGCCCAAATGCAGTAGGAATAGAACCTATGACTCCCCCATCCAGGGCAATCAATCTCCTGGGGCTAAATCAGAATTTAAATAAATAAACAAAATCACAGGTCTCCCACTTCGTGGGCAAAAAATCTATTTGCAACTATTCTATTATAATAAAGGGCCTAGTCTGCCTGTCTGTAATGCTTTTGGCCAACTGAGCAGTCGCCACTGAGAGGGTGGGTGGCAATTGGCTGCGCGGGCCCAACTTTGCAGCACTGCTGGGGAAGTTTGTGGCAGCAGTGAACACACCCTGGCTGCCCGACCAGCAGGGCTTCCCCCTCACCCCCCACCTCCCTGCCCGAGGGCAAAGGGGGGGGGGGTCATGGTGGTGGCTGTTGTCGGGGCCAAGTGCTAGGGCAGGAAGGAGGGGAGGGGAGGGGAGAATCACTGTGGCGGTGCCCTCCTGTCGCCTGGCCCCAACAACAGCCAGCAGGGAGGGGTAGGCAGCATGGAGGGATGGAAGAAGGGGAGCAGCGAAGGGAGGCAGGGGGAAGCCTTGCTACTCCAAGGGAGG
>NW_017729022.1:86730515-86747490 GCF_001723915.1 Gavialis gangeticus
GGGGGGGGGGGGGGGGGGGGGGGGGGGGGGGGCACCGCACCAGAGGCTAGAGGAGAAGGCGGCAGTGGCAGAGGGACTATTTGCATGGCTGGCCCCAAAGAGTGAGCAGGGGGTATGAAAACACTCCCTGAAATACTCCATCATTCATGACAGGCAATTGGCTAGTCGTATAATAAAAGTGGGTAGTGACACCACCAGCAGATGTGGTTTCAAAGAGAATAAACAAGCCATCCATACCCAAAAAGACAATTTAGGCATCAACATCCAAGAGGGGGTTTCAGACCATGAATCCCAGTGCCACAGTCAGCTAAACCTTGGAATCTGACAGGATTCCAGATTCAGCCTTTTCTTCAAAATTTCCTATTGGGTGTTTAGGTGTCCCTGCCCACACACACAGCACACAGGCTGTTGTATATCCAGTTCTAAAGCACTAACTTTATTTATTGTACAGAGAACTCGGACATCTAACCTGGATTTGCAAATTCCAAATCTAAAGCTTGACACTTAAATGTTAAGCATGGCTACGCTCAGGGTTGCTACATCTAAGTCTCTTGTTGATTCAGACCAGAGTTCCCCACCTAAAGGTATAGTAATTTAATCTTAATTTAGTACTAATCCTTAATCTTAATTTAGTATTAATCCTTACATTATTGTGTTGGTTTAATTTGAATTTTTCCTGTTCTAAAAGGAGTAACTGACAAATTTTCTGGTGCCCTTTGACAATATTTTAAAACCCAGTAAGATGCTCTTGTTCAATGAGTTCAACACACTAACAGGACACAACAGATCTCATTTCCCTTATAAAAATCCCCAGAATCTCACTATTGCTACCCAGGTCTACCCATTACTCATCTCTGTTGGTAAAAGAGAAATCAATGCAAGCTTTGCAGAGGAAGGGAACAAACTGCATCTTGGTAAAAGCTCCCATTATACGAGTAATTTTTCAGTTAGGTCTGCAAGAAAATTGCACAGAACTGAGATGACTGTTCATAGTATGGTAAGATGTCAACAATTCCCATGAAGGGGGGTGTATCTTAACACCTCACTCCTCCCTACATGAGCAGTGACCTAGATTCTACAGAGAACTGACAGTGGAGTAAGGCCAGGACTTGTCCCTGACTGTGAAAGCTTCCCGTTAAGTCAACAGCACTTGTACATACTGTTACATCGCTTAAAAATAGTAACCAAGTTATATGTTCCCCACTTGGCTGGACATTTGACTCCCAGTAAATGATGAAACAGTTTCAACTGGCCCAAGGTGCAGATGCCTCTCTCAGCTAAGACAATGCCAAGCTCAGTGCCTAGAGCAAGTGAAAAACTGTGAGGAAATCAGTTGCACAGGAAAGAGGTGTATGTGGAGGCAGGCATGCAATTTAGATTTACCTCTCCTTCCCCTGAGGCTTTGGCATGCATAGCTTTTGAAGTGAGATGGCAATCACCATTTCCAGAGGCAGGCATTGCTAGAGTGCTTGCATAGTGCTGCACTTGTGGGGACATGACAAGATTTGGTATGAATTAGTCAGAGGGGGCAGCGGAGGAGGAAATAAGGGAGGTTTAATTTAACATAAGTAAAAGGGTGCCATTCAGCAGTATTCATGCCAACTAGCAGGGGCATAGACAGCTTCTCTCATTGCTTTTCCTCCTCAAGGACTTTTCTATCTTCCCTCTTTAATTCACTCTTCCTTTGGAAAATGGCCAAGGAGAAACGCGTCTTCTCTTTCAAGGATATCTCCGGGAGGAGGAGATGGTTAAGAATGTCCAAGTTACTCGCAGAAAAGGCTACATCAAGCACTGCTCTTCAACAGTGACATGTCTATACTTGAAACTTGCTACTGGTTTTGTACGCGTTAAGTGATCCATAACTATTGTGCAAATGCCGTATGTACTCCACACAACTATTCCGCAATCAAAGTACTTTCGTCTCTTCATTAGAGCTTCACAGCACAGCAAAACTGAAATAACTGTTCAGTTTTCTTTTTATACATCCGTGGGTGCCTTGTGCTACTATGCTGTATGTGTTTTACTGTTTCACATTGCATTGTGCAAAGCACTGGAATTCTAGGGCAGGGATAGGCAACCCCCAGCACACATGCCAGAGTGTAGCATCCAAAGATATTTTGCTTGGCAGGCATGCCTTGGGGCAGACACAAGGGAAGGGGCTGGGGCTGTGCAGCCGTAACAAGGATTGGCTCCCCCACTGTCTGACTCTGGCACGCCATTATTTTACAAATGGAAGTTGAGGGTGTTTTTGGTACTCTGCCCAAATTGTGAGTATACTAGTATCATAAGACAAAATTTTGCCGCTAATAGGACATGGCTATGAAAAGGTATATATGACCTTAGGACACATTAAGCCAGATACTGCCAGTAGAAACAGGGAAATATTAGCATCCTTTTTATGCCTTCTCCAGTTTACAATTCTAGTCTCCCATGTTTAAGAAAAATAAATGCAAAAGTGGAAGAGCTATAGAAAAAGCCTACTATAGGGCTTAATTCCAGTGATTATATATTTTATGAAAGGAAATCAAAACAGGTTAATTTGTTTGTTTAACCTAGCAAAAAGACGACTGAGAAGGAATAGGATTGTTCTCCATAAACAGACCAGCAGGGTAAATGCTAAGGATGGAGAAGAACAATTTTAGCTAAAAGACAATGCAACTAAAAGAAAAAATAGATACAAGACAACTAATGAATAAATGGCCTCGAAAATAGAAGGTTTTTAACCATGAGTAAAGTCCTGAAAAAACCTTCCAATGGGAATAGTTTTAGGGGCAGTTCAGGTGGTTTTGTGATTAAGCCCTTTCAGTTTGTGAGAAGTGGCACCTCATTGCCCCTCTAGACGTACAGGTAAAGGCACAATGGGATCTAACGCATGATCCACACAATCCTGTCTCCCACCATGCCACATCCTGATCCTGGGCTCCCCCTGTACCAGCAAGATGCAAGCTCCCGCAGCTGGGAGCCCCCCTCGTCCAGGGGCAGGTGAAGCCCCCAGACCTGGGAGACCCACTGCAGCTGCAATCTCTCAGCTCTGAGGGCTCCACACACCCCCAGGGCTGAGTGACCATAGCAGCCAGGATCTCCCAGCCCTGGAGGGCTCTGCACACTCCTGGGGCTGGGAGATCACAGCCACACCCCATGGCTTCCAGGATCCAGCTAGGTTCTGGCACTAGGAGGTGAGCTGCCAGAACCCAGTGTCTGCAGCCATGGAGCACTGCTGGGACTGAGAGTTGGCAGCTGCTAGGGCTGAGCGTCCTTTCACTTGCAGGACTCCCAGCCCCAGCTAGGCATGGTACACCCCTGGTGCTGGGAGCACAGTCAGCTGACAGGGCTCCCAGGCACAAGGGAAACCCTGCTACATGTGAAAAACAAAGCTGGATACCAACCAGATACAAAGTTAGCACACATTTTTATAACTGGTTGGAGCTTTCTGTGGCAGGATAGGTACTCTGCACATGCAGCTGGTTTCAGCTAATTTCACAATTAACCAGACAATATTTGTAATGTGTAGAAGCGGCCTCAGAGACTAATTCAGAGGCATAAGCTTTTGTAGGTGACAGCACCTGGAACTAATCATAGCATCTGATGGAACAGCCTGCTACCTACAAAAGCTTAAGCCTTTCTGAACTAATTAGTCTCTAAGGGCATTTATACGCATACCTTTTTGTCCTGCAACATGCCAGAGATCCGCCACTTTGGAGCAGACTTGATTAATTGAGTCTGCTGCACATGCGAGCTGACGTACATCATGCTACACTGCATGCAGTTGTATAAGTGGTGAAACACATGTCAGCACACAGAAAATGTCAGCAGTGTGCTTTTGAACTATGTGTTTTAGTTCAAAAGCATGCTGCTGCCATTTTCTCAGCACTGATGGGCATTTCACCACTTATACAACTGTAATAGATGCAGTGCTGGGTGCTTTTCAAAGCACCCAGCACATGTATCAGTGTCCCCCTGCTGAAAAATTGTGGCAGGGCGCTTTGAAATAAAGCTTGAATGAGCTTTAGTTTAAAGTGTCCCATTGCCATTTTTTAGCGCAGGGATGCCAATGCATGTGATGCTAGAGCAGATTAATTTCCACACTCCAGCAGACTATCCAGCACATCAGAGCAGGTTCACTGCACGTGTATAGGAGCTCTAAGGTGCCATCCTGCCCTGCCTTTTACCTGGCTGGAGACTAATGCAGCTAACTACCTCTCAGTTTAAGAAAGTGATTACATAGGATGGGTATTACTTGTGATAGCACCAATTCCAGCTTCCTGCTGTTTTGACACTAAACACAGGCACATTCCTACTGAGGCAGCAAGGCCACACATTTCATCAAAGGATCCACATTAAATGACCATGAACAACAAACTATTTTGTATACATCAAGCTGAATATTGAGTACACCCACATAAAAAAACCAAACACACACACTTTACTGAACATTCATAAGACTGCAAGATTAGGCTTTGTACAAAGTTAGGTTTTAAGCAGTTGGCTCCAGGAGTTTTGTCTCTCCGTCCTCTCCTTAGGAACTGACATGCTAGTCATTTTTAGAGAAAAGAGCTGGCATGGTTGGTAAAGAAACAAAATTATTGTTTCCAACCAAAAATGTTGCTTCCGGCTTGATTTTGAAATTATTTCCATCTGCTCTTCCCAATCTTTGGGGAGTTTAGACCTGGCTATTTGCTTCCACAGTGTCCCCATTTGTATAGGGCTCCTCAAGTCTGGGGTGCAAAGAGGATGTCAAGAAGATGGCAATTCTGCTCCCTACAGGATATAAAAATAACTGGCAGAGAGGTTGCACCATGCCTGCCATGTTTCCACGTGTACATGCAGCAAAAGAAAGACAGTAAATTTCATGTGAACTTCTGCAAGCTATTTTGGAGTGAACTGCAAAGTGTCCCCAAAACAAAAAGGAAGATTTTGTTGAAAGTCTCTTAAATACATTACACCATCTTGCTGTCTGCCAGGACAGCATCCCCATTGCGTGTGCAGGAGTGAGTGAAAACTGCAAGCTTCCTGGGCAGTACAAAGAGAGCTGTAGGGTTATGCAGTCTACACACTAAGTTAGAAAACAAGCTGCACCTGAAATGTCTACGCAGCATAATTCAGTCAACATACCTGACAATGAAATCAAAGTGGCTCAAAGCTAAGAATGTTAACCAAAGAGGGATGTAGTCTTCCTTTCCTATAGCTGTTACTATGAAGAAAAGGCCGCTCTGTCCAAAGTCTCCTGTTAACTCACAGGTACCACTGTTTTGGGATAGGTATTAAGATTAGCCAATCCACACTGCAATACAGCAAGGCTTTACACTGTTTAAAGTTACAGTACACAGCTCTAGCACTGTCATTATTCTAAGCAGCTGGCAAGTAGGGAAGGTAGTATTAAAAGCCTTGAAGGCAGAAAGAAGGTACAGCACCATGACAGCACCCGGAACTAAGTTGATTACAATTTTGCAGGAGCAAGGATTTAATGCAATATCATTCAGTGCTTTCTGGAATTGTGCCCCTTTCCCTCCCCATACAGTTTGGATCTCCAGTTACAATTAAATGTGGTCTTGACTTCAGCTATTAGGTCTGCCTGGTGGCTCAAGAAAATCACTCCTTGATGCCAGGATCTGGTCAGTCAGGGAGTCCACAATCTGTAATGGGTAGTGGTAGGATCCCAAGCAACCACAGCTCCTCATACTGCTAGCAAGCCACACTGGCTCTACCCTAGGTTCTAATGTACTTAATATTCCTATAGCCCAGGCTAACTCCTTGGTTTTACCTATGGCACTGCTAAGCATCCTATCCTGCATTTGTCACAATACCCATGTGTATACCTGCGTGCACTACCATTCATTAAGCTCCTCTCCCAAAGAGGCAATGAAGCCTGTGATCTCAGTACAGGATCATGACACAGTACAGGTATGACTAGTGAATAATCAGGAGTTTGATACAGATGTGAACTCCTCATAAGCCAAAACTAAAAAGAAAAAGAGTTCTTGGCTGTGCACTTTAAATGGAGAGCTAATATCTGATGAGGAAAAGTCAGGTATAACAGAGAATAACAGATAAGCATCTGCATGAGCAAGCAAAGCAGCCATAAGCACACTGCAGACACATTCACAGTTCTTTCAGGACAGGGGTACATCTCATTTGTTAAAGGCAAATACATCCTGCATCTCATTAAATCATCTTTATAAGTGGATTTACTAACTATCTTAAACCACAAGAAGACTGTTTGTAGACAAGTGACTTTAATACAAAATAAGTTCATTTACAAATTTCAAGTATAGGCAAGCTCCAGCAGATGAAACAGAGCAAATGTCAAGAAAAGATTGTGGGATAGGCAGAAGATCCAGAAGTACAAGAATTTCTTCTAGAAGAAGAAGAAATAAAGATGGGGCCTGGCCAAGGCTTTCACACATGATGGCTTAGTTTTGCCATGCAAATTAACACTGGGAATTAAGCATAGGAAAAACTTTCAGCCCACATTAGGAGTTGCTTCTCTTCCAGCGTCTTCCCCTGAATACACAAATCAAATTCCATCCATGTAAAAGAGCACAGATGCATGGAAAAAAAAGACTACAGTCTATGCCAGTCAAGCCACGGTGTCACATGGGTCACAATCAAGGGTGCCAGAACCAGATTAGTTTGGCAGACTGCCGTACCATTAGCTCCACCAAAATCACTGTGTTTTAATAGTTTAAGAAATGAGCAAGCTATCTGGAGAACTAAGCTTGTCTTCTTGCTCTTCTAGATTAGACTGTTCAAGGGAAAGAAAAAAAAAAAGCAAACCTGCCCAAAGGGGCAATGAGACAAGAATGGGTCAAACCCAAGAGCTCTATGACCACTAACCTAGGAGCATAATACTCACTGTAGTAGAATGATATGCATTTTTAAAATCACTACAAGAGATAAGTTTTGCATAGCAGCAGAATGCTAAGTAAGGACACACAGACTCAACCCAAAGCCAAGAGATGCATCACCCTAAGAAGGTAAAAGTCAAGAGAGACAAATGAGTAAACAACTTTTCACCTGTATTCATGAAATTAAAATCTTCAGATTCAGTTATCTTTTAAAAGAGAAAAGCTATCCGTTTACTCCCAAACTTTGTGGTATATTGAACAACAGTTGAAGAAAGCTTACCCATGAAGACAGGAATATATAAGGCTAGTAGGCAGCGGACAGAATAAAGTGCACTCACACACACACCTTTGACAGCTACAGTTGCAAGTCCATATCCTCAATCCAATTCAGCAGTAACCTACCAGGCAAAAATACCAAACAAATGAGGTGCTCAGGACAGCACTACATTCAGACAAGACACCCCCCTCAAGAAACCACAGCTGATAAACTTTTGCATACTTTGATTCTACAGCAAACTACAGTTCTCATAAGAAAAGGCACTGGTAGAACAGTCTTCCAATTTGTGGTTCTTGGGGACAGCAGAGGTAGGGAAAGAAGGCACTTCAACCTAACGTGTAAAGGCCACAGAGGAATTAGCAGGAGGTGACAGAAAAGGAAAATCTTTCATGCCACTTTCCCAAGGGCAGAAAGCAATTCCTGGCATTGTGACTATAGCAAATAACTATGCAGACGTCAAATGAACTGCAAGGTTTAAAAAAGACAGGTTCTTCAGAGCCCAAGCCAGGCATTATTTTGTGACACTGTGCTGTCTCTCCTAAAAGATAGTGAGGAAATTTAGTACTGGTGTACAAACAAAGGAAAATTACTTGCTTTATATATAAATTGAGTTCTCAGTATGTACTAGCTCTTCAAAAACTATGCTACAAATGACTTGGAAAGCGCTAAGCAAAACCAAAAAGCTGTAAAAGCTAATCCTTAAAAAACAAACAAACAACCAAGTCAGTCACTTGTAGTTTAATAAAATAGCAGGAACTGAAGCAAAGAGAGCCAGTCTTGTCTCCAAATGAAGAAAGAGGGGCTAATGAAAATGGAGTTTAATCTTCAGTATGGGGAGCGGTTTCTAGTTAACAGTACAGTTTCCCCACCTCTGTGAGAATTGTCAGTGGGCTGATAAAACTAATACAGCTGGGTGCTTGTTTTGGTTTGATATGATTTTTTTGACTGGTTGGAGAGCTTGAATGCAATAACTGCTTGGGAAGGTTATTGATCACCATGTTGGTGACAAGCGACCATACAAAGGATTATTCCTGAAATGGCTAGTCGAAGTTTATGGTGGCTGTTCATATGAAGTCACATTACTTCATACTGTTCCATAAGCTTGTATTTTCAATACTTAAATCATGTTAATTATCAAAAAAAGCCATTTTATAAAAGCTTCTATTCCAAAATTCTGACAAAGAAACAAAAATCTATTTTCCCATGTGTTTAGGGATACTCTGTATCCACCCATGTTCTCCAGAGATTAGAGCAATCAGCAATGACACTTGTGTGATAAGGGGAATTTTACTTATCCTAGCTATCAGTATACTGTGCCAAATAATGACACTCTAGTCACGCACCATTGTCATGTGATGTATCATTAACCCAAAAGGAAAAAGAAAACAAAAAACCCTTTGTCCATGCCAAATTAAAACCGATAATACTATGTTAACAAAGTTAGCGTATAGGAAACGGCATACAGGCAGTCCTCAACTTTATGTTTCGCACTGACAACATTTATAAATTGACACCCTGTTTCAACTTTATAATGCCAGTTTCAACTTTACAACGCTTGATCTGATGCAATGCAATGCCAGCCAACAAGTTCGCTGCATCGCTCATTTCCCTGGGGAACATCTGTCCAAACTTCCTTGGACACTTCCTTTAAGAAAGCAGACAAGATTCCAGAAAAACCTGCAGCCAAGACTCCTGAGAAGACTCCAGCCAGGAGCCCTTCAAAAAAGTCCAGCAAAGTCACCTCAAAGAAGTCCTTATAAATCAATATGATTGCTATTTACAATATAAATACATTAATGAAGCTATATTACTCATCTATAATGGATCAAGTACAAAATTCTGGGGGTATTTTTGGTGAAAGTAAGGTATCGGGCCTTGGTTCAGGAACAATCCCCCATTTATAACATTGTTTCTTATGAGAAAATTGGTTCCTAGTTACATTTCGACTTCAGGGTTTTCAGGAACCAATTGTGTCCTAAGTCCAAGGACTGCCTGTACTTCAAAATGCAATGCACTTTTGCTATGGTGCATTTTCAGTCAGATGTTGAGAGATTAACATTCAGATATGAGTATTGCAACCACACAAACTGCAGCCCCAATTAGTGTGGCTATTTGGCATTCTACTGTAGTGTATCAGAAGAATTTTTGAATGAGGATTTACATGGTGTTGTTCTGGGACAAGTTTGTTTTCTCATTCTATTAAATAAAGCCCAGTTACTTTCCAGGGTTAGGTTCCCAACTCCCTGGAAAGATGAAGGTTTTCAAAGTATACACATATACAACGCCAGCCACAGAAAACAGTTGCATGAGCCCACTGAGGTTCTCTAGGTGATGGGAGAACCTGCAGCGTACGAAGTAAAAATCACAGAAGCTAAGCAGCTCTTTCTTGACATACAAAAGTATCCAGGTTCTACTGTGGAGCAAACAGTAACAGTGCTAGTACAGAGGTAGCCAAGTTTTATTCAGTACTGCCACCACAGAAAAACAGGGCTGGAACAGACTGCAAAAGGTCATCTAATCCAAATCCTTACTAAATGTAGGATCATTTCTGCCTAAACCAGCCCAATTAAGTGTTTGCATCACCTAAAAGTGAGTGAGTATGGGGAGGAGGTGGGGGGAAAGGAGGCAGGAAGTGGGAAGAGATATTGCATACTTGGATGTGTCAGAGGTTTTGCTCCACTGGGTAATAGACAGGGAAGGAGAAGGATGGGGATGGGGGGTGGAGTTTTAAAGTTTTAAGGTGTCAACTGGGGAGCCTGTTCTTGTTCCTAACTTGTGGGTTGTTTGTCCTGTATTGTAAGCCACTGAACCTTTCTGGATGGGGAAGGATATAATCTAAATAATAGCACCTGTCATCAGCTGGCAGAAAAGCAATTGCCATCTCCCTGATATGATAACAGTCTCTGAATACCAAAGGGTATTAAGCTTTTTTGCATTAATATTACATTGACTTTTTCAGCTTCTGGGCCACTATAACCTCAGATCCTTTTCTGTAGTATTGCAGACTAACTAGTCATGCCCCCATACTGTAGTTGGCAATTGAACTGTTGTATAGCACTTTACATTCATCTCTACTAAATTTCATCGTATTAAATCATTGAAGTGTTCTGAAATAAATCAAGGTAATTCTGAATCCTTACTCTGTTCTCTATAAGTCCCTGCAACTGCAGCCAGAGTGGTGTCATTCATAAACATACACTGATATTATTTATCATGTCATTAAAATGAAGATATTGACCAGTACTAGACCCAGGACAGCTGCCTGGGGAAACCCAATCTCCATATTTGACACTAAATCACAGATAACTATTCTACACCCAACCAGTTATGCATCTGCCTTACAGTAGTTTCACTTAGACTGCATTTTCTTAGCTTCCTCACATGAGAGTCATGGAAAACAGTATCAAAAGCCTTGCTGAAATTGAGGCATATCACATGCCCTTTTTCCCCCCCAATGTAGAAGGAAATTAAATTGGTTATACACAAGTTGATACTGACGAAGCCATGTTGGCTGCTATTTAAATCAGCCTGTCATCCTCTAGGTGCTTTTGAAATGGTTTGCTCAATGATACCTGAAAAGATGCTGCAGCATGTCAAATTTAGACTGACCAGTCTTTATTTCCCAAGAAGCAATTTCCTTTCTCTCTCTCTCATTCATAAGGGCCTATTGACTTTGAGACCTCACAGGGATCAGGTGAGGTCCTAAAGAACTGGAAAAAGGAAGATATAGTGATCACAGGTCTATAAAAAAGATAAAGTGGTCACCTGTTTCTTCATGAGTTCTCAAAGCCAATGAGCTAATGGCTCTGTAATTACTTCAGCCACTTCTTGAATACTTCAGAAATCTCATTAGGACCTGATTATTTGAAAACATCTAGCTAATCTGAACCTTCTCTACCTTGTTCTTTTCATATTCTGGCTGACTACCTACCCCCAAAGCTAGCTGTACTAATTAACCCTTTTATGCATTCTTAATTCAAATACATTTGATGCAGTCTTCTTCACATTGTCCAGCACTACCTTCCCCTCCCCATTCAGTAAGGGACTAAAGTAGCCTTGATCTTCCTTTTATTTCTAAGTAGAATTGGAGTGTTGTTGTAGCCATTATGGTCTGGAAACATGCAAGCAGCAAGGGGTTTTTGGCAATATTTTACTGAATCAACTATATACACCATATTTACTCAAATACAAGATGACCCCCCAATAATTAGAGTCTGTATATGCAAAATTCAAACATTCTCTCTTTCTCTATAGTCCATCTGTGTGTCTGTCTGTAACACTCTTACTGGTTGTCTTGGCAGCCAATCACAATGCTTACTGAAACAACCACAAGCACTCCACACAGACAAACATACAGACAGCGGCATGGAGTTGTGGCGCTCCGTCCCTGCACCTTCTCCCCCCCAATCATTCTTGACGGGCAATTCGCTAGTTTATTATAGTTTTCTAGGTGCAGAAAATAATAATTGGAGGTTACCTTGAATTTGAATTTGTCAACTGCCTACTGCTACAGCACAGAAAAATAAGTCGGGGGGGGGGGGTGTCAAGTAACTCCTTCCCCGTTGCCCCCACACACACTTGTTTCCCGGTTCCTAACCTTACTGTTGGGCTCGGCTGTCCCTGAGCATATGGAGGTGAACAAATTTGAAAATAATGACCTTGAAATAAACATAATTTACCATATGCACAAGTTACTACAGGTGTACAAGTTTCATCCAGAATAGAGACATTTTGCCTTTTTTGGAACTGCTGCATATTTTAGCACAGGTACTTCACAAACACTTCCAAGCAGCACTTTAGTACCTACTTATATGTAGTACAAACTATTCATGATATGAGTTCAAAGCCAAACCCCCCCACAAAGGATCTATTTGCTAATTAGCCCCCAACTCATGCCTGGAACCAGTCCTGGGATCCTCCAAACATTTATATGCAGATGAGGCATAGGACAACCTGGCCTGCATCTACCTCACAGAAGGGAGGGCCATACTAAAAATGTGTGATAGGCTTAGAAAGGGGGCAACCCTGGGTGAAATGTTTGGGGCTCCATTTGGTGATGCTTGCCAGACATTTAAGTCTGGTGAAAAAACAGGAATTATTGGAAATGGGAAAGAAAGGTGCAGCTCAGCTGTGAGAGTGAAGGGGAAGTCAAAATGCATTCAGTGAAGTGACCTGAAAGTCTCCAGATGGAGATTGAGCACAATGGTCACATATCTTGTTCAGATGGGTTGCGCTGGCCTGTCCTTGTGGTAAGTTCCAATCAGCGTTTCTGGCACCAGGAGAGGGTGTCAGAGCTTGCTGTGGCTCCTTTGAGTACTAGCCTGGTATTGCAGTACTTCCAGGCCCAGGGCTCATTCCATCCCGAGGAAGCAACCACCTGTTTTTTGGTTGTTTTGGGATTTTTTTGTTTTGTTTTTTAAAGGGCCACACAAAAAGGTTCCCATCACTATATGAGTACGTGTTCTGTAGTCATGCTTGGTATTGGCTGTACTTAAAATCAACTTCCTAGTTGATTTCCATTATTCAGTACATACTGCTTTTGTCAGCAGTTTAATGATAATGTATTTAATGGTTTCCTTGTATACTATTACAAGATGAGGAAAAAAGACCTGCATCCTGATGTGGGGGAAAATACCTTGTCTTGTATTTGAGTAAATATGGTAGTTAGGAGAGATGGGGGAAGGGAGGCAGAAATAACTCACTTTTACCTCTTGTTTACAGAATGCTCTTTTGTTACAGCAAGCACAGAACATAAAAACTCAGATCTTACCTATATGCTACTACTGTTTTTGTAATACTCATCCTTAGTAACATGGCCAAGTTTCTACTTCTTGAAAAATCTTACAAGAAGTATCCAGTTGCTGAAGAGCTAATGGTTTAGTCAAGTCATTTCTTTATTATGTTTCTCATCATTATATTCTTGGGACCTTTATTTTGTTTCTTTAAGAAACCATCAGCTCTCCTGGACTCCTTTTGCACCTTAGACTGGCTAAATTCGCAGTTTATTAAAGTTTGCTTCCCTAAAGTTCAATGTTTTATTCTGTTCTCCTTTTATCCCTTTCCATGGGGTGACTGTCAGAATTGGCTCAGGTATTAGTAATGGAAAACAGTTTTTCCACTTCAGCTCACTGGTTCAAATCCAGCCTGCAATGGTAACAACTGAAAGCTATTACTAATACAACAGCCATCCAAACTAGCTTTGCAAATCTAAGATCTGATGGATTCTTTGCACATGCAAACTATTGCTGGCAGTCTAAGTAACAAAGGATTAACTATGAATTATTCTCCAGCAGAGGTGCTGACTTTTAGGTGAAATTTGGGAAACTTCACAAGCTTTATTCTGCTCCCTTGCCAGTTTTTGTCTTTAAATGTCTGCCCTTTGTCCTGAGGGATTTTGGTCAAAATGAAACTGGAGTTGGAAAAAAACTAACAAAAAAAGGCATTAGTATCTAGGAAACCTTACATTTTAGTACTAGTAAGATTTATCAGTTTCCAAAGTAATCATAACAAGTCTGCTGCAAGTTATGATTCATACTAGTACTAAAGTAATTATAATAAATCACAGATTATTTTGTGCCTTTCAGCCTTTATTCCAACAGGAACTCTCCTATTCCATTACTGTGAATATAAAGTGAAAAGTAAGATCCATTATTTAGTTCTTAATTAAAGCTTACTTAAACTGAAAAACATAAGCTGAAGCTATTAAATCTAGAGGCAAAGCAACTAATTTTAAAGGCACAGACCAGGGTGCTCAACTCCGGACCCATGGAACCACCTGCTCCCTTCCAGGGCATCCTGCACCACACACCCACCTGCACCTGTCCCATGCCCACTAAGGCACCCCCCCAGCCCTGGCCACCGTGTGTACAGCTTCCCAGCAGGGCTGCTTCCACTGCTACTGCAGTTGCCTGGATACTACTTGGCTCCCCCCACTTCCAGCACCTCCCCCTCCTGCACTGCACTGGGCAGCAGGTAGCTTGGGGAAGCAGCAGTGGCCATGGGGACTCATGCTGGCCACCACACACACAGCCAGGTGGGAGGAAGCTACAGCTAGGCAGCTCCTGCCCCAGTGCAGGAGGCTCCAGTTCTAGCTCCAGGCTGCCTTCCACCTACTCTGCCCACCTGGTGCAGTGTGCAGCCACCTGTGGGCAGCCAAGTGAGTGGAAGACAGCTGTGGCCAGGGCCATTGGCAGGTAAGAGGCAGGTGCAGGTGGGAGCACAGCACAGGCTGCCCTGAGCAGGAATGGGCAGGGTGGTACAGGAGTAGCCATGGGCCAGATCAGGGGGAGGGGAGGGGAGGGCAGGGGACCGCACATGCACTACACCACTTGGGTGAGCTCCACTCCATATGGCCCCTGCCTGCCCCCTAAGACTTTATATTCAGCTATTATGCCGTCGCCTCCAAATACACTACACAAGACTACATGAAAACGTAAAATTGTGGCCAAATACAATTTTTTTTTAAAATAAAAATTAAATGTGTTATAGTAGATATTTCAGGATTTTTAAAAATCTATTTGTTAAAAGATCATCATCTGAAAGATTGTGCATGTGTGGCCCTTGACAGTTCATCAAAACTTGTTAAAAGTGGCCCTCCAGGCAAAGTAATTCCCTACCCTTGCCTCACAGGCTTCCTGTTGGCCCAAAAACTTGGTGGTTGGGAAGTGGTGGCAGCATGAATTGCCACTTCCCTGCTGACAAGTTTCTAAACTCATGGTGGGTCCAGTGGATTGAATAGTGGGGCACATTAGATGGGGTTACAGGGCCAGATCCCAGCACTTAGGATGAGGCTGAGGCAGTGCAGGGCTAAAATTGGAGCGATGCAGGCAGAATGTAGGCATGGAGGGCAGACTGAGATCACACAGAGCCTGACTGGAGTGCCTGATGTTGGATCTGGGTGTGTAGGGGGCCAGTCTGAGGCAGTGTGGGGCCTGAACCAAGCTTATGAGGCCCAGTCCTGTACGAAAACCCCACGAGCAATGCAGCCCATGGACCAGCCCCATGCCACTCATCTGGCCAGTGGGGTTGAAATGTTGAGCACCACTGGCACAGACCATTTAATAGCCTTCATCTGGACACTATTATAGAAGGAAGACATTTTTCCCTTTCAAAAACTAACTGTAACTACATCCAGGTTTTAAACAATCAGTATTTAGACGTCACCATCTTTTTCTGGAGTCCCACTTTGTATGGATTAGATTTATTAGAGCAGGATCACTTGGTATTATTACAGGGTAATGATACAATAGGGGCTGGCAACCTATTAGGAATGGCAGGCTGAAATAACCAAGCTGTGCCTAAAAAGTATGTTACCATTGCTTCCCCTGCTGCTGAACTGCCATCAACACACTTGTGACCAAGTTGCTGCTTCCTCCATTGCCAACTGCTCCTGGTTCCTTCTGCCAACCAAATTGCCGCCAACGTTCTGGCTTTATAGGGCAGATGGCATTGCTTGGGAGCCAGATCCCACCTGTAGGTTACAAATTGCAGACACCTGGTATATAGAAGGGCTCTGTTTCTTACCTATTCCCAGTTTTACATCATCACTTTTTTTAAAAGCAAGAAGAAATGAAGGAAAGGTTTGTGGGTCTCCCAGCAGCTGTTGGCTGTTTCTAGGGAACAGGTGAGTCAGAAGCAATTAAATTGTCTGTGTGAACTGCCAAACCTGGTGACCTTTGAATACACTAAAGTGAGGTTGCTTGGGCAAACACAGAACAAAGGCTTTCCAAAACTTTTAAGATTCCAGTACAAAGGAGGAGGTACTACCCAAAGAGACTTGTGTAGCATCGCCCATGCTGTATTTTCTCTCATATAATATGCACCCTCCCCCGCCAAAAATAGGAATGTGCGTTTTAGTGGGAAGGTCATTTTCTTTACTGCAAAAAGCAGCAATCCTGAAGACACTGTGCATGCCATGCAGCTGCCAGGATGACCATGTCCTGTGTTAACCCTCTCACAGTCACAGCCATAGCTATTGGCTGAACAATGTAGCTTCTGCCTGAAGCAGCAAGTGAGCTGCTGGTATCATCTTGATGGGGCTTCTGATGTGGAAACAGCACTTTCTTTATAGGAACTTATATAAACAGCTATTTACAGTAAAAAAAGCTAACAGTCTGACTGTTGCCCTTCCAAGGGCTGGGGCCTAGCCTTATATCAAGAAGTAACTCCTTCTGGGAAACAGTGTCCAGGAATTGTGGCACCCCAGAAAAGTAGTCCTGCTGCCTCATGGGATGCCTCCATGTCACAGTCGCCCATGACCCCTGACAAATTTTTTCCTACATTCTGTCTTCCAAAAAAAGGGTGCACATTTTATGTGGGGGCACGTAAGAAAATACTGTGCGTCTTTGCCACCATACCAGAACCCAGGAACAACTAGAAACTTACTAAAATAGAAACTAAAACTACCCAGTTTGTTTTCATTGTCAAAAAAGACAAAATGCAAAAATAAATAAGAAATAGAGCAGAAAGTTTAATTTTCTAAATCTTTCCATTTAATTCATTTCCACTTTATGGAAAATTTATTTCAAGTTTTGTATGCCCTTTAAGAAGCATGCATGATTGGGCTTTTTATGTTTCAGTAAAACTTACTTTTAGACCCCATATATTCTTCCTATGTACACAGCAGGCATTTATACACATGCTCCAAGAGCTGCTCTAATTAAAGCATCCAGTGTCACATGTATCCACACCCCTGTGCTGAAAAATGGTGGCAAGGGTGCTTTAACTAAAGCTTGGCAAATGAGCTTGAAAGCACCACCACCACCAATTCTTAGTGCAGGGACACAGACACACGACGCCAGAGTGCAATAGTTACCATTTCATAGACATTAGGGCTGGAAGGGACCTCGGAAGA
>NW_017729022.1:86753868-86755243 GCF_001723915.1 Gavialis gangeticus
CACCAATGACACGGCTCGGAGCGCTCCCAGCCGGGTCATGCAACGTATACATAAAGTTCAAATAAGTGCCGATTACTTTATTCTATACCTTGGTTGGAGCGAATTGGGAGGCAGGGGGGAAGGGAGGGGAAGATTTCCAAAAGGGACACAAGATGGAGTTAAAGGCACTTACTAACACAGTAAGATTTCCAAAAGGAATCAGGTAACAAAAATACACTCCACCCCCACACAAATAGCATCTTTCTAAGGAGTGAACATGCCCATAAAAATAAAGTTTTCTAAGCTGAATAAGAAAAAAAATATTTTTCCCTTAAGCTGGCAAAAGTACGCATCAAAAAATGAGTTTTAAACACTGAATTTAGAAAAAGTTTACAATAATAATAAGACAGTGAGAGATTTATTGCAATTAAATTCTGAGTATTAAGTATCTGCAACCTTATCGTTTTATGTAGTCCATGGTGGTTTAAGTCCCGTGTCCATTCTCTCTATGAAAACACATATATGATAAACCACCTCATTTTCAGAAAAGCCCAGATTCAGAAGCGTATAGGATATGCATAGCGAGCATAACTAATGCTACTATTTTTAGGTATTCCCTTTAAAAACTCAACAAGAAAATGTGTGCAAAAAATAATTTTTAGAAGTATGTAACACTTAGCTAGGATTGTTCTTCATTGGGAGTTTCCCTCCTTGAGCAGCGAGATTGGTCTAGATAACTGATGCTCAACCTTTATCTGTGGGCCAGGTCCTTGTGCCTGGACTGGGCCCCATGCCACCCCCATGCGCTGGGATCATGTGCCCCAACCTAACCCCAAATGCTGGGACTTAGATCAACACCACCCTGAATACCCAATGCAGTGCACAATGCCACCACTCCCTGCAAATTTGGGAACTGCTGTCAGCCCCACAGACTGGATGACATGGAATCAGCAGTTGAATCAGGCCTGCAGGCCAAGAGTTAAGTATCCTTGGTCTCGATGGCCTCCTGAAGCTCCTCTGCCCTACTTTTAAAAAATTTTATACAATAAAGGCACATTTTCACTGCAACAAATTAAGGCACTTCTATATATTTCAGCACCTTATCTGTTCCATTGTAATGTTGCACAAAACAATATAAAAAATTTCCTAGGGTTTTTTTCAAGTGTGGGGAACTTAAAAGCCTTGCATGCATAATGGCCAGGGATCCTGGCTTTCTCCAATTAAGAATTGCAAATTCTCCGATTAATTTTTATCACAGATTTTGGGTTTTTAAAGGCCCCCCCCATCCCTCCCCCCCAGCACTGCTAGTGCCCCACACTCCTTCCCACAGTCTCAACAGCCCTCCTGATGCCCCTTGCAACAGGCCCCCAGACCCACAGACATGCAGACAGAGGCA
>NW_017729022.1:86760243-86798842 GCF_001723915.1 Gavialis gangeticus
ACAGATTTTGGGTTTTTAAAGGCCCCCCCCATCCCTCCCCCCCAGCACTGCTAGTGCCCCACACTCCTTCCCACAGTCTCAACAGCCCTCCTGATGCCCCTTGCAACAGGCCCCCAGACCCACAGACATGCAGACAGAGGCACACACAGACACTGACACCCACCCCAGCAGGTAAGCATGTGGAGGCAGGGGAAGGGAAGGTGCTGGGGGGGGACAGTTCAAGAAGGTGGGGGGGAGGATGCTCCTGTGCCCACTCCCAGCAGCACAGCCAGGGGGTGAGGGCAGGGGTGCCACTCTGTGGGCCACACATGCACCAGCCAGCCTGACAGGGTTCGCACAGAGGCCACCACAACTCTGCCACTGCACCCTGCGCTACCATCCCACGACCACTTGCACGACTTTGTGGGCAAGTGGCGCAAGGCACGTACTGGCAGTGCGGTGGCAGCCACCATGTGCAGGCCACTTACATACTGCCTGGCCAGGGAGTGGAAAGTGGGGCTTGTACGCAGCAGCTGCCACTGCACTGCTGCTTATGCCCCGCAACCAGCTGCATGGCCCCAGGCAGTGTGGGGTGGTGGCGGCGGCTGCGTGCTGGCTGGGGGGGCTTTGCGGGCAAGTGCTGCCACCACAGAGCCATCCCCTTTGCCCCTCGGGCCTGGAGGTAAGTGGGACGTGGGGGCCGAGGGAGCAGGGCCATGAGGTGAGGGCAGGGGTGCCGCTCTGCAGGGGGGCTTTGTAGGCAAATGATGTGGGGCACAGTGTAGTGGTGCCCACCACGTGAGGGCCACACGCACGCCACCCAGCCACCTGCCCAGGGGAGGGAGAGGAGGCGGCTTGCATGTGACCGGCTGCAACAGTCACCTTCAGAAAAAAACAATGCCTGGAAAAAGTCATCCCTGAAGTTGGATGTTTCAGAAAAAGTCATGACAGGGGACAACAGAATGGAAACGACTATGCAATTTTGTCATTGTGGGTCTTTACTAGAATCCCACTATAATTAAGAGACATTTAGGAAAGGAGTAGATTTTCCTGTGTCCTGGCTCTGGTTTACTTGCAAGTGTGCATTTCCTGTATGTCCATGGATATCTGAAGCCATGTTTCTACTTTTGTCAATAAGACATCTTACCACCTTTTGCTTGCAATGCACTCCATGTCCATAAATCCAGCACAGTGAGTTTTAAAGGAGGAAAAGGGAAAGTTTCAGACAACGCTGGGCAGATCAAAATCTTGCTTTTATAAAGATTTTCTTTCCTGCTGTTATTCAGTTCAAAACATATATAATATACTATGCACATGAAAAAAAAAGTTAAGCAAGCAAGCTGCTTAATAATGAGCTGAGTAATGCTTCAGAAAGCATGCAAGGGGAAATATATTTGCCCTCTTAGCGAGAGTCTGGTTAGTACAGGAAAATGTAAATCATCTGCACCCCAGGAGAATGAGACCATTACAGTTACACCACAAAACAGCTAAAGATAGTGCAGTGATTGTATGTTTGCAAGAAAGCAATGAATTAAGTTCTGCCTAAGCAGGCTGAGTGAGGTCATGGACTGAGCAACTGCAATTTCTGAGACAGCTGTCTTTAAACAGTTCTTCCCAAAAACCAAAATACAGGGTTCCTAAGAAGATTAGAGGCATTGTCTCAGCCCAGGTTAAAGGACTGTAACTCAGCAAGTTTCACTGTTAAACCGTTAGTGACTTCCACATTACCCAGGCAGATCAGATAATCCATACACATGACCAAATCAGTGGTGCTACCATGAATTTGAAGACAGAAATTTGTGAAGTACAGTAAGACAAGTTTTTCACTGGTAAATCAACATGTCTTTAGCTGTTAAGTGCATACAGTGCTCATTACAAAAAATCTTTTGTTACTCAGAGCAGCACCAAGAAGGATTATTCCCACAAAAATAACCATGGACAAGATAAGCTTCCACTAGTTACCATTTTAATCACCTCTCTGCCCCCAACACTCCAGGTTTTTTATCCTCGCTTCAGTGCACCAGATTTTAGAGCAACTGTTTCTGCAAAATGCAGACTCCATAAAGGGCTCTCCTTCTGAGGAGCACTTCTCTGTTCTGCTACAATATAAAATCCCCATCTCCTCCAAGAAGACTCCAGTGCCCCCTTGACAGAGTCTACACTTAGCCTGAAGTGGTGCAATGATGCAAGCTGCTCCAGTATTTTTGATCCCCTACTTCACCATTCCTCTAGGACAAGAGAAAAAGAGGAATGCCTGCTGGCTAACATCCTGCTTTTCAGTCTTCCACTCCAGGGAGACCGATTAGTGTGAATTATGCAGTTACATCACCAACCACCAATCAACATGCAGGAGAGATAGAGTTTGCTTCATCCATGAAGCTGTGCTGACTGACAGATTATAAAAGGAACTCAGGTGTAAGGCAGAAAGCTACCTACCACAGGCAATGTTAAGGAGAGGAGTGATAGATCAGGATGCAAGTGTAACAGCAGTTGATTACCTTCATTAGACTTGGGGCCCTCAACTCTGTAGCTAGGATTGCCAACTGTGTTTGAATCTATTCTAGGAGAGGTTTTTATCACATGACGTAATGACATACATTACAGTGCACAGACTTGATGTCAGGAAGGCAAATGCCCATTACTATTACATTTAAAAAAACGACTAGACTACTGTATAAATTGGATTCAACATTTAATATTTATTTTAATGAATTCCCTATTATTAATCTCCTCGGTGACTCAGCAGTCTCCTGGAGATTTCTCTCTCAAGTCCTAGAGACTCCAGGGCAATCCTAGAAGGTTGGCAACCATACATGTAACATACAAATTCATTTCAATACGAGCCTCACACAACCAAATCCTTGAGAAAGAGAGACCTAGTGACATGGCAGCTGGCTCTCTTATCACTTACCGCAAATCCCCAAAGTCGATTATTTCAAGTCAAAATCCTTTGTTTTAGAGGGTACGGTGATTTCACTCACAAAAAGGAAGTCCTCTGAGTTGTCATGAAGCTTAAAGGGGGATTTCTGACTTGAAGACAGAAAGATAGGAGTGGAGGAAGGGGAAGGCAAAAATGACAAGGGAACAACTTTTAAAGAGATTGGCTTCAAATTGCTATCCAATACTAAAAGAGGTCTTCAACATTGCCACCCACAGCCAGACACTAAAGGCCTGGTCCCTTTCATCCCATTTATTCCGTGGAAGGACTTCGCCTGCATGAATGGAGCTGTTTAGTTAGACCAAGGGCACGTGAGTAGAGGGGGGGAGTGGGGCAGCCCACGGAAGAATGTTACAGAGCAAATATTGTTTACAAATACTGAGCCAAGCTAACAAGATCTCCTTGGCTGTTCAAGCATATTATTAAATTAAGCCCTGAACAACAGGAATGGGGGCGTGGAGGAGAATGGTACCACCTCATCCTCCACTTCACTAAGGGGCAGCAGGGCAACATTCCATGAAAACTTAATGAGTGCAGGAATGAAGAAGGGGGCCCTCAGGGCTCCCTTGGAAATTAGCCACTGCTGGGCTGCCACTCACCATGTGCATCGCTGCGAGGACTTGGATGTCCCACAGCACTGGGATGCACAGGTTAGAAGAATCTCTCTTCAAATCAGAGCTAAGCTGAGCACCACAAAACCACCTGAATAAAGAATCTGGCCCACTGAAGAAAACTGTGGTGAGGGGCATTCTCGCCATGATAAAACATTATTGCTAGGGTCTGGCAGCATGCTACTGTTATGGGTTTCTATTTTTAAAATGTCAGAGGGATACAGATGAGGATAATTAGAAGCATCCTTTACCATCTACCTAATAAGTTTATCCCAGAAATGGAAAGTAGGGGAGAAGGTGGTTGACTTTGTTTTATAAACACAATCCTTCAATACAAAACACAGTTCCAAATAATACCAGTGGAGAAAAGCCCGATTTATCATCAACTGGACAGACACAGTTTCTACCCTCTACCTGGGGTAGAGATTTAAAGAAATATATCCAATTTACTGCTGTGCCAGTGAGCTGCACTGAGGGGTGGGGGGCAAGATGTGCAAGCCAAAGAAGGGAAGGGGAGCCTGGAGACTGACTCTATGCTCCATATGGGAACCTGGGTTCCCCAACTTGATCAGGGGTTGCATGGACAGCTGTGCTCTAGAGTGGGGGGGGGGAAAATGAGGAGCAACCTGCGGCATGGGTGCTAAATGACATGGGCAGCCTTCATTTGGCACATGACAGATGGGGGAAGGGACCGGTGCCAGAATGGCATAAGTCAGGAAGCAAAGAGCAGAGCAGCAGGGAGTATGGACAGGAAGTAGAAATATGAGCAACAGCTTGGGTAAGAGAAAGAAATCAGAGTGGCACTCATGGAGGGTGTGGCACACCTGCCAAAAAGGTCAAGCCCCACTGCTTTAGAAGCAGCACTCACTTTCCCTTCCCTGTTCACCAATATACTACAACAGTGATAGCAGCATTCATAATTTCACATCAAAGTACCTTCAGAAACACTTCTATTACTCTGTTTCCCTTGACCCACAATTTCTCTTAAGGCCTATCTATCATCTCTTGTTAGTTTTTGCATAGTCAAATCCTTAACCTCAACAAGTCTGTAAGGTTAGCAAAGAACAGAAAGAAGAATGAAATATTAGGATTCTGCATCAGCAAAATAAAACAATCCTGACCCTCTGAAAAGCAGCAACTCTGGGGAAAGGATCTGAAATGTTTCCCACTGCCATGCCACTGGAAATCCTTGGCAAAAACTGACCTCGTTACTACCCAGAGGTACAAAGAAATGGCTTATAGATAACAGAATGAAGCAAACACGGCCTCTGACCCTCCGCTAGCCACAGTGTCATGGAGCTGTTTATCAGGACTGTACTTAGACACTGCACTTTCTGTAAACCAGGGAGGACTTTTCCACATATTCCTGCTAGAAGCACTGACGCCAGATTAATGCTACAGCGCTAAATGTGTGGCTGAAGAGCTCGGTGAAGTGATAACATCCAAAACCTGCATTTCAGCTCCTGCTTTCAGTGAGCCAGTGATGTGTACTTTCACCACTCTATTAAAATTTTCAAATTAGCTCCTTTGCACCTTCTCCCATGCTGCCTCTCAAGCACAGAGAGAGCTTCATATAGACATGCAAAAAGCTACCTCACTGTTCTTCGCATCCCTCAGTAAAACAAAAACTGCTCCTTGCTCTGATATGCACAATAAAAATTGGACACTGGTTAAGCAATAAGGATGGTCTGACCGCCAAGGCAAAGCTAGCAAGCACAAAAATCACTTCTCTTTTGCTTTCCATGTCCATTTGCTTTACTCCCATCTTGGACTGCAAACCCCTCAGAGCAGGGATTGTTTTGGAGTGCATCTGTAGAGTGCTAAGCACAATAGCATCTTTGTCCATAACTAGAGTCCTTAGGCACTATCATAATACAAAAATATAATGATAAAGCTGCTCTCTTGCCTACATACCTTAAAGGCATAGAGTAGCGCTGGGAGCCTGAGCAGCAAGAAAGGTTATATTTAGATTTGCTCTCCTGTATCAAAAAAGTGAACCATGTTGTGCAAGCATCCTAATAGCTCTTAAGCCTCATCAGCTGCTCTGATAAAAGGTTCTTCCAAGAAATACATGAGTGCAATGCATCTCCTGCCTCCAGAATGGTTGCACTGCAAGCCTTGATAAAACATACACATACAAAGAGGTAAATTAACCACCTTTCTAATCTAGTACTGAAATAATTTGGGGACTGAAATGAAACGGTATGACACCATTCTAAAATATGCCAGCAGAGAGCTGACAGCATCCTAAAACGATTCTCAGGGGAAAAAACAAACTGAAGTAGAGAGATGCCCTCAGCTATAGCTGCTCCCAGGAAAAAGCCTCTGGACAATGTGGATTAGCCACATTATTTTACAACAGCAGGCCTCTAAATTGAGATGCCCCTTCAATGCACTTGAAGTTCCTTTTCAGCCATAATTCAGGGACAGGATGGGGGAGAAAAAAGGGAGACACAGGAACTATTATGTCAATATTTTATAGGCAGCAAATTCCACTGATATTTGAAATCATATTTGCAATTTTCTGACAAGATGCCTTAACAATAGTGTTCTATATTTTCAGTTTTTATTTAAAAAAAATTCCAGGAATTTTTCAGGGTTTATCTTCCAAACAAAAACCGGGGTTGAAATCAGGATAAAAGGAAGAAAAGAGGAAGAAGAAGAAGAAAAAAAAAAAATGGTTTAAAATCAGGGAAAAGAACAACATGTTCCTGCAGCAGTGAGGGATTAAGGAGTAAGGCTGGGATTAGGGAAGGGGTGGGGGAGAAGGGTGCAGTGCAGTCCATTGGCTGTTCCCAGGGCTGCAGCAGGAAGCCAAGCAGGGGGGAATTGTCAGTGCATGGGCTGGGGGGGGCCTCTTGCTGCTATATGTCGCCCAGGAGGGCTACAGGCTGGAGAGCTGCTCAGGAGGGCTACAGGTTGGAGAGCTCTTCCTGGAGGGTGCGTGCCCCCGGATCTGCACACAGGACAAAACAGCAGGCTGCTGCCCATCCCAAGCACCGGGAAGAGCCCAATATTGCCACCAGCCCCAGCCAGCAGTGGCAGCCTGCTCTTGTCCCACGTGCAGATCTGAGGGCATGCACCCCACCCCAGGAAAAGCCTGGCGCAGGCCCACAGCCTACAGCCCTCTCCAGGGAGCACGTACCAGCAAGAGCCATGCCCCCCAGCCCTGCACCCACCGACAGCTCCCCCCATTTTGTCCCCTGCTGCAGCCACAGGAGCAGCCAACAGGCTGTGCTGCACCCCTTCCCTGTGCTGCAACAGCCTGCTGCAGGGCTGCCCTAGCTCTTGGGGCAAAGTGGGGAGTGGTATGCAGCCAGATGCAGGGGGGGGGACCCAGCACCAACGCTGGCCCTTCAGAGCCAGGAGCCCCACATCCCCGGGCAGCAGCTCCAGCCCTGAGGGCCCATGCGGAGCAGCCGGGTACAGCATCTGCTGCAGGGAGCAGGGTCAGACTGTCCTGCCTGCCCCACAGCAGGGCTCACAGTTCCCAGTACCTGGGGCAGGGCTGCAGCCGGAGCTGCTGGGTGCAGCTGGGACCCACCCACCCCCTCACCCTGGAAGCAATTCCCATGGCCCCTCTCGGGGTCAGAGCCGAGAGCCCTGTGCCCCCAGGCGGCAGCTCCAGCCACCGTCCCGTGGCCTCCATGTGGCCACTGTCACTCCCCCTGCCTCCCACTCCAGTGACAGCTCCTGCCCTGCCCAATCAGTTTTTACTGATTTACACTGAAAATGGGTGTAAGTCAGTAAAAAACTGAATAACTTCAATAAAAAAAAATCCAGTAATTTACCAGTGAAATTCAGTCAAAACTGAAAATGCAGAACACTATTTAACAAGCAGACTCCATTCTCTGCAGACACAGCTGAAGCTTGTTTTTAAAAAAATGCATGAGATTTTGTCCATGGAATAATGCACCTGCTTAACACTGCTAGTGTCACCAATGAACAAAACCATGAGAGACTGTCATCACATACAGACCATCAAGTCACGCCACTTACGTGGAATGAAGCAGGTTTGTCTTGGCACATTTAAGATTTCAGTGTGGAGCAATGCTATTAAACAGTTTAAAAACCTTACTTCAGCACTATGACACGCAGCCTGCAGGACTCCCCATGGGTCCAGAAATTGTGGCAGGGAAGCAGTGCCACCACTCCCCTGATGTCAACTCTTTGGATCCATGGGGAGCCCCAGGCCCTGCACATTGGATCTGCCGCCTAATGGTAGCATACATGGCCAGGCCCCAGGGCTCAATCCCAGAGTGCAGAGGAAGGAAGGGGTGGTGATAGACCCCTGGGACCCAATCCCAGCATGCAGGGGGATGGAGGGTGCAGTGTTGGTTTGCCAGGATGCAATCCTGGCATGAAGGGTGCAGTGCAAGGCCTCCAGAGCCCAATCCTGGAACACAGCATGTGGGACAGGGTGGTGCTGGGCCCCCGGGACCTAATTCCAGTACACGGCAGGCAGGGAGGAATGATGCCAGGCCCCCAGGACCCAATCCCAGTGCACCAGGCAAGAAAGGAGCAGTGCTGGGCTACAGGGTCTGATCCAGGCTGCAGATGGGCCTCAAGACACTCATCTGGCCCAAGGACCCACAGGTTGAGCAATGCTGCTCTAGAGTCTTATGAAAGCCTAGAAAACAGCAGGTATCACTTGGAGATTAACCATTAGAGACATTTTATACCTCTCTCACCCTTACAACCTTAGGGACAGAGAGCTTAAAAACCCCATACATGCCATAAAAAGTGTTTTATGGTTATGAACAATATTACACAAAAGGCTGTAAGAGAGGAAAGATATAACTATGGCTTAATGTGCTGCACTCTCAACAACACTACGCGTCTAGCCCATTTCCTATTTCCCTGGTATAATTAGCCAGTTCCCCCTGATGTGTTTGTGGCTCATTAAAATAAATTAAATGGAATTGTAAAGCTGCTGGATACTCCACCAAGTTCTTGCCATTTTTTCCCCACTTTTTTTTTTTTTTTTTTTTTTTTTTTTTTTTTTTTTTTAAAGAGACTCAAGAGTAGTCTTTTAGGTAGCAATATCAGGTACTTTGTTCGTAAAGCACTATATAAATAATAAGTGATTTTAGAAAAGGCACCATCAAGCAAAAGGTTATTCTGTGCTGGTTGTCATCTGGGACTAACCTTTTTCAACCAAGACAGGGCTGTATTTGGAGGCTCTGACAGGACAGAAAACACTTTCTGATCCCTAACCAGCAAATAATGGTCAGTTTAACCACATGCAGAATTCAATTCACAACCCAGAACACTTCAAGCAAGGTGATATATTCAGTATCTGGAAAGTTCCTTGCACACAAAAGTGACCATTTTCTGGGTTTTTACTCGCACCAGTGACAAGAAGCTCAAAAGTGACCACAGCACTCACAAGGCAGGAGGGTCATAGAAGTCGTCCCCACCTCCACCCAATCTGGGGGTGCATAGGAGGGGAATAATATGTTTCACTATAGCACAGAAACTGATTGCATGATTTTACACCAGGCAAAAAAAAAAGTGTTCGCCCTGTTGGGATTTTAAATAATTTCCCTCTTTGTTTCCTTCTGGTCAACAGTGCAACTGCTTAAAACAAAGCGATCATTTGCAAGCAGACCAAATGAGAGTGTCCAATATACCGAATGCAGCTGACAGATCAGACAGACTAAAGACAAAGCGACCTTTGCTCTGCTATGCAGAACACTCGAGTGCAGGGTTCAGACACTGTGGGCATCTGTCCCCACTTCTGCATATCCCCCTTCCTCCCAATTATTGGGTCTGTGAAGAGTAGCACTGTCAGATAAAAAGATGGAGAGAGGCAGCAGTGGACAAGACCCATGTCTTCTCATTTAGCTCAGGTGGTGATGCTGTACAGATTGTGCCAGCTCATGCAATGTGTCTGTTGTCACGTATTGGCACCACAGAAGTAATGTGACTCACACAGAGGACTCTAAATGATTAAAGTGCATCTGCTCCTTGACCTAATGACTGCAGTTAGGGCTCGATTCTGCCAAGAACCAAGAGCCTTTAACTCCTACTTAAACAGGAAAGATTAGTCTGCCCCTATAAACTCCACATACATGTATCAAACTCTTTTCACTTATCTATACAACAGTCTTAACACAACTGCACACAAAACCCCCCCAGAAACCAACCTTGCACCAAGTAGCACAGAAACTTGACCCCTCCAGGACAAATTAAGATATCACCAATTCCAGCTGTAACAGCAGTTTCCTGACACTTTGCTGATTTTTTCTGTGAGGGGGTTGCAGAGAAAGAAAGCCTCTGAGCGTTGATCATAAAAGTATTTTTAGGGACACTTTTTCATGCTTGCCCCTTTTCACCTTGTGAAGTACAGCATAACCTTTAGCCACTGCACTTCAGATTCCTGCCTGCGTCCAGGATTAGATGTTTGTTTATAGAAAATTCCACCCTTCTGATTTTTTTTTCATTACCCTGGTTGCTTGGAGAGCTGAATGCTGTAATGCAGCAAGGTTTCCAACATGCAACAGGTTCTGCTAAGCCCCAGTTCCTCATGTTTTATCATGTGTCATGTTTCCAAGCTTTTGTATAAGCTACAGCCAGATAGATTCTGTCTTGAAAATTAAGGATTTTTCATTTACACTTATTTTTTTTTTTAAATCCTTAAATTTAAATAGCAGAGCATTTTAAATCCTGCCTTAAGAAAGGATATTTGCAGGCAGCTTGCTGTCACACTGCAGCTCAGTTCAGCCAAATGGATTAGCTTCTCTCAGAATATGGCTGTGGCCTTGGCTGCAGATTTAACAGCAACTTGTGTTTCTGGTAGGCATATTGTATATTGAACAGAAACACTGGGTTAAGAAAACTCCTCAATTGCTCCAGTGCAGCACACTCCAGGCACAAACTACACTGGTGAGTAACACAGGAAAACATGCTAACTGGGCACAAGTAAGTACAAATCTCAGATCTTTTTCATTTCAAATCCAAAAGGCAAGAGCTCTACCATCTAATTTAAAAGGAAGAGCTTTTCAGTAGCATGTGTATCCAGTGCGTTGCATTTCTTGCAGTTTGGTGGTATGTGCTCTCTCCATAGTGCTATAGAATTCTACTCCAAAACAAAGTTCTCATTGCAAAATAGTTAACTATTTAGTTCTCACTCTTACAAAGAAAGCTAAGCCAAATATCCAAGTACAATGCTGTCTTCTTCAAATGCAGGAAGCGCCTGAAATAATGACCTTATTAGCTCTGAAATGTGAACTCTCTTATCTTGAATATCAACTCCGAAACCAAAATGACCAACATTTGTAGCAAGCCTCAATTATTTCACTGCCAATCTTAACAGAAAAATTCAATTAACGGGATTAGCAGTCAGAGCAGCCAATACTGATGTTTCAAGAATCTAGCTGGCTACTATCACAACCTCACACACTCCCATTCCCCCAAACATTAACATATAAATTTGTAAGCAGCGTAAATCAAAAAAGTTCTAAAAGTGATGATATCTCCAATATACAGTAGATAATTCACATAATTTCTTTTCATTTTTTTTGACTCTCAAAAACCCCTATTTCAGTGTAGAACAGAGTCCAACGGAGGTATGACAAATCAAAGAGTCCAGAGGAGAACCATGCACATGATCAGAGGAGAAGAGAGCAGGCCTTACGAAGAGAGGCTGAGAGCTATGGGACTCTTCTGCCTGGAGAAGCGCAGGCTCAGGGACAACTTGGTGGCAACCTATAACCTAAGTACATAAGGGGTGTGCATCAGGATCCGCTCACCAGAGCACCCCAATGGATGACAAGGTCCAACATTCCCAAACCCCTGCAAGACTGTTTTAGATTGGACATAAGGAAAAACTTCTTTACTGTCTGAGCCCCCAAGGCCTGGAACAGACTCCCCCAGAGGTGGTGCAAGCACCTACTCTGGACACTTTTAAGAAACATTTGGATGCTTATCTTGCTGCGATCCTTTGACATTAGCTGACTATCTGCCCCTTGGGCAGGGGGCTGGACCTGATGATCTTGCAAGGTCCCTTCTAGTCCTAATGTCTATGAAATCTATGAAAACCAGGGACTTTAACAAAAAGCAAACCCAACACACAATACGCCCTGCTTATAGTCTCAGTTTATACATCAAGACATTACAAGGCTAGTGCATCATGATCTATTTATTTTCTGTGCAACCTTGAATATTAATTTGTATCAAAATCAAAGCAATTGTTCCCATGTCTTCTCCATCACCATCACAGATACCTACTTGCTACCCATGGTCCCTTCACTAATCTGGGAAAAGATTTAATATTTCCATAACTCCAGGCCTTAGTACAGCACAAAGGGTCCTGAAGTCTGTAGCGTATTCAGTCACTTGATATCAAAACAACAAACATAACATCACCACTAGCAACTTATATTCCCCATACATGTGCCCTAGACACACTGCTGTGTCTTCCTTAGCATTTCTTTCCTTGAAAGCTCCCTTTCACCTTTGTTTGTTAACATAAAACATTTTTAAGATAAAAATGTAACGGCATTTTTGGAAAGATTTCTTGCATAGCTATGTCATCATTAACCAGTCTCTTCCAGTGTGCTTCATTAAGACAAGCAACAAATCCACTCCAGGCACTAAGCACCATAAGAAATAAGAGTGTCTAACATCTTGCAGGTATTACTGCTAAATAAACGAACTAAACAAAGTGAAAATATTTACTTATAAGCCTTAAGAATTGCAACAACTAGCAAACAGTTGCATATAATCTGTGAGGAAGGAAATGTGCTTTATTTGACACTATAATAGAGTCCAGACAAAAAGGTACTAGATAGTTTCCTTGCCAACCAGCCCTTGGTCCTGGAAAAAAATTTTTTTTTCCAAACTTACATAGTTAGAAAGATGTAAGATTTTACACAGGCAAGGGTTTGGTTTTGGCTACTGGAATTAAATGCTAGATGGATTCTTCCTTTAAATTAGCAGGGAAGGGAAACCCACTGACAGCCACTCCCAAAACCAGTTCCCCCAGAATGGAGAAAGTATACCGCTCTAAGGTGCATTCACTCTTGTGTATCAAGCAGCATTCACAAATATCTCCCTCCCCACTTCAAAGAATAAAAATAAAAAGAGGCACAACCTACACAGAGGTCATCTTTTTCTATACGACATTTATACCCTGCAAGGGCCCTGCGTGTGTGAGATATACTACAATGCTATCCTTAGATAGTATTAGCTAACTGGATTGGCATGCTGACACGATTAGGAGGCTGTCTCCCCTATTGAGCAGCAAAACTGGCAGGAAGATGGTAGCAGCGCACAGACAAAGCCCTGGCATCTGACCAGCACTGCTGATAAACAAAGCTATTCACCAGGAGATGGTTAAGAAGCATCCACAATACTGACTCTGTTAACAAAACCAGGTGTAGTAGAATAAACTGCTCCTTTCCCCACTCTTTTTTCCTTCCTGTAACCTGGGAAGGTAGAGGCAACTACACAGATTCTGCTCCTGTTTGTCCCCAGCTACAGAAGCCACAAACTAACAACAGAAGCCAGATTTTCATAGCTACTACTTGCTTTGCAAGCCTCCAGCTGGAGACAGCGTTTATTCTCTGGTCAGACATTTCCTGCTGGAAAAAAGATTCAATCAGAGAAGGAAGGAGGAGAGAAAAAAGGTGCCTGCATAGTTGATAACATAATAGGGTATTCATTCAGGATTGTGATTAGATTTCCAAAGCACAATATCCATCGGTTCAAAATGCAATTAATCTTTGGGTGTGCCAGGTGCCATTCTTTAGCTTCATTTTTCATTTACTCAACTCAAGTTTCAGCAAAGCCAGGGGTCTGTGCTCAGAATCAGATTTACCCCAGAAAATGTTCTCAGCTAACAACTTCAAATATGACTGATGCAGTTACTTTCTTAGTTTAAAGAGCCAATACTATCTCCCCAGAAACACATGCAGTCACAACATGTCAACACAGACTCCCCACTCCAAAAAGAGGAGTCAGTAGATCTGCTGCATATGGGAATGAAGCATAGTAAAGATACGGCATTAACCTTTAGTTTAGGAATAAAGAGAACAAGTGCAAGTCCCTGCCTTGTCTAATGTCTGCATAAGCGCAGCAACCTTCTAGAAAGAGGCTACACTATTCGGGTCATGTACATACATAGACTGCCGCAGTGAATGAGCTGGGATAATGACCATTTCACATACAACAGTGGTGCCCGACCTTTTCGTCTTGCAGGCCACATGAGCGGTGCCAGGCTGGCGGTGGGCTGGCAGGGCCTGGATCCAATCCAACCTCATGGGACCTTGCAATTTGGCAACACAGCAGTGGCAATATTCATTGCCACCCACTGCTCCTCAGCCACCAGATTTCTGGACCTGTAGAGAGCCTCAGGGAACAGATGACAGTTCCACAGGCTGAATCAGGCTCATGAGCCAGGGGCTGAGCACCCCAATCTACAGCACTGGTGCTCAACTTCTGGCCCATACGACAAATCCAACCTGTGGAGCCATTATACTGCCTGTGAGGCTCTCCACGGGTTTGGAAATTTGGCAGGGGGGAAAAGAGGTGGCAGTGTTAACTACTGCTCCCCTGCTGCCAAATTTCTGGGTCCATGGACTGGCCACATGGACTGGATAATGTGGCCCTGCACATTTGATCCAACCTGTGGAAGAGTCACACCTTTGGACTGACCTAATGTACTAGTCCTGTGCGGGACCTGGCCTATGGACTGACCCCACGCAACCCATTCAAGTCCATTGGCCTGGAAGGCTGGGTACCATTGGCCTGGAACTAAAAGGAACCACCATGAGAAACTTTTCTTTTTTTCCTTTTTCTTTTGCTTTGTTTTAAAAACAAAAACAAAAACAAAACCCATCCTCAGGATAGGATTCTGAGGTGGAGAGAAGCAGCCAAATGGCAGCTTCATTAAGTCTCCTTTCTTTTGGTTTCACAAAGATTCTCCTCCCAACTCCAACGGGGGGTGTGGGTTCCAGAAAGGTGCACTGTACTGGCAAAGTCATTCCTGGAATAATTTGGGGGGGGAAGGCAGAGGAGAGCCAACAGAAGGAAGGAAAAAGGAGATGTTGAAACATTCCCAGCATCTGTCTGATTTTAGGAATGAAAACTGAATTAAATTTGTAACCTATGGGGTAGTATATTAGTCAAGCACTTCCCACTTGCTGCAATTAGTCAATACCCCAACTTTGCATACATCTGTAAGAAATTCACTTCCTCCTCCCCCTCTCCTTGGGAAGCCTTCCCTTTGTCTCCTGAATCAGGGAAAGGATATGACTGTCAGATCACTGGCAGTAATTCGCAGGATATAGTTCCAACAACAGTCAGAGGAAACACTAAATACCCCACCAAAGAGACAATTAAGAGTTAGACGGTAAAGAATACTGCATTCATGCAGAAAGCCACTCCAACTTACTTCTGTGGGATTTATTTTTATTTTATTAAAGCCAAATTCTAGGGAGATGCAACTCCTCTTTAGGTGCTGGACAGGCCACTCTCACTTCCATGTCACAACCGGTTTTGTGGACTGGAAACCTTGCTATTAAGTGGCCTCCCACCAGCTACATGTTGGCAACAGACTGCTCAGTAGTTTGGGTGATCAGTCAGATACAGGTTCTCAGCAGCAGATGTATTTACAGTCATCACAGGGAGAGAAGAGGGAGGGGTGGAAAAAAAACCCTTCATCCACAAGTAAATACTGAAAGAGAGCAGTCAAGTAGAGGGTACAAAGTACTCTGTGATGGTGGCTTCTCTACGGTCCCCACCACACCCTGGATTACACAGCCATCCAGTTTGAGTTGTATTTCATTAAACATCTGCACAAACAGAGATGACATTTGCTTCCTGAGATCAGCCTGATGAAAATCTCCATGGAAGATGAATAATACACCGAAGGATGCTGCTACCTACGTCATCCAGGCCAAAGGTGTATGAATAAGAAAAATCTCCGCCCACCCGCATTTACTAACAGGTATGATATGAGTAAGAAGAAGAGGGGGAAAAAAAGTTGTGACTTGGAAGTGAAGAGTTCAGGGTATCCTTTGCCAACCATTCTAGATACGATCTGAGATGCCTGAAGGCAACTATTGCCCCATAAAAACTACAAACAACAATTATTTACCATCAACATCTGTGGCATTGATGTTTGCCAACATAATGAAAATTTTTCAACTCTCATTTAATCAGATCCCTAACATTTGTTCAAATATTCATGAGATATAGCCTCACATCAAAAAGAGAAGGGGGCAGAAATGTTAGGCAGGCAGCAGAATGACACTCCCCCTCCTGACGTGGGTGAAATATTTGACTCTCACACAGCAGAGAAAAAGATCAACAATGCACAGAAAAATTTCCCTCTGAAAATTAAGTCTCTTCAAACTCTAAGGAGACTGCTATACAAGACATCCACAGTCTGGAAGCAAAGGCAGTAATACCACTTTCTTAAAAAGCAGCAGAAGTTAGAATGCAAGCCACCAGTTTCCACCTGATTTTCAATTCCTATATCCCAGAATGCTGCAGATCATCATTTTGTTGAACAGTTCCAATACCAGGCAAAGGAAGTTTACCTACAAATACACCATGCCAGGCTTTCACCAATACTTTGTATTTATAAAAAACAGTATTTAAATCAACAAATGAGGAGTACTTTGTTGAGGTTCCTCAGGCCTCTAATTTAAAATGTTGATAATTATTACACACAAAAAAAGAAAGAAGCAAGCAAGCTTTAAAAAACAGGCAGACTACAATGTTTCACTGTCATGGAGGAATCTAATTGCTTCTACACAAAAGGGAGAGTCACATTTTGTATTCAAAGTAGATATTCAGTTTCCAAGATGCATACAAAAACATGGCTTCTTCTCTTCAAACTTTCAGTGTTTTTTCTTTGGACACTATGAATTTTATGGACATTTAGAAGCAACTGTTAATTAGGCAATTCATTTCAAAACAGTTTTACCAAATACAGATGGGCCAATTTTCTTCCCCCTCCCCCCCCCCCACCAAATCTTATCTGATTAATATAGATTCTTCAAAACATCCAAATAGTTGGAATTCTTTGAAACATTATGCGTAAGCAAGACATACTAAAATTAATTTGCAGTTAAGCTAGGTTTTTACAATTAGCCCATCCTCATCAACACCACGACACTTAATACCAAATCACCCTTTTCCACAATTCTGTGGTCACTGCATGATATATCTAAAGGTCAGGGTTATATATGGGAAGGTACTCTGCAACAACCATAATATGCTTTGGTATCTTTTGAGTGCCACTTTTACTCTGTTTCCCGGTTTTGGAATGCCTGGTTTGGAGATAATTACAGTACCTATGTAGCATTGCTTATTCTCAAGTCTACTTAAAAACACCACCACACACTCTTGTGCTTATCTGTTTGTTTTTGGAATATTCATAAAACCTGGTGTTTCAAAGGAGCTGAAGGAAGGTAGCTGTACAAATCCCAATGACATTCAATAGGAGTTGGGTGCTTTATGCCCAGCCCCCAAGAAAAATCCCAGAGAAAATGTGCTTTGGTATGAAAAGGAAAAACTGCTGCTGAAGTATGAAAGTTTCATCATGGGACTACTTACATCTGGGGATTGGTAACTTAATAAGAGGTGACACTTCAGGTCACTAGGTTTCTGGGTTTATAATGGCAAAGCAGAACAAAAAGCTGCTGTTAGCCATCTGGCACCCTCTCTGAAAAGTCCTGGTCTCGCTTCATAGAATCACAGAAGTCGAGTCGGAAGGGACCTTATAGATCTTCAAGTCTGACCCCCTGCCGGGGAGGAGAAAAAAAACTGGGCTCAAATGATCCCAGCTAGGTAAGCATCAAGTCTCCTCTTAAAGACTTCGGCTCATAGTATAACAACGTTCTGTACAACAGGCATATTGTTGGCAATCTCAAAAAGGCAGAGGACTGGAGAGTGAACTACCCTACAAAATGAGGAAAAGGGGCAAACAAAATGCTCTCATTCTTGAAGGCTCTCTCATCTTGGCACTTGAAGTGCATAGACAATACACCTCTTGCCATAATACCAACCATACTATATCCTACCTATCCAGGTATGGAAGGCTTTACTGTCTGAAGATAAGAGTCCAGCATCTCTCATGAATTAAACAGAACTTTATCATAGGAAAATAAATTCTTCTGTGCAAACCAAGCTCTCCCTACCCAGGCAATGGCATATTTCTCACAGAGACATGAGAAGTCAGCTCAGAGCTTTATCAGTCCTGCAACTAGTCCTGAACAAGTTGACAACAACCAGCAATACAGTCAAACCTCTTCTAAAACATCAGCCCCCAGAGTCATCTTCCTGAACAGAGAGCTTTGTGTTCCTCCAAACATGGAAGGGATGCAAAACAGCTGCATTGGCATGCAGACTACAGCTCATTTCTAGCACCAGCCTGGATGATAACTCCCTACGCAGTACTGTTCCCAAGGAGTGTTGTAATGCAAAAATGGTTGGTTTTTTCCAACCAGAGTAATGCTGGTTTTTCTACACCTCATCTTCATCAACATCAGCAGTAGCTTCCTTGCCAGTTTGATTAAACTGATTCAACTGATTAAACCCGTCTCTTCACAATCATGTTCTGAATTAAACTATTTTAATACAGGCCTGTGATTTGCCCTGCGGAGGCTTCATCTTAAATACTAGAGTGTCTGCTTTTCCTGTGAAAAGTCTTTAAAATATCCTATTAAATTCAAAAGAAGTATCTGGAGTAAGCGAGAAGGAGAAAAGGACAAGAAAGTGTATGGATGGCCATGTTCAGGCTACAAGTCAGCAGATTTATGTTCTATTTCCAGCTGCCAGAATTCACCAGTTGGCACAACTCAAACGGCCAGTCTGCACAATGGGTAACAACAGCCCTTATAAGGTGCAGACAGATGCAACAGAAACATGCCCCGCTGAAACGCACAAATAAACTCTTCACAAAGGAAGCTTTACAGCCAATGTTACACACCCCCATGCCATTCCTAGCAGGAAGGAGACTGGGGTGATGCAGGCACTAAGGCACCTGGTTGACAGTCCAGAGCTCACAAGTTTAAGGCCGTAGCAGAAATGCTCAACAAGTCTGCAAATTCTGCTGAATACCTTGCCACAACGACATGAAAAAGGAAAGGAATTCTAGCAGGAACATTTCAAAATGCTGCAGCTTTCTTCAAATGCAGCCAACAAGTGAGGGATGGAAGAGATTGGAGTCAGAGGATCCACCTCCAACATCAGTGGGGGCCTGATGTTGGGGCCTCCCCAGAAGTTTGGTAGGGTAGGCAAAGATAAGCTTGGATCCAGTCCCAGCCCAGCTCCTCTGTACTGCCTCCATGCACCAAAAGTAAAATAGTAAAGAGGTCTATATGGGAGTGTTTCAGCTGTGTCTGAAACATTTTGAAGGGCACAGATGTCTGTACAACTGGCCCTCCGGAACATTTTAATTTTTATGCCTGCCTGCACCCAGAGCTTTTCATCCCAGAAACTCAAATGTGCAAAGATTTAACTTGCAGGAGGAGTTTAACTTTAAAAATTGATGTCCCTTTTCCTCAAAAGGGCAATGGACTTCAGCAAAGATGCCAAGAGATCACCAAGGGCCTCATAGAACCAGGAGACATGACCTGATAGAGTTGTTAAACTTTTCTTAAAATGCCAACATGTTTTTTTTCCTTCTCTTGTGGCGATGTTTATCAAGGCCTTTTCAGCACAGGAGAAGCTGACTATACAAGGGAGTAGTGAAACTGTGTGTAAAACAAGTGCCTTCAAATGCAAAAAACAAACTGAAAGAAAACTCAGACCAACTTTCTGAAGGTAAAGCCTGTTATTGCCTTAGCAGACTACCATAGGTAAAGCATTTTCAAATGAGATTTTAAAATGGGTTGTATCCCTTTAAATCCAATGCACCAAATTAAGTCAGCATCATACCTGCCGAATAAGTGTAAGGCAAATTACATTAATTGCATTATATCTAGTGGAGGTGGGGAAAAAAAAACAAAACAAAACACACACTGCACCAACTCCTGAAAGCTGCAACTTCAGTGTCTGCTACTAAAACTGGACAGCGTGTTCAAAAGTGGAATGTCAACAGTGAGAATGGAGTCCACTGTATTCACGCATCCTGAAAATACACAGCAGACCATAAGAATCTGAAGAACAAAGTTACAAGCTTCTTGATCTTCCCCCAAAGGCAGAGTTGCTCACAAGGGACTAGAAAAGCTTAATGTTCCACATAAACAATTGCAGCCAAACTCACTCCTTTCTTAAGATGTCTGGATGGAAGAAAAGAATGAGAGGTCTCATCTCACAAGATTGTGAGGTCTTGCGATGCTCAATCATGGCTATCACATTTCTGTTTCTGAAAACAGCAGCTCATGGAGGATGGGGTACAAGTACAAATTTTCATTCACTGTGGGGCAGCAAAAAAATATGTATTCTATTTTAAAAGAGTCTTTCTAAAGTTCTCAATTGCTAACACTATTATTTGTCACCTCCCCATACAAAATTAAGCTCTGGCCACTCATGCCACAACCACTGTGTAGCCTGCTGCTCCTATGGTACCCAGCTCAGAAGTCTTTTTTGCCCACGTCACAACCACAGCATGTGACAAGAAGCCAATTGAGCTGTTCTATTTTCTTCTCTGAGAAGGCTGCTGTTCTTGACAGGAATCTGCATAGCACTTACACATGGTTACAACAGGTTTTTCTTTTAACCACGTTAACAAAGATGTAAAGTCTCCTTGTAGTTGAGTTTAAAATAAGAAATGTATTTGTATTTTCCTCCACCACATTACTGGGTGGTGTTTTGGGTTTTCTGACCACATCCCTTTTTGGCTGAAGGCAGGATCTATGGCTCGTTGCTGAGAACTGCCAGCAGCAGAGGAAGCAAGAAGCCAACAGGCTCACAAGTCTCAGTGACCAACAAAGAGAACTGCAACCATTCATCTGAATCCAGGCCTATCATGGGAGCCAACTTGAAGATGCACCATGGGAACTGTATCAGTGAGGTCATCTACAGATCTCCCTCGCTTTACGTTGTGCATGCATTCCTGGAAAATGGCACATAACTCAAATTCACATATAGGGAACCCACTTTACAATGTAACAAATAGGGATACATTCCAAGACCTTGACTGCACTGACCCTCAGATCCATTTCTACCACTTTTACAAGACAATTTTGATACCCACCAAGAACAGACAGTACACAAGCACAGGGCATCATAAGGGGGATGGTAACTAAAGAAACCCATGTCTCAGACAACAAGCAAGGAGCACAGATCCACACAGGAGAATATATTTTGGTGTGTGTCATTCCCACAATGCACTGCACAAAGCAGCTGACTGTGGGCTTCCATCATACCAATCACATAAGAGTGAGTTTATCTCACATACTGAATTTTTGGTATAAAAAAAAAGTCGTCACATAAGAGTGAATTCATACATAAAGAACCCACATAAAGCAAGGGAAAGATGCACTGAACATGAACCTCATATATAAAGGAGAGAGGTGCCTTTTACATGACGACTTCTGTTGCAGGCATGACAACAGAAGGGGGAGGTGGTTTCCTTGTGAAGATAGTACGGCTGGAAGGGACCTATAACTAGCTTATCTACAAAGCAGCAGCTGCATGGTCTTCCCTTGCAAACACAAGCTTTTAGGTCAGAGTAGTCAAAGGAAAACAAGAGGCCACCAAAAAGACAAAAGAGCAGATTCTTGCCAGCACTGCCAGCAGCAAGATTTGACAAATGAAAGTCCCCTCCTGCTGTCTTAGGTAGACTGTTCAGACAAAACTCTGCTGACTCCCCTACACACCAGGCCCCACTTTCTACCACTGAACCTTTTGCCACAGGGCAACCAATATATTTCAGAACTTGCAGTTTCTCCCTTCACTCCCCAGGCCAGTCTTTAGAGGAATTGAAAAGAAAAAAAAAAAAGTATGAAGGAGATCATTCCTTAACAGACAGGACACTAAATTTCCAGTCCTTTTATACTTGTGATGCCCAGCAATGCCACCCCAGAGCATGCCTTAACCAGGAAAACAAAGCCAAGTCAAAAAACTGAAGATAAAATCCCATGTATAAGAAACACATCAATAATGAACTATATTTATAGTATACTGTACTACTAAAGATGCAGACAAGCCAGACAGATAAGGAAAACATGAGGGAGGAGTTTGGGATTACCCTTATGCTTTTTTTTTTTTTTTTTTTAAAGAATTGGTCAAATTGTCAGTCCCGTGAAAAAAACATTTCCTGAAGCTGGCAAACTGCACATGTGCTCCTATTTATCTGGCATGCTTTTTTGTTCCAATTCACTTTATGCCACATCACCAGTGGAGGTGTTGGTTTGGGAATAACTTGTTAGTTATTTCTCTTTAAAGAGCCAACAGCAGGGTAAAGAACAGATTTAGAATCCACAGGTTATTTCAAACTAAATTATTTTTAAAAAATTAAAGCAGTTCACAGTTAAAGGAAATGAGCTGGCATCAGATGAAGAACCAAGTAAGAAAACATCACATATTTTCAAGTCAATAATGACGCCTCCATTTTTATTTCTTACCCATATTAAAAGCCAGTGAGTTGGATAGCTTCATGTGTATACTCCATGTCTACTAATACACATAGCAGTAGCTAAAACAGTCCTATTATTTTTTATGCTGGCCCCTGACTCAACCAGTTCAAAAACCGGGAAAAAGTTTTTTGAAAACAACATTATTATTTTATGGAACTCACTGCCACAGGACAATCCAAAAGTAAATAGCTGTGTGTGGATTCAGGGGGGAAAAACAAAAAAAAACCCCAAACGCTCCACAAAAAACAGTAAGAGGCACTCATAAAAATACACTTGCAGTTAAATCAGCCAAGACGGGATATTTACAAAATCTAAAGTGGATCAAGACATTTATAACTGGGTGAGGAATCATTCATCCACTGAACGTCAACAGCAACTCTAAATGCATGTGTGGGGAAAAAGCCTCATGAGAACCTCTCAAGAACTGCAGGCTACTATTCCATTGATGACAACACTGCAAGCTCTGCACCTTATACATGTTGATACCAGTGAATATGCCAGTTGTGATAATCTTTTCGGTGTGGTCATGACCAATTTTTGTCCTGTGACTACCCAGTAATCTCCTAGTATCAGCAAAGCAAGGGTTCTGAAATGGGTCATTATTATAATTTTTCTTGTCATCTAGTGTTAACCCTAAATAGACACCTTAATAAATATCCATACCCAAAGACTCTGTGGTATAAGAGTGAGATGTTCTGCTGCCAATATCAAAACCATACCAACCAGCCTCTGCCTCCACCAGGACAAGGAAAAGCAAGATACATTAACTGCAAACAGATGCAGGTGCAAGAGACTGTGAATACTTTGTTAGCATATCCTTTCAAAAATGCATTAAAGTTGTAGTTGCATCAAGAATCTTATTTCAATCCACTTTTGATGCTCTTCAGGCTTTGTACATGACAATTCACACAATTCAAGCAGACTGGTGGCCTAAGTAATTGTCAGAATTTGCTTATGTAAATTTAATAAACAGCAATTTAAAAAGGACAAAATTTATAGCAGGCATCAGGGAAAAAAAAAAAAAAAAATCAATCAATAACTGAGCTCTGGATTGAGGAACTGGAGACTTTTAAGGAGGTAGAGAATGGGAAGTCTGCAAAAAGACAAAAGCTATGACTGTAAGAGAGACAATCCAAAGAAATTATAAATCAGAACTGGTTTTCTTCATAGCTGTAATTTGTCTTCCACAAGTCAGTCCTTTGGCGGGTGGGAGGAAACAAACTTCTGGTCTAAGCACCACCACCATAACCACCAGAGAAAGAAAATACAAAAACTGGGGACAATTCTACTCTTGGCCCTAAAATTAAGTGTCAGGGTAAATTACAGGCAAATCCATTACTTTACTACTGGCAATTGCACTGCCAGTGTGAGCTTTCCTAGTCTTGTCTACACAACAAAGCCTCTGCAGCTACAGCTCTGCTGGCAGTGCTGAAACATAAATAGAACTTAGGCCAATAGCATAAGCTAAGGAAATAAAAGCACTGTTTGTTCACTGAGCTGCACCCACACCTGGGGTTTTGCCTGCCTAGTGATGTCAAGGAGTGGGGTGCAATTTTTTCATACTCCTATACATCAGAGCTGGCAAGAAAGATAGTTTATGTGAAGTCCGTATTTTCAGCTAGCTGTAAACCATTTTTAAATGTTTGAGAGAAACTGCATCCAACAAGAAGTCATTTCAGGGCCAAGTAACCCCTTATTTAGATGCTTAGCTTATGTGAAAGGACAAATTTGTAAACCAGGCTGGTTCAACTACAAAAAAAGAATCAGAAAATTCACAACTGTGGTTCCACACATAGTGCCTCAGCGCCAGGAAAGCCTTCATGACACTAATATGAAAGAGGTGTTGTTGCCCTTCAGAAGGCTCTAGGCAAGTGGTTCTCAACCTTTTTAGACTTGAGGTACCCCTCAATAGATTCAGAGAACCCCAACAGACAAAGCACTCCTCAGAAAGTGGCAGGTCTTAGTTTTGACTCTCTTCTTGAGTGCAGAAAAACAATAAAATAATTTTTCTGCTGCAAAGGACTCAGAAAGGCCATAACAGGTCAGCATGTTTTTAATACTATGGATTCCTATTTGAAACTAGCTTTACCTTGTGAATCATGTCTGCCCACCCAACAGAGGTGTCTTTGCATGGCACCCTTGAAAGGATCTCAAGGCACCCCAGGGTGCCATAACTTCTGGTTGAGAAAAATCACTGCTTTAGGCACTATGGAGAGACTAAATACTCACCCTGAGCAGAAGGATTTTGACCCTGACCTAGAGGCTCTAGCTTTCTTCTCACCTCTAAACTGCTTTCTTCCCAACACTGCTACCCAGTCCACCAATTCCTTCCCCCAGTTCTTGCCTGCTTGAAAAGGATGGTTACTCCTTCACCAACCTGTTTGGTTTTCAGGCTCCTATCCAAAAAAGGTCTTGAATGCACGTACCAGCTGCTGCTAACATTTCCCAAACTGCAACCCAGTGAATTGTCAATTCCACTGCTGCTTATCCAGTTCTGAACAAAAGCAAAAATAAGAATTTTTTTCAGTTTAATTTTGCTGCTGAGGATAAAACCAACAGCAGCTGAAGTAGCTCTGGAATTACTCATCTGCAACAACCCATTGGTGCACATGCAAAAAATTAATCACAGCCATAAGGAATTTGTTTAAGCTTAAAAATTCAGCAGAAATCGATACAATAGTGATTTTTTTTATTCCTAGCTTACATTACTAATGTAACAAAGTATTAATTTCTATACAATAATAGGCACGTGGCAAGAAGCAGAGCCATAATGCTATAATTCCTCCACACCTCCATTTATACGTGCACAGTGATTAATAAGGACTTTTCATGATACACCAATTCAAAACATGTAGATGCATAAAAGTAGGTTTGAATACCCCGTCTACCAACATCTGCACTGACTGACAAACAAACCACACAAACATGTAGCTAGCACAGAATTAGACACAGGCATTTGTGGTCTAGTGCAGTGGTCTCCAAACTTTTTTGATCGCGCACCCCATCAGTAAAAAATTTGAGCGCGCACCCCTATTACTAAAAAATTTGAGCGCGCACCCCCAATATATGTATATTTATTTATTTATGAATTATAAACACATGACCGTCTAACATATGGATGGAGTGAGGGCGCCAGTGTCAATCTGTATATTAAATATTAGTAAAGCTTAATTTCTTTTCTTTCTTTTTTTTTTAAATAAAAAATAAATATAAATAGAAGTTCGAATATTTTCTTCCCACACCCCAATGGATCATCTTGCGCACCCACCGGGGTGTGCGCACCCCACTTTGGAGACCACTAGTCTAGTGGAACCAAACAGGATAGGAATCGGATAATCCAGTTTCCGTTTCCTACCTCACTAACATGTTATGTGATGCTCTCTCTCTTTTGTATGGAGTCAGATATCAACTTCCAAATCTGAGCCACATTATCACCCAGTGTGTGAGTTCCATCTGTGCATTTGTAAAGATTGCAACTTTTGATTAAGTGCTGTGCTGTTAGCTGGACACACCATTCACACAGGGGGCTGTCCAAGTTTTCATCTTGTGATACTGAAGAAGTTGTGTTACCTCTTCGTTTCACTTATCTCATCTGAGAAATGGGGGCAGGGATCTTATCCCTTTGGAAAGCACTTGGAAAGTCTGTAGATGAAAAGGCACTTCAGTGCATCATTTGCATAGAAGTTCTAATGGCAAGTTATTCAAAAATCAATGAAGGGAACAGTTCCAGCTGGCAGAAAGGAAATACCACCTGTATCAGAAGAACAATGTACAGGGTGGAGAAAGAAATCCTGATGTGCATAGCAACATTACAGAACTAGAGAGCAAAGTACAGGGAAAGGATGTGAAAGCAACAATGAACATCACCCCCCTCCCTACTCCACCTGGGCTCTTGCATAAGCAGAAAAATAAGCCTGAATCTTTTTCCTTCTTCCAAGTGTCATATCCCATTAAGATCTTTTAGGCTCTGCCTGGATTGGTCTACACTTGAATGTGTAATTTCTGATAGAAATAATCTTCTCTAGGGCATCTTACTTCCACTGAATTAAAGTGGTGTACACCAGTGTAAAAAACCCCAGAATACAAAACCCTTAGATCAGCAGTACTTAGTCCTGACTGCGTCAGAAGCCACAACAACATTGCCACAGTTCACCTGGTGGTGTACAACACATGCCTATTCAAACTAGAACTATAGTACTTGGGCAACAATTGACAGAGTTAGCAAATGTCACATTATTTATAATTGTAGGAAAGGCACACAACACATGTAGTAAAAAGGGCTTTGATCACATTTTCCAGCTAGAGGTAGAGGTGATAAACAGAAGAGCCACCTGTGGATTCCAAAACTGTGATCTCCATGCTTTCTGAAGGAGTGCAGCAGGCTCAGCTTCTTACCTCAGTCTTGATACATATGTAAGTTTATTCACCTTTGTCAAAATGAAGCACATAAACCTCTTAATAAATTCCTGCAAGTTGCATTCAATCTACTGCTTTGTAGCCAACTTTATGAAGCACAGTGGTTCTGTTCTTTGCTTGCATGTAAAGGTGTGCCCTAGATCACTGCAAAGGGTTTTAAAATTTCAGTTAGCTGACACTGTACAATGCTTCTTCATTAAGGTTTCCATATTGGATCACTACAAAAAGCATCCAGGTGTCAAGTAAAATGCTTTACTAATGATTAATGTATCAGCATTTCTTACATAGGTACACAAATAAAACAGAGTACAACCAGCTGTTTGCCCAATAGACTCAACACAACCCGAAGTCTTCAGACAGTTCATTGACATGCTAAATCTTATAAGCAAGAGGAGGTTGCAGGAACTTCCTTGAGTCTCAGAAGTTTTGTCTGTCCATACCTTTAGACAACTAAAAGTTGTCTAAAGGTTGTCAAAATAAGAGGGGCTGGGGAGGGATTTACCAGTTAAGAACATGCATTGGTTGATCAGTTGTAACAGTGTCACGTGTCTACAATCTCTCACAATAAGTGGAAGCAAAACTGGGACAGTTTATCCCTGAATGAAATTACTGCTAAATGACTGTGGATTCACTCCCATTTGCTGCAGAAAAGAGCGGACAGATTAAAGTTACAACGGATTGTGTAGGTTTACAGCAACTCTGCACTCCCTCTTAGTCAATTATAATGATCTCATCTGTCCATACAGGGGTTACATAGGAGAGTCTGGAGAAGAAAGGAATGCCCTTACTTTTCAGGTAACCTGGTAAAAGTAAAATTGTATCCAGAGCTGTACTGACAGCATTTCTTGATGTGGTGTTTTAACTACAACTTTATTGCTCCTGTTTAAGTATTTTAGTTATTCAAAAGAGAAAAGACTTTTACTTGCAAAGCAAACAGCACGGGGGGGGGGAGTCACCGCTGAGGCCAGTACAGCAGCAGGTTAGTCCAGCCCCAAACTGTGCTGTTTGCAATAACACTGCCATATCAGCCCAAGGATGCTGACTTCTTCCAATGGAAAAGCACAAAGTCAAGCAGGAAAGGAATTTTGTTTGCTTGTTTCTAGGAGAGACTTTACAAACAATGGAAAGTATAAAAAAACTGTAAGAGATAAAAGTAAAAACACGAATGCCCCAAAGCTAAAGAACAGCAAGACGGCATTCCAACAGTGAGCAAGGACTGGTGCAGGAAGGATGAATCTACTCAGCAGTGCAGACCTATAACCATTTTTTTTTTTCAAACTGGACTGCCTCTTAGTTGCCAGGCAACCATTGCTGCAGACACATAGCAGATCTATAGTTTCATTTGTTTGGGGAAAGCGGGGGGATTTTAATAATAAAAAAAATAGTCTATTCATTTCCATAGAAATCCAAGCAAAAATCTTGTCAATGTATCTTTCGTTTCAGGGAACCCAGGGGATTGGAGCCTTTTACAAAGATGTACAAAAAAAGAAGGTGACAAGAATTACTTAAGATATTGTTCAAAGAGCAAAAGGGCTCCCTAAGAGGAGTGAAGCATGTTATACCCAGACGCCTGCAGCAGTACTCATCCAAGTACCAATTAAATATGGATGATGTAGCAGAAAGGGACGCTCAAGGTCATGAGGCCCCAAATCCGCCCTACTTTTTCCTTTCCAACCAATCTCTCTGCACCCCCAAAATCTGCTTTCCTGTATTCTCTCTCTTTGGGTATTCAGCCAAGTTCCAGCTCTAACATCAAAGCCAGTTTGCTGTGATATGCAGACTCCATATTAAACCCAGGCTTCATTGCATATTCACCCACATTCTCAGCAACAGCACAGCTATTTGCTGGATTTCCCTCCATCCTCAAAACAATATATATGTAAGTGCATCATATGTTCACTCACCCCAGGGGGCTGACAGCCTGCCAGCAGCAAAATGGGCGACAGCTCTAATACTCTGTGTGCCTGAAAAGTGTTTTCCCCCTTGTGCTCTGCATTCCTTGTGCTCTCTGCAGTGCTCAGAGCAGGCACAGGCTCACAGAAGCAGATCCTGCAAGCTGAACACAACACACTCTGGGGTGGGGAACCCTTATCAAGAGCTTCTGAGCCAGTGACAAGTCGCCACTGGGAGGTGATACTGGTGGATGGGGGAGGGAGAGGGGCAGAATACTATAAACAGGAAACCAAGTAAAACAAAAACAGAGATAAACCCCTTCCCCTCCTCCAGAAAGGGGAGAATAAATGGAGCAAATAATGAGCCAAAGATTGAGGATAAAGGGAAACTACTCATGGACCTAAGTAAGTACTGCTGCTCTCAGCCCACTTCACGCAGCTTTAACCCCTAAAAAGACAGGACCAGCTTGGTATTGGGACAGGCTCACCTCAAACCCCATCACCCCCAACAAGGTCACCCTTAAATCAAGCCACAGTGATTTACAGACCAATTTTGGAGATTAAGAAAATGCTTCAGTTTTAGTGCTCGAACAGTAATGGACAGCCTCACCCACCAGTGCCCACCTCCCAAAGGGCCACCTAAGTGCCTCACCCCTAGAATGAAAAAATAAACAAACTTCCTCTGAACCCTGCAGCAGGGCTGAGGGTGGGTCCTCTCCCCTGACACTTGTAACAGTTTCCCTAGAAGATGCAGTTCTGCAGGGTCTGAATGCTATCACTTCATAAAAACCAAATGCCTGCCAAATACTCCTCTTCATGGAGGAGACTGCCACACACAAGGAGTTCTCCTCACAGACACGACCTTGTTCTCACAACCTAAAGCATTTTGCTGGAGTAAGGGAAAAACCAAGGACACAGAACATGCTTGTTATGGAGAAGTGGGGTAGGAAAGACCAGCATACCAAATAACAATATCAGGCACATGTATGGCCAAAGAATCTCAGAATCTGTTATACAGAATACATCCATTGTACATTTGGGGAAACAGAGAACCAGGGAGAGGAAGCAATACAAGATATTAAGTTGATAGCAATTTCAGGAATAGGAGCCAGGATCTAATGACAGCCAGACCCCAGCCCAAGACACCCCGACTCTTTGGGACTAGCCTCCCCTCACCAGTAACAAGACAGTGCAGTACGTTATATAATGACCCACCTCAACTTTTTAACATTTTGCTGCAGAATCTAAAGCTTAACTCACAAAAGAAAAAAAAAAGTCTAATCCAGGCATTTTGTAAATAAACCTTCCAACTGTGAACCAAATGTAAATGGCACCTGCCTTATTCAGCAGGCAACCTGAGAACCACTCCCATTCATTGATTAGGTTGCCAGACAGGCCCTTAGTTTTAAGTCACCCTAGGGCTGTTATAAGGTGCCTAAGATTAACATAATGAAGGATTTGAAGAAAATAATCCTTTTAAACTTACTATGTTCTTTGATAATATTTCACCATTTCCCCTCCAAGATTAACTTCTGCTCAAAAGTTAGAAGTCAGCCTCAGTGAGGAGTGCAGTCTATCAACTACTGACGGACTATTCCACAGCACAAGTTCTGACCTAAGTACCAGGATGACCTTAACAGGATCCTGTGCTCTATACCTTGGCCTTTTCTCCCTGCTTCCACTTCCTTGCGTCTCTGATCTGTAACTGCTTGTTCCATGTGCATGTCTCAAACCTTGACTCAGAAATCCAATAGAGTTACTCTATTTCAGTGGCCGTCAACCAGGGGCACGTGTACCCCTAGGGGTACTTAAAAAGGTCATAGGGGATACGCAGAACACACTAGGAAAAAATTGTTTTATAGAGGTGCACTGATACATCGGTCCCATATCAGATTGGCACCAATACAGTCAATTTTCCTTATATGGGCAATCGGCTTTTTTTTGGCTGATGTGGCTGATAAATGTCTTGTGCATGTACACAGCGTGCAGGCAGCCAGTAGTGCAGCCCAGCAGCATGGAGAGCAGCCGGATCCAGCTGGTAAGTCTGTTGCGAGGAAAGGGGGGAAGCTGATCGAGGCCCCAGTAGTGAGGGAGTGGGGCTGGGGCTGCACAGCCAGGGTAGGGCGCAGGATAGAACCGCAGCTTGTCCAGAGGGGCATAGGGAGGGGGGCCGCTCCTGCTGCTGCGCACTCCCCCAGGAAAGCAAGGGGGTACTGCTGCCACCCACCCAAATCACAGCCTGGTGGCACCCCTTGGGCCTGGCAAGGTGGGCTGCTAGCAGGCCAGGTGCTGCCCTAGCTTGAAGGTGCCTGATCCAACTCTTCTCTGAGGCCAGCACCCAATGTACCATTCCCACCACACACAGATGCCCTCCTACCACATCCCCCAGGGGCTGTCCCAGCCCTTTCCTCGGTGGCCACAGGCAGCTGCTAAAGGCAAAAGCAGTGAGGGGCCTGATCCTTTTTTTCAGCAGAGCCTGCTTGTCTATCCCACAGCTGGGGGTCTTGCTGACAGACTAATGGCTGCAACATTCCAATTTGCAATGTTGCAAACTAAACTACATTGGGAATGTGGTCTAATTTATTACGATACAAACCAATTTAAAACCCCCCAAAACTCACGTAACATGTAAAGTGTGATGCCATTAAGCCACCTAAAGGGAAATTTTCATCACATGTACAAGCGCCCTGGGGCAGCAAACTAATGGAGACTTGGGGAGAAAAATCAACACCTCTTTTGTAATGCTTGCTGCATCGCAACCTGTTTCCCGTAGGACATTGGGCTTCACCTATCCCCACAGGAATGGCAACCAGAGACAACATAGTTCATGACAAGTCATGGTGGGGAGCTCCTGGACACTGCAGGAGTTGGAGGAAGGGGGGCAGGGGGAAGAGTTGGAGAGGAAAAAAAAAAAGTAACTTGGTTGGAAAGTTTCAAAGCCCAAGTCTTGATAGAGCGAGCAAGCAAGCATTAATGAAGTGTTTCCTCTCCTCTTAATACAGAAATATTTTTAAAAGTGCAGTCACAGAGTTGCTTATGGGAGCTGTAGTTCCCTGGTCCCACTGTGACATTATGCTTTTCCTTCTGTGAGGAAAGGGGGAAGTCTCCCTCCTGGAAGAGATCACTATTCTGAGACAGAATCATTATTCTGGGGCACAGGAGAAAAGAATGGAGGTACATGAGGTACTGCCATGAAACCTTTGACTTGAAATCTTTATTTCTGGACTTATAAAAAAAAGTTTGGACAAAAATAATTCAAGGTTTGTATTTTGTATTTTTTGTGTTCCATAAAAGGCTTTCCTAGAGGAAAAACACACAAGATTTTGTCAAATAATTTTAGAGCATCTAAAACCTCTAGTTCTCTAGAAAGGCAGCAGCAGAGGAAAGTTTGCAGCCAACCCTAGTAAAAAGCGAATTTCTCTTCTGCTTCTCCTAGAGCCTTGGTGACCATTATCCCCAGAAGCAGCATACAGAGGGCTACACCTCCAGCTGATATTAAAATAAACACCCCAGAGAACAGCTAACACTAAAGCTACTAGTGATCCTACATCATCCTCCACAAAAAGAAGAAACTCCTCACATGATACCGTCTGAGCAGGTTGTCATTTTAAAAGCACAGCGGTAGCAACAGCATTTCAAACTCAACACTAAATTGATTCCTCTCTGACAGAATAACGCCAAAATTGGCAACTGTTAATCCATATTAAATCACTCCAGAAAATATACCCATGAAGTAAGACGCCTGGTATATTTAGCAGGAAAGTTGTCATTCTGGGACAGAAGAACTTCCATACAACTCACCAATCTTAGTGCCTTCCTCCGCATCTACCATGAACCATATTTTCTCCTGCTGTACTCACTGTTGCTACCTTGGAGATGCCACAGAATACCTCAAAGGTATGACTTATTTTTCAGTGAGCAATCTTTTCTTTGAAGCCAAGACTTTCCAACCTCTGCCTCCACTGCCTAGTTTTAAACATGGACTGCTGGCACTTATTTGATCTGTTAAATTGGGATAATATGTGCTTCCTTCCACCATTCCCTCTCTCATCTGTTTATATTGTAAGCTTCTCAGAGCACTCTCTCTCTCTCTCTCTCTCTCTCTCTCTCTCTCTCTCACACACACACACACAGTTTCCCACCCGTGGGGGTATGCTCAACATTCTAGGGGCATACAAAAGGAAGGAATGGGAAAGCAGAAAGAGGAAGGGAAATAAAAACGAAAAAGTGAAACTTACCTCCCTCTGCTTACTGAGAAAGTTACAATGTGGCAATTGAGATGTGTTATTTTCTGTTATCCACATGGCAGAATCATAGGGTACACAGCAGTAGAATTTAAAAAGGGATACGCAACCCCAAAAATGTTTGAGAGCCAATGGCCTAGCATAATGGAGCACTCATCCTGGATGGGTTTTCTAAGCGCTAGGGCAAAGATTCTCAACCAGGATGCCATGGCATCTGAGGGTGCCTTGAGACCCTTTTGTGCTGTGGGGTGCCACACAATGTTAGTATTGTTAGGTGTACAAACATGATTCAAATAGGAACTCATAGGGCGCATCTCGACAAGCACACAACCACACATGCTGCACACGCAGGCATTTGCCATGCTACTAATTAGCGCCAGAAAAAAGCTGCGTGGCACATGTGGCTGCAGCATGCACCACCCAAAACCAGAGCCTGGCTGGCCAGAGTTATATTCCAGCTGCTGCCAAGGCTCTGCACACCTGGATTACTGCTACTAGAGCCCCAGGAGGCTTCCAGGACCACAGGTAAGGCTGATGGGGCCAACCCAGGTGCTGGCCCCAGTCTCCCCTCCTCTGCTCTACCTAGGGAAACATGCTGCACGCCACAGTGCACATGAAGAGGTGTTCCCCAGGGACAGCTAACAGTGGCACATATTTGTGCTGCTGCTAGTTGTCCCCAGAGAACATATGTTCCTGCTTGTGGGGGGCACACTCAGTGTTTAAAACATTCTAACCTGTTGTGGTGTTTCCAAGTTCCTTGGAACAAAAGGACTGCTTTATTAGTTTTCTGTAGTCAAACCACATGAAAACTGAAGTCAGCCTTTTTTGAGAGGTGCTTCATACCTAAAAATGTTGAGAACCACTGCACAGGTGTAATGCAACAGCTACACTGTATCCAATGCAGACGCCATGAGAATAGCATCAAAAATAATGACAGCCAAGTTGCAGGAAACAATCCATCTCCCTAAGGAGCTTTTGAAGAGCCTTACAGAAAGACCTTAGTAACAGAAAGCCATGAACACCAAGGCTGAAGCTTACTTCCCTGCTCTACCAGAACCAGAGGTCTTGGTAGATTCCCATTATTCACCAGCCACAATGATGGCAGCATGCAACCTTCTTGAGTGCTCCATTCATACCCAAGGTAAGGAAAACTGCTGAAAGCCACCCTCCTACAGAAACTAAATGCTACCTGGCAAGAAGCTGCCTTCCCTGCTCCCCAGTCACACCAGCAACCCTGCTCTGCTTGACAATTCACTATGTTTCCTATGCACTCTGTCACAAGACTCATTTTATGGGCAATAAACCATCTAGTATTTGAAATTTCTGCCAAGAGGCAAAATGACCCTCCCCCTGCTCATCAGGTGCAAGGCACAAGTGTTCCATGCTTCTGGGAAAGCCATTTGCCATTCTCTAGCTCCCCTAGTAGGATCAAATATGGCACCATTCTGTGAAGACAGCAAGACAAGCACCAGTTTTATTTAAAGGAGTCTGCAGTCCCATACACCTCCTGACTATTGTCTTGTTACAAAATAAACAAGCCTCTCTTGAGGGATAACTGGTGAAATCTTTTTCCAAATTATTGTACAGAGCTCCCAGACAGACACCTAGCTCCATTGCTCATCAAATATCAGTCACAGAATCAAAGAAAACTAGGGCTGGAAGGGATCTCAGGAGGTCATCTAACCCAACTCCCTGCTCAAAGCAGGACAATCCCCAACTAGATCATCCCAGTCAAGGCTTTGTTTAGCTGGGACCTAAAAGCCTCCAAGGATGGAAAGTCCACAACCTCTCTGGGTAACCAGCTCCAGTGTTTTACTACCCTGTGAGAAAGTTCTTCCTAATATCCAACCTAAACTTCCCTTGCTACAACTTAACACCATTGCTCCTTGCTCTATTATCTGCCACCCATCCAGATCCCCCACAACAAATGGGAGATGTTCTTACCTCTATACCTCCCCACTGCAGGCACAAGGCCAGAAGCTGCAACAGCCAGGACAGACCACTCAGAAAAGGAGAAAAAGGTTAATCTACATCCAAAGTGCATGTTGAATCCAGCTTTTAAATTGATTAAAATTTAAACTGGTCCATTTTCAGTGCTTTATGGGGCTTTTTCGTAGTTCATTATATAGAAACAAGTGCTTGTTGAAAGTTTTCTTTCATGTAGGCTCTCACAGAAGCATGACAGCTTTCATCCCACTCATCTTCAGAGGACACGCCCTTCAGTGCTGGTTCTGGGCTCAGGATGGCTGCTCAAGATCTGGGTAAACTAACAGATGCAGTTTATATCATGTTGTTCAAGCTTCTAGACATATACCTCCAGTTCACTGTGGAGCAATTTCCTGCCACCATCCTCAATCCTGTGACTCCCAGCTTAGATCCCAGAAGGCCCTCCAGCACGGTTTGCCTCAGACATGACCTCTTTGGCAGTAAGTAGCCGGCACTCCCAACAGATCCATGGACATCCTACTCAAAAGCAAGTTCTGTAGAGTACTTGGCATTAATAAAAATGAAATCACTTCCAGCCTCACAAGGGCACACACTACAATAACTTCCAGCCTCAGGGCTGATGAGGAGATAAGTAGTTTGAAGGCCAACACCCAGAGGATGCATTTAGCATGCACCTTGTGTCCCCTTATGACATAAAGCTTTAGGTCCTGGGGCACAGCATGTACTATGTAAACAGCTTTGGCATGCACAAGATGCACTGTGTGTCAGGGATGTGCAAGTGCTGAAGGGCAAACCTGAACATGTGCCCAACTGTAAGTACAAAATTATCCTCAACTGCTGTGCAAAAGCAGAACTGTGCATCCAGGCCTTGCCTACGTTAACCAGTTTTGCAAATTCTGACTGCTGCATTGTTTCTGATAGTTTCTGTGGGGCTAAAAATAGTAGAACTACACACAACTCAAGCGACCATCAACATTTCTACTCATTGCTCTTCGAAGCTGAGCAGTTCAATATAGCAGTACAAATGTTGTTCCCCTGTCTACTTCAGCGAAAGATTCCCTGTACAATGTCAGAGTATCAACAGTCCCTACAGCTTAGCAATGAACTTTATGTACTCTGTGATTAGCTCCTTTAAAAGCTATGGGAAGGGACAGAGGTTAGTTAATGCCTGACAGGGTTTCCTCAGTTAAACTGATCTGAAGTATTCAAGTCTCTTCAAAGCCCAGCAGAATCAGAGAAACTACTGTAGAAACAACACGGCCAGACAATAAAGGGCAATACAGCACTAGCTACAAGAAAGAAAAAAAATATGCAATAAATGGGCTGTTTCCCAGCTTGAATTAGGTTTGTAATACACATATAACAACACTGACAAAACCAAGCAGCCCACACTGAAACAAGTGTCAGGGACTGTTGCACTGTTGACAAGAGTTAACAGTCTTGGAGCATTTGGTAACCCTAGCCAGGAACCAGAACTCCACTGTGCTATATTCTGTACAAACACAGAACAAAAGTGGTCCTGCCTGTCACGGGATGGGGTCCCCAGGGATGGCCGTGATGCCCCTAGGGCTCCATGACCATACCAATCTTGCTGAACAGGCACCCATTTTCTCACCTGCCACACCTTACTGGTAATTATAATAACTAGGGAGGCTGCCCTCGAGTTTGTGTTTGGACACACTCTGAATGGACCCCGCTAAGCCCTGTGGGTTCTTAGACCCCTTTTTGGGTCCCGCTCAAAATGGATGCCTCACAGGACACCCTCAGACTTATGGGCTAGATGCATGGCTCCAAAACTGCCCCCTTACCATGCCCCAAGCCCCACAGATCGCATTCACACATTGTCTCTCTGAGGCCCTAGCCTAGCTAAGCCTCCAGTCATTACTGGGCTCTCCGCAGCCCCTTTGTCTCTCCGCCCCCCTGGCACTGGGCTCTCCACACTGTAGTGGGCCCCCAATGAGGCCTCCTCCTCCCCCATTAGCCTTAGCCCAGTCCACCAGTCTATAAACAACAACCAAAATATGAGTCCCTGGGCTATAACATAATACAAGCAGTTCAGGGTACACTCTGTTCCTTTAAAAGAGACAAACTTCCCCCCCTCCCAGTACCCGAGTGTCTTGTAGGCCAGGGTGCCTGGTGAGTTGCTGGAGCCCCATTAGCCCTATATGCAGCATATCAAGCAGCCACAGCATCTCTGGGCAATTCTTCTCTGGAGGCTCCTTCCCCTGGCTGCCGCCAGAGAACTAACTCCTGCTGGTCTCAGCCCTGGGGTTTATATATGCCCAGGGCCCTGCCTTCTTCCAGTCAGCTGACTGGGTGCAGGTGCAGGCTAATTCCCTTGTTAGCCTGCTGCCATAGTAACCTGTGGGGTTTCTGTCTGGCTCTTAGGGCCCTCTCCCTAGGCAGTTTCTACTCTTAAAGGAGCAGGCACCTTAGTGCCCTGCAACACTGCCCAACAGATACCAACCAAGGGTAAGACAACAGGCGAGTCCAATGAGGCACAGGAAGGCAGGGGAGGGGACACGCAACACTGACAGGCAGGGAAGGGAACAGAAAGTATAGGAGCAGATTAGGTAGGGAACATAGGGCAGGAAGCAAATAAAGCAGCCGATCAGGCAGGGGAAGGGGGTGGAGTGGCACTTGGAGGGTAGTAGGCCAATCTGCATCAGGCCTGCCATAGTGGTTAGCCCCCACTGACCAAGAAAAATGATTTCTTTAGAGGGGTTTTGAATAGTTATGAGCAGCACAGGACATTTTCTCCTTTACAGATCAAGACAAAGCGCTGACAACTCTGGGGAAAGGGGTGGGGAGGTTGTTTTGTTTTATAAACAGAGAAAGATTTAGACAAAGCCTTGATGCAAGGCTTTAGAGAGGAAGCAGTTAAAGGGGACACCTATGGTACAAACCTCGCAAACAGAAAGGCAATTTCTATTCTTCTCCCCAAGTTCCCCCCTTTTTGAATAGCATGTGGTTTAAATCTAACTAATAATAAAAAAAACAGTTTCTAGCTTTTTCTATAGCAAAGATACCATTTAAAAGGTTAACCATTTGAACACCAATATTGTTAAATAACTACTGCATCAGGAAAACAAAGATTTTAATTTTGTGTGTCCTTCTGACCTTGCCTAATCACTTTAAATTGATGTTATTTCAAGATGAGGGGAGGGGGGAAGGGTAAGATTTTCCTCTTGGTTTCTTTCTGCTACCAAATCTAAAACTTCATTGATTGAATACATCTTTTAAGTCCAGGCACCACTATACAGCAAGACTACTTTGCTTCTTCCCTGCATCTCATCCCACTCCTGGGAATTTAACATTTTTCTCATCAAATATCCCCAACTGCTAAAAGCATCACAATGTTTTTTGGTCAAGCTAGAGACATGCTGTGGATGCAAGCACAAGGATGAAAGCAGCCATGATATGCTAGTGCTGTGGACAGCAGCAAAAGCAAGTCTTCCCACAACCTGAGCTGCAGGAACACAGGCCAGAATTCAGTGCTTAGTTTAAGCTCAACTGGAGTAAAGAGGTTTTCATACATATTATCCTTTTCCTTTTGCTGTTATTGATATAGTCTTGCAAAGCATTCCCAGGACAATTACCATGGAAGATTAGCACTTCTTTGGAAACACAGGAAAAAGGGCAATGGTTGGGGTAACTTCTTACTCTGCTTCCATTGTCCAGATTCCTTTCCACTGAATGATGCTAGTGCTGGTCTCTGCTGCTAATTGCAGCTTTTTCTACTAGCAGCATAATGATTGTGATCCCTCCCCCATCACCCCCCTTTTATTTTTAAATCCTTCTGCTGTTCAGAACTTTATGGTCAACACCTGAAACTGAAGAATACCTCCTTAGTTTCAGTAAGCTGCTTAGAAAATCTTGGTGCAACAGCCTCTGTACTGGTACTGTGTGCAGACTGAGGAAGGCACTTTGCACAGATTTACATACAGCTCATGTTTGGGCTGTTACTTGCTAAACATATTTTCCTTTTAAGCAGACACTTAAAGTTCTTTCCCCATCAACCTACGAAAATCTT
>NW_017729022.1:86803842-86817558 GCF_001723915.1 Gavialis gangeticus
AGCTCAAACTACATAACTGGAGAGGAAAAGAAAGGCAAGGTAACAGTAAAAGGAAAAAGTTGTTATCTGAAACAAATTGCCAGAGGTTTCAGTTCACAACTTCTAATTCTGATGCCTTTGAATATAGTAGCTTCATAGTTTCTAGGGTCGGAAGGGACCTGAGAAGATCATCTAGTCCAACCCCCTGCCATGGCAGGAAACAGTACTGGGGTCAAACGACCCCAGCAAGGTGTTCATCTAGCCTCCTCTTAAAAACCCCCAGGGTAAGAGCCTGCACCACCTCTCTTGGAAGTTGGTTCCAGACCCTAGCCACCCTGACTGTGAAATAGCGCCTCCTGATGTCTAACCTAAACCTATCCTCTGCCAGCTTGTGACCGTTATTCCTGGTCGCTCCTGGCGGTGCTCAGGGCAACAGTGACTCCCCCAATGCCTGCTGATCCCCCCTGACTAGTTTATAACAGGCCACTAGATCCCCCCCTCAGCCTTCTCTTTTAGAGGCTGAACAGGTTCAGGTCCCATAGCCTCTCCTCATAGGGCCTGCCCTGCTGTCCCCTGATCATGCGAGTAATGCCTACACAAGGTTACACAAGGTTGTGTAGGTTATACCTACACAAGCAGTATTTTACTGGTGTTGGCATACTGGTTCAGCAAAGCACTCTCACCTGGATAGTGACGCTATATACCCACAAAGTAGACATACCATACAACCTACAGAAGCAATATAGGTAAAAACATAATTCAGCCAACATAACTGCATTTGCACTAGGGTCCTCACCAGTACAAATCATACTCCTGATAGAGGGCCATGTTAGCAAAATCTATAGCACAAACGTAACCTTGGAGTGGGCAAGTGGATTTTTCCAACCCCAACTGCTAAGCCACATTTCTCCTGGCAAAAAATGAAGTTGTAAGAGCTACAACAATGTAACCTGTAGAAACTACACACCAAGTGCAAGAGTGGGTTTTGCCTATTGAGTCCCATCCCCCACCATACTGATGCCATGTTATAAGGATTAGATAACATGTAATCAAACTGCTGAAGCCCTCCCCTCCCTTCTTTCTCTCTAAGAGCATTTGCTACTGATACTGACAGTGGAGGTGAACCAACGGTCAGTTACACCCATCTCACAAACCAGCGTTTCTTGACCTGTGGGTTGCAGGAACATATAGGTTTCCCTCGCTTCATGCTGTACGTGTGTTCCTGGAAAACAGTGCATAACTCAAATTTGCATAAAGGGAACCCATTTTACAATGTAACAAATAGGGATACATTCCAAGACTAACAGTATTAACCCCCAGACCCATTTCTACCACTTTTACAAGATAATTTTGGTACTCACCAACAGCAGACAGTACACACAAGCACAGGGTGGTGGTGAATGTTACCATAACGGGGATGGCAACTGCAGAAACACGCGTCGCAGACAACGAGCAAGGAGCACAGATCCAACACAGGAGACTATATTTTGGTGCACATCACTCCCACAGTGCACTGCACAAAGCAGCTGACTGCAGGCTTCGACCACACCGATCACATAAGAGTGAATTTACCTTGCATATAACAAATTTTTGGTATAAAAAGGGTCATTGCATAAGAGTGAATTTGCACACACACAACCCACATAAAGCGAGGGAAACCTGTATAAAAGGGTTGCGAGCAAACTTAAAAAATGGATCAACCAACATTAATAATGGATTCTCCTTTAAAAGGAGAAAAACCTGGAAAACGGTGACTTCCCTTGCAGGCTGCCAGAGTTCCAACCTGCAAGGGGCTGCTTGGGGCCCCCTCCCTCACATACCCACCTCCTGCCCCACACCCTGGGGGGCTGGGGCTGGCCACTGATGTTTACAAATAGGTCCTGGTACAAAAAAGGTTGGGAACCACTGCCATAGACCATGTCCTACAACATTAATGAAATATTATGAGAGGCACCCTATCTGGACGACTGGACATGCACCTTGCTGGAGTCATTTGATCCCAGCAGTCTTTCCTGCTTAAGTGCAGGGGAGCTGGATCTGATGATCTCATGAGGTCCCTTCCAGCCCCCAACATCTATGAATCTGCTCAAAAAAAAAAAAAAATCTAGCTTAAACATTAATGTAGTTCTAGTTACAGCCACAGAAAGAGCCTTAACTGCTGCAACAAAGGGCTGGCATCAGAGCCCCTGCAGATACACATGAGAAAGCAACACCAATTTGATAAGCTGAGGGAAGAGCATAACTATCACAAAGTACTGGGAAATTACTTTAAAAATGCAAAGTCAGACACACACCACAAATCAGTCTCTGATCAGATCTGTCAAAACAGAAAAATCTAACATCTGCTCTGCACTACCAAGCGATTTACAACAATTTAAACCTCCTCACAAAATGAGTAACAATGCTTTAGTCTCTAAAGAGGAACCACATAACAACTAAGGTTTCTCAACTGACACTTCCATAAGATACTCTTGAGAGTCCGTGTAGAAAAACAGTTACAGACTTGCACATTAACAGAAAGCAAGAGGCAAGGAAAGTTAGGGTAAAATGTCAACTTGACCTTGCCCAGCTGTGCCTAGGTTTGCTCCCAAGTTATAGTCACATACTATTTAACCCTTTTTCTTTAGCAGGGCTTTGCAGTTCCAGATTTAACTATAAATCTATATTCTGTATCCATATTCTAGGAAAGCAAGAAACAGGTCTTAATTGGATTTGTATTCAGTGTTCTTGAAGAGAAGTACTTTAGAAAGTAAAACTTTAGTAAAACTTAACATAAGTTATATGTTTAGTTTATGACTAGGGTGTAAAACATTCGCTTTGAGGTGTAAGCTGTAGACGTGCAGTGGATTTCTTGGCCGGGTCAGAGGAACACTGTCAACTCCAATTTGACTCCAAGTTTGGATTTTGTGCAAATAAGTTTTTGTAAAACACTAGACCAAAATAAATATTCCCATGATTTTGAAGAATTAATTCCCACTAAAAGTGTGTTATTTTTAACCAACTGAACATGCCCCTGCTGTACAAGCAACCCAAATAGATCAGTGCCAAAAACACAATGGTGAAGAAAATGAGTTAAACTGACTTTTTGGATTTGCATTTTTTTCCTCACTGTGTGCAAGCGAACATCAGAACTAGAAAAAAGCTACATTCACTTATTTACTTCAATTTTTAAAACATAGCATGTGAAAAGATGATATCAAATAATCATCTGTCAACCAGGGGTCCTTTACAGCTCCACTTCAAGTCACTAAACTGAAGCTTAACATTTGTCCACAACTTTCATTGAGAGCTTCTGAACCTCCCCACATCCAGGCTCTGCAAGGGACAGCACAGAGCTCCCTTGACACCCCCTGCCCCCTTCTTTACAGCAGAAAAAAAAATACCATAGGAGCCTCAACTGGTGAGCAAAACCTGGGACGAGCAGGGAGGGTTGCAGCCAAGCCAGCCGCTCTTCTCACCACTCACTTTATGATTTGTTTACTTTGGTGTGGCCAATGACAGTCAGGGGTGGTGGTGGTGGGGTGTTGCACCTTACAGACTAGCTAAAGTACGTCTGTATGTGCGCACCTACCTACGGAGAGGCTGGGAGATGGATGAAGGGAGCTTCAGCTTCCAAAAGCTTGTCATGCATCACACACACACACCCACCCACCCTCCGGCTGGCTCACCGCAAGGTGCCGATGGCCCCCCTTCCCCCGGCCGCGAGGCTGCCCGGGCTCTCCACGCCTGCAGGCGGCCGGCCGGGAGTGGACCCCGCGGGCTGCCCCGTCCCAGTAGCCTCCCTCCGGCTATAGCCCGCGGGCCCGCCCTCCTCGCCCGCCCTGGCTCACCTGCCGCTGCCGGCGCCGCTCCCCTCCCGCGGCCGCCGCGCTCCCCTGCAAGCTGGCGGGAGAGCTCGCTGCGTGCCCGCCCGGGAGCAGGGGGAGGAGCCGCCGCGCACCCGGGAGCACCCTCCCCCAGCAGGCTCCCTCCCGGGCAGCTCCTCGCCGCCTTAAAGCGCCACGCACCGCTCCAGGCCCCGAGCCTGGAAGCCGCTCCCCCACCGACCGTGCCCGGGGGGGCTCCAACTCAAAAGGTACCCCCGCCAGCGAGGGGTCGTGGTACGCTCCGAACGCGGGTACAAAAAGGGCCGGCCGCCATTGGCCGCGCCCGGCCGAGGGGCGGAGGGAGGAGAAAGAGCCGGCCAATAGGAGGCATGGAAGGGAGATCCGAAAAAGAGCGCAGTGAGGCGCCGCAGGGCGGCGTTAAAGGGCCCGCGCCAGTCCCTCAGGTGACAGCGGGGAGCGGAGCCAGAGCGGGGCGTGAGAGCGGCTCGGCAGCTTCTAGTGGCTACGGGCAGTAGTGCCTCCCCTCTAAACAGCTGGAACATCTGGAACGTCTGACACCGTGGCATGACACCCTGGATCAAAAGCTGGAACGTCACACTGGAGCAACAGCTGACAGTGCCCCTGGGGATGCTCCCTAGCTTTCCTAAAGCGCGGGGGAGTGGGGGGGAACGGTTGTGCCGAGGACTGAGGGAGACCTCACCGATACTAGGGGCAGGGCAGGGACATCACTGATGCCATTCATTCAGGATACAAATACATCCCTTTATGGAGTACAGGCTTGGAACAACAGGATCCACTGCCTGAAAACACAGCCTGCACTGCAAGACCAGAGCAGGAGCTAAGCTGTAGCCTCTGAGGGCTTTCCTTGGCGCCTGAAGGCTGGGTATTGCTCGATGAAGCTGTGGGCCAGACAGAACAAAGGAGCAGGAGCAGACAAACACAGGAAGGAAGCCAGAGAAGCCCTTGTACAGTGACCCTTAAACAGTGAAGAGGATGCTTTTGGGTGAAACGCTTGCTAGAAAGAGGCTAGCAACTAAGAGTCAAGGATGTCACCTGCTGTTCGATTCTGGCTTTGCTCAGGGAAACGGGCCACTGCTTGCATTCATTGTACATCACATAGGGCTGAAATGCCTGGCCTCATCACCATTTTCTCCTCCTGATAAAAATATTTTGCAATCTAAAATGTAAAAATACTTTGGTACTGATTAACCCCTTAGATCAAACAAAGTAAAGAGAATTACTGACGGGGCAGGGAAAAATCACAAGATCCTATTCTTGACAAGGAGTGCTCTGGGGAGTGTCAGCATCCAGAGAGAGTTTAAGGCGTCACCATTTAGCTTTCCCACCAGAAGTGACACAATTCAACTCCCCCTTTTTTATTTTCACCTGCCATCCCCTCCCAGAACCACACACGCCTCCAACATAAGCTACACAGTTTTAACTTCCCAAATAGAAGTGCTAGGGACTCTATGGAGCCAGGAGAAAGTTTGCTGTGGATTTTACACAGAAGGCACTTGGCTACTACAATAACAGGCTGTCTCTAAAAGAGATAGGTACATAGATACCATTCAAGAAAGGTAAACAACATAAACTGCAAATAATTCACTGCATGTCTAACAAAATTGTTGCTATGCCACAAAGTGACAAAATATCAGCCAGTCACATTCATGATTCCTACATTACTAGCAATATACCCATATGACAACAGATGGAGGAAGCTCTTTAGCTGATCCATGCTTGGCTCAGTCTACCTTCTTTAAGTGATCAGACTGCCACAAGTGTATAAATTAGAGCCACTGGTTACAATTGCCCAAGAGCTGCAGCATGCTGACTCAGCTTGCATGTTGAAAAACATGGCAAAGACAACATTTGTCCTTACCTAAGCAAATCTGCATATTCATACACATACACTGATCAAATGACAGTAAGAGCTTGATTCACACTGGTCATAGATGTGGCTCTTTGCAGTGAGGCAGCAGCTTGTGTTAGTAATAATAGCTCAGTCAAGATGACCATTCCTGAAAAGACGCTGCCCTCTTAAAGCACAAGACCAATCTAGATAGATCAGATTATTTAAAAGGTGTAGGCAGATGGGGTAATGGCTTACACATGCGAGAGACTAAATAGACTTTAAATAATTCTGTCAGAAGCCAACACATACTGTTATCTTCACTGATTAATGGGCAAGTGTTCGTTCTGTACCTGAACAGCCAGGAAGGGGGTTCTGTCTAACAGCAGTCTCTGTAAAATACTAAGACCCAGAAGATTTCCACAAGTGGGCAAAGCTGCCACCTGTACTCCAACATAAAACAGCTTCTCAAATCCAGTTATACATCTTCTGACATTTTTCTTTATGAGGGCACATAAAGGTTAATGATATGACAGAGTTATTTGCATCATCATCTCCTCAAAATCTGACAAGATTTTTCACACTACTTTATGAGAGCAAAGGTCTAAACTAATTACACTTGGTTAGACAAAACTGCTTCACTTCCCTTACATCTCTGTTAAAGCAATGGGCAGAAATAAAGACTGCAATTTACCCTAAAATCCAGTAAAGAATCTGAAAATATTTAAGATTTCCTTCTGGTGACCTTCCAGAACCCAGCTCTTGCCAGGTGCCTGACCCATTTTTGTGGAAATGTCATCTTAATTAACAGGAACAGCAAATTATAATTTCTAGGTGTCTCTCTCTCAGAATTTCCACATATGGAGGGGTTTTTTTTAAGCAAGTGAAAAGCTAATTTTTAAAGAGGGAGGGCACTAGGGATACTGTATCACCCAGGTAATTAATGCTCCAGACTAATGCTCATGGGCTAAAACAGCAACCAATTCAAACTGACAAATGTTGCACCTTAAGATAAAGATATACAAAATCCACCCTCAATTAGGAGCCAGAAAGTGATAGGAAGTCACTTAGATCCATGCCTACTTAAAAGAGTTTTAATCCTCAGCATAAATAATTTGCTTCATAAATACTGTGCGTTTGAATTTGTTCATAAGACTCACCCATCATTTATTTATGGTTATTGCTATGCCAATTCACTTCCCTCACAGCCACTTGTGATGGCTTGTCTGTTGTAGACCAGGGAAACACACTACCACCCAATGTGTGTGTGTTCACACTTCCCAACTTTTATGGTCTTACTCTTTTAAAAAGTCTTGAATATTATCACTATAAGCCTCATATTCACTCTCTTTTTTTCTCTTGTGTCCTGTGACATTCCTTCCAAATTTTTGGAACAATAGAAGAAAAGGTTAGTGCTGCATGACTAGTCACACAGAGCAGACAAGATCAGTAAAGTCCATAGTTATTTATATTAGTAAAGAATCTCAGTGCTTCAATTTTAGGAGCTCTCTGTAATCGGTCTGTTTTCTCTTTTATTTCTGTTTTTAGACCAGTCAATAGGATTTGTTTGAAGCATTTTTAAATATTAAGTTTTATAAATAGCATTTAATGCAATAAAATATTCATTAAAATGAACCGGTGCCTGCCCATTCACATTCAGAAAGAGGAAATTATTGATTGATTAACAATACGTATTAAGGGCCTGATTTTCCTTTCATACCAGGTTAACTCCACTGATTTCTAATTTACACCAGCGTACATAAGCCTGGCATATTACTAAGTAAGCACAAGGAGTAAGTGTTGTGTGATAAGAGCACACTCCACCCCCTGACCTGCATTGGAGCTAGAGGGTACTATGAGATACTGATCACAGTGGCCTGGCACAGTACCTGCCATACAAATTGCAAGGAGTAGGCAGTGTTGAGATGTTTTTAGGCATTTTATATGTCTCACAGCTACTGAAAGATTAGAAGTGGCTGTTAAAGCAGAGACAAGATAAGATAGCCACATAAAACACTGAACCTATCTGTTAAGCAGATCTATCATCTGACGGTATCTACAATGAAGCAGAATTGCCACCCCCATGGCACAATAGTTCTTAAGTGTCACTGAATTAAAATTGACACTATCTTAATTTAACTGGGTTGTACTTGATAGTGTACGTTGTCCAATATTACAAAGGTGATACAGCAGCTTAAGTGACTTACAGCTTGCTGTAAATCAAAGAAGTTTGCACACAGATCAACACTGTGGGATCTGAACATTAAGGTACAGATGAAACCAAAGGAGGCCATGTGGTCTACCCTCACAAACTCTTATAGCTACTGCCTTCTATGCCAGCTAAGGTGGTTGGTCATCAGGTAGCGTGCATGGTCCAGGTCAGGGGGAACAGAATGACTGAACATGCTAAACTGATTGTAGAAGAAATGCTACATGCGTAGGCGACTGGTAGGGGGTGCACGAGCCTCCCCTGACAGGGCCAGTGCCCCCCCTCCGATGGTCGAAACTGATGCTATCGGTAGGGCTCGTGTCCCCCCCTCCCAACAGGGCCACCGCCATCGGCGGTTTATGCAGCTGCGCCCCCAGATTCAGGAGGGACCAGTCACTCATGGCTACACGCATGCCGCTTGTGCCTGAAAGGCCTATAATATGATGCAGAAGACACCAAATATTTGGCCTGCCCAGGAATGGAGAGAGCTACACATTGTTTAAGCATTTGATTAAAGTACTGCAACATTAATAAATTATGCTATAATTCTGTCCCTTTCTTCCTCAAACACAAGAACAAAATAAAAAAGCCAGATCTGGAACATTATTATGTGCATTAGGCTAAAGCAGAATAGCACATAAGTTTCTAGGAACGCTTTCTGAAAAGAAAAACAAGCACTATTCTAATCTATTTTCAATTAATTTAGAGACAAATTTAAGTTATTAAAAACACCAAAAACAAATGGTTACTTTAGTAATTTGAGAGAGGAAAAAGCCAGGTCAGCAGATTCCATAAAATTAAAGTTTTTATCTTTAGTTTTGTTCTGAACCCTTAACAAAACTACAGTTCCAAACCATAAATTGTGAGGAACAGTCTTCCTGGCTCTACATGCAGACACACCTACCTGGTGCCCTGAGTGCTCATGGCTTTCTCAAGCACCAGCAACCAAATGTGGATGAAGCAGGGAAAGTTGGAGTGGGTTGCTAGGTTTGTATTGTTCCTGGTTTGTCCACAGGTAACAGAACATAACAATTACTGCTGCCTTTTTGAAAGGGCTGCAAATGGAAATGTGTCCATACCCTCTGACAACCTGCCAGCCAGTTTCACTGCTGCTACTGAGGACTGTAGGGACCTTAGGAAACTCAGAAAACACTTGCTAAATTCACTTTGCTATTGCAGAAACATGCAAGTAGCCACCGAGCCTGGACTAAAGCTGTTCTTCAAACAATTACAAGCAAAGGCTGATAGAAGGATAGAAGATTAATCAAAATCCTTATGCAGGGTCCTGGGGAGAAGGGAAAACAATCCAGATGAGTCTAGCTTCAGAATTCATTTGCTTTATATTCCTAATGGATTGGCTCTTTTTTATATACTTGAATTACTGCAAGAGCACCCAAACCCATAAGGTAGTTGCTTTTAACAAAACAAAACAAACATGCAGAGAAACTGAATCACTTTTATGAGGAAAATCCACATCATCAGCACTCTGCAAGCCAGTTGATACACAGAACACGTAAGCACAACATCCCCTAGTAGAGGAAGAGCAAAGATTAATGCAACTAGATGCGTCTTGGTCAAAACAAGTGAGGGGAAAGAAAACAAGGCTAACCAGGTCATGCAGAGTTCTGGTAGAGTTCTTTACAAGCTATAGTAAAGTTGTACAAACTGTGGCATTTGGGGCTGTAAAATCCAAATGTTTTTGTTTGTTATTATTTTGCTTTCATGGCAACTGCTTTGTTGTCTCGAATTGGGCTGTAGAACAAGATGTCTTCCCAAACATAGCAGTGCTGATTATAACTGTGGGGAAGTAACCAGAAAGGTTTTAGATTTTTAAGCATGTCTGATCCTTTTTTTCACTTATCCATGGTAGGGCTCTGTTAGGAAAGACCTCCAAGAAGGAGCAGCAGTGGAAGAAGCAGCAGTGCTAGTTTTGTCAAGACTTTCAAGTGTGTACAGGTGGAAAGGCTGTCTTTTGGACTTCAAAAGCAACAGCCACAGGAAATCAGCATGAAACTTACGTTTTATTCAAGGCCCACCCTTTACCAATGGGGTCATAAACAGGACCTAGAAAATAGATGAGGCCACTTTATATTGAGAGGATTTGTTGATCCTGAGAGTTTAGAGCTATGTGCCATCAAGTGCTAAGGGTGTGTCGGTTGTTTCTAATTTGTGCATGATTTCATTAAAGTATTGCTTTAAGCACCTTAAATCTTCTTCTCCCACAGCCCAGAACATCTGTTAAACATTTTAGATGATAAACGCTGTGGGACTAGGGCCATTTCTTCCTATATATTTATGAAGTGCTTGGCATGCTGGCATTAATCCTGCAAAGAAGTGAATCCATCTGCTCATGTTGATTCAGCACAGGGGGAGGGGGAGGATGCCCAGGGTCCGGGGATCTTACACCTGCACCTCCAGAAATGTAATATAATCTCATCCAGTGCACTGAATGTCCCGATGGAAACTATGTAAGAGAAACCAAACAACAACTGCGCACCAGAATGAACACACACTGAAAATCTATCAGACAAAAATACCCAATTACCTGTGGGTGCACATTTCTCATGAGACAACCACTCTCTCTCTCCAATCTCTCAGTTCTAATCGTCAAAGGGAATTTACAAAACACCTTTCATAGACAAGCCTATGAATTTAACTTCATAAATCTACTGGATACAAAAACCATGGACTAAATATAGACGTTGGATTTATGGCACATTATAACCTGCCTGTTGTCCAATAACCCAGGTAACCTCTCTACATTTTACCAGCTACATTCTATCACTAGTCATTCCCCTCTTTCGTGTTACTTTTTACCTACCCTTGTCTCACCCATTAACTCCCATCCCCTCTGATCTTCCCTGCCACAGACCTTCATTTGCATATTGGCTTAAGCTTCTATTCCACCCAAGAGAGTACACAAACTCCAGCAGACTCTCCCTACGCCTGAAGAGTAGTTGTGCCCAAAACCTCGTAAAGAACAATTTTTCCAACTATTTAGTTGGTCTAATAAAAGGTTTTACTTTTACCCAAAGAACCTTGTCTTCCTGGGGTCTACTCAAGCAATTTTCTGCAGGTTGGCACCATTGTTGGCCACAGCAGGAGACAGCTGCCTACCAAGATTTGCAAGATGCAGAATTCCAAAAATGGAGCCAAGAGGTTTATGATGTTTTAGTGTACTGTACTTGGAAGTGGGGGGAAGGAGGGGGCTTTGGAAAGAGTAAAAGGAGCTTTCAACTGACTACAGAAACATCTCCTAGTACTGAGGAATTTCTGATTGTAGGATCATTTCTCAGAATGGAGAAAGCTCCAATGCTTGCAGTATTTAAAACAGATTGGACAAAGCAGGATTCAGCATAGGGCTCCATCTTGCTCTGGTTGCTGTTGGGGTGAGCAGAAGAACAAATAGTTCATTTCTGATTTCTCTTCTGCTATACTAGTCTAGAACCTCATGCCAGCACTCATACAGGCATATCTTATCTTAGTTGCACACTGAGGGGGTGTATTCTGCCTTCACTATGTAAAGAACGTACACACTCTTATTAGCCTTAGCAGGAACCATATTCAGAAACTTCCCTTTTGAGGCTAGATTGAGCAGACCAGGTAGTATCTGTATTTTCTGCTGGACTGGATCAAGTGCCTTCGGAAGTTGAGGCCTGCTCTTTCCGAATTAAAATGTAGTCTCTCTACCTTCAGCTACAAAAGCCACCCAGGCTCTGAGCATCTTCTATCAGGCTAAACCCCTGTTGACAGCAGAACACAATCCTAGCCCAATAGCCTTAATAAGATTACTGCTACAGATGCCCCAGTGTTGCTGTCTAGCCAAGGAACAGACAAACACCAAGTTTGGTGGGGGTGGGGGGGAAGAAATCCCCTTAGTTTTCATCTGAGCAGTCTGCAGTGTGAGAAGGATTTCAGGACTGCAGTGCACTCATTCTCTTTGTTGTCTTTTCTTTCTGTCCCCACAAAAGCCTCGTGTCCCTCTAACATACCTCCAGATTGTATTATTTGTAATTTTTTTTAAATTTTAAATCCAAAATGCAGTTCTATACTAGAGGGCTCTTTATAGATCCGTACATTCAGCAATAGAGGAGTCTCCCCTGCAGTTTGCCTGTGTGCATGTCTACTCTCCACATGTAGATGTTATGTATAAGAAAACCAGCATGCTATGCTGGAGTAACAGGGATCAATGCAGCATAGCAGTAATCCTAGCTGAGTAGCTGAGGTATCTTTTTAGCTCACTGCAGCTGACAGCTTTGGAGTCACAGTAAGTTACCCTGAATGTGAATCAGCTGCAACTTCCTGCACTCCTTCCAGTTATAAATTCTGTGATGGCAAGACAAACAAATATATTTACATAGCTGTGGCTGGAAGTGTGAATGCAAATACTCATGATAAGGTCTTTGGATCCTGCTAAATTATTGGCAGGGAGCATAAATCCTGGAACCAATTCACTAGCATTTAGATCACGCAGCTCCCAGTGCAAATCTTAGTAACTGATCTGCTAGTATATGGAACTGGTTTAGAGGCTGGGGAGCGGAAACCTGGAAAAGTGTGTTGGCACGTCAATTCTGCAGAACTTTAGTAGATAGAAATATACACCTAGCTATGGTACTTTTGTTGCATGTTATGTGAGGCATACTAAAAGAGACAGGTAACAAAGCAAAATGCTTCCCCTAGAAAAACAAAAGATCCCCCCTCCCCAACTCCTTCCCCCGCAAAAAAAACCAAACCACCATCTTGCAGTTAATATAGACAATAAAACTTGTTTGACTCTGAATCTGTAAAATGCAGACTGGATCAATACTCACAGAGCAGGGCTGTAAAAGAAGGTGTCTCTTCATATATGAAATTCCTTTCTGACAGGTGCTCACAATTCAACAGCATATATTGTGGCAAATCTCCAAAGCAGGGTCCCTCCCCTCAAGCCGTGATTGTGCACAGGCTCATCTTTGGAAACCATTCACTCATACTTTTGCTCCCTGTGCCTCTGGGGGCACAGAATAAAACCAAGGTGAAAAGGAAATGGGATATAGTTTGTGCATCTCCTTCTGTAAGCCTTTCCCACAGCATCTCCTCTGGGTCTCCTGGAGACAGTATGAGGATGGTGCTGGCTGCTGCTTCGTCACTGTTGTCATGGCAACAGAGATGTGGTCTCGGTGGCATGGTAACACAGAGGCAGTAGTAGGACAGAAAATTTTGGTTGGCCTCTCTTTAAAGGCTCCTTCAGACCATGGCAACCTATACATGATTTTTTAAAGTCTATTTTTCTAGAAACCAAGTTTTTGGCTTTGGTGACTCCACTGGTGAGGTTTGAGAATGACATAACCCTGAGAAAGCTAATCATGTCCTTTGAGAAATCTGGTGTCATGTGAAAACCTTCCTGTGGAAAACATCTTAGCCACAACACAAGCGTGTAAGTGCCTGAAGAAACATAGCAGGAAGGGGACTGCAGTTTTGGCTCCCTGAGTGAGACAAAAAGCAGATTTGACATTTGTGATACTAACAAACAATACCCAGAGCAAGAATATTTCCTGTCAATAGCATCTCTGTTGCCCACAGAGTGGGAAGCAGGGTAAGCTGTGTCTACAGCAACAGAGGATCTACACAGTCCAGAGTAGGCAGGGTTTATTTGCTTCTGTTCCCTAAACTGAAGTCTTGCACTTGCTCTTTCAGTACCCTGAAAGACCTATGTCCTACCTGTTCTAAATGTGTCCATTACAGAAATGACATAAATATTACCAGTAAGTCTAATGTCACTGTTCACAGCGTCACCTGCTGGCGGAACCTGAGACTACAACAGCTGTGAACTATGCTGTCACTTTCTGAACCAGGGGTAGGCAACGTTTTTT
>NW_017729022.1:86822558-86834305 GCF_001723915.1 Gavialis gangeticus
TCTGAGTATTGCCATAACTTCTGCTGAGGCTGTGATGGCTTCTAAGTAGTGTTGCCAACCCATGATGGTCTAAGGCAGGGGTAGGCAATGTTTTTTTGGCAGGAGTGCTGAAAAAAACCACAACGTCTACCTTGGAAGGTGCAGCCTGGCCCATGGAGCACCGTCTGCTTGCAGCAGGTCTTGCAGCCTCCCAGCTGCCTGCTGGGAGCAGCCTCAGCTCTGTGGCTGGCAGCAGCTGCTCAGTGCCTGGGCTGGCGGTGGTGTGCCAAGCAAAATGGCCTTGCGCACCATGCTCAGCACGCATGCTGGGGGTTGCTGACCCCTGTTCTAAACCATGCTCTACACAGCATCCCTTGCTGAGAAAAACTGGGATGGCAGGAGCTGACTATTTTGCAGGACAAGGAATAATCCTGAGTACTAGGCTTGTCTGAATTCTGGAAAGCAAATCCTTGGACAATGATTGTGCACCTTTTTTTTGTTTTTGCAAGTTAGACTATTTCTTTTATCTTGTGTTCTTATTAAAACTGTAATGAAGTCTATGCTACTCCCCTCATTGTTTTTTCTTGAGGCTGACTGCTTCTTCTAGTGTACCAGAGTTCTTCTCTTGGGACACTAGTAACAAGCACTGCTTTGTATGCATCTAGGTGACAGGAACAAGAGCAAAGAACAAACAAACAAACAAACCCTACATGTTTGCTCTCCTTTACAAATAATTTGACTCTGGCACAAGGGAAGGGAGGTTTGTCACTCTCCATCTTTCCCAGGCTTTAGTCAGAGGCTCCCTGGAGGAAGGGAGTCTCACAATACCAATTGGATATTTTGTCATTACAGAGGGTCAAGCAGCCTGGAGGTTTTACTCAGAATGGCACCTTCAATCAGAAGGAATGAAAAATTGCAAGTCACCCTCCGCTCCCATCCCAAAACCAGTAGATTAAAAAAATAGTAAAATCGGGCTTTGTTTAAGTGTACGATTCAATCTTTTAGCTTTTCCCCAATGGCTAGTACTTCATATTTATATAAAAAAAAAAATCTTAAAAATGTTATGCATTTGCATGATTCTAAGACAGGGAACTTCAAGAAAAACAAAATTGCTGGTGTTGGCAACACTGAGTTCTCTCCACCAAGCAACTCCATTCCCTCAGGACTGGTCCTAGTGGATCTGAAGCCCCCTATGAAACCAGTTGACTGCTTTGCTACCCTTATCCTAGAGGGCTGCTCAGTGGTTTGTGTAAAATGAGTAGTTGGTCTGCACTCAGTTCCTTGCAGACACATCATAAAAATCCACACGAGGACTAGAACAGATACAATTCTTGCTGGTAGCTGCAAAGGGGACCAGAAGAGGAATGCAGACTGAACTACCGTTGCACCCTCAGGAGGAGGAACGGTGGTTTTGTGTACAATTCAATTCGGTTTAATTTACTGATCTTCTGAAGAACATAGGAGCTCTGTTGCTGGAAAAGGTTTACTGCCTCTGTGAATGTACAGACTTTCTAAATATGGCTGCTACCTCCCTAAGACTGTCTTAGGCAGGGAGGGATTCTCAGGATTTATGAAGGTTGTAGGGCTGCTGTTTGAGATTGGTGTTGCAGACCAGGTTCAACCATGTGACACTGTTTCCTTTTGCTGCTGCATCTTCTAGCAGCTGCTCTGGAGGTGTTTAATGGGATCACAAAACCTCCTCAGCTCCATCATTCATCAAGGAGGGTATAAAAATGACAGCAGCTAATGGGTAGCAGCCCATTGCTCATCAGCTACCTCATCAGCATGATTTCACAAGCCAAATGCTGTAGTGGCTGAAGAACTGGAAATGACACTCAGATCATTAGATTCAGGACAGCACAAAAATAATTTGTCCATGCTTGTCCACTCCCCTAGCCACAAACAAAGTACAGAACTACAGCAACTGTACATTCATAGAACTAGTACACAAATTGCCCACGTAGCTGGAGGGCTGCAATCACCGACCATCCATCAATCTCCCCTCCTGCTTTTTTCACCTTGGCATTAGCAAAAACTCAAACATGAGGTTTCATTTGAATGGAGTTTGTTCAGGACTGGAGACATTAGTAAAAGATTTTCTAGAAAATAAATGGGGTGGGAAATATTACGTGCTCAAAGGTAAGAGATGGGAAGCAGGATGGGTGGTGAGAGTCATGAAGACAGTAAAGGATTGTGTGGTTTGGGCTCTGGTCAGAAAACAGGGTAAGAGGAAAGGGTATTTGACTAGGAAAGAAGAGTGCCTCTAATGGGAATACATCTAGATGCCCAAATCACAAAAATTAGACCTAAAGCTGGAAAAGATCTATTAATTCTTTTTACCAATGCAGATGTATTCAAATTAATTTATCAAGCAACATGATCATTCCTTGGCTGTTTCATCTTATATATAAGCAAACTAAATTATGACAAAGTATCTCAATATATTGCATCTATCCTATCTTCACTTACATTTACTTCACTTATAATTCACTTACTAAATTGTTAATTCCTTTACAAAAATTGCAAAAGTTTGTTTGGCAAGACCTGTTGTCTTTGCTCTTGATACCACTAGCCTGTTTCACCATTAATTTTTCTTTTACTATGTGTTACACTCCTTTCCTAAGGTTTAAAGTTAAGAGGTAAGGGTGTGGGGGTTTAACTCCCAGGATCACTCTTCTTTCCTTTCTTGAAGACTAGGATGCCCACATTTATCCTTCTTCCCTATATAAAGAGCCTCTGCAATGCTATTCTTCATAACATTTCAACATTAATTCTGTAGGAATTTTAAGCACATTAACAATCCACCAGCACCGTAGAATGTTTTATCATCTGGATCCCATGATTTGTATAACTTATTTTCTTCAGCCACTTCCTGACTTTCATAACTACATTTATAAGGTACTTATTACTTCCTACTTGTCTAAACTTTTTATTTAGTGCCCTTGTTACAGGCAGATTCTAAAAAGGAGTTTAGGAGCTCAGAAATTTTATTAATATTAATAATTCCAACTACTTTTCTCTCTCATTCCTACTTCTCATTTATCATTGGACTTTCCATGACTTCATCGGGAGCTTTACCCAAATAAGGCTGGGATAAAAACTTCAAGGATTGGTCCTATGTCTGTAACTAGGGAATGTGATAAAGAATTGTATGCATGGGGGCAAGTTAATGCATACAATGGGGTGCATATCCTATGACAGTAGGGGGAATTTTCAAAGGGGTCATGGAAGGATGTATGAAATCAGCAGGATACAAGAGAGTAGGGAAAGCAGGATGAAACATGGTCTATTACCTAGGGAGGGACAGAGAGAGAGAGCACTTGTGTGCGATTACATTTATGTTAACTCTGATTTTTCAGTTTTAAACAACAGGAGAGTGGGATTCTCTCTCCCCCTCTGTCTTCAGGCAGCTGTGCAAATATTTTATCATGTGATTTTGGAAGCATAACACTGAAAGCCTCTGAATTGTGCCAAGAGGAAAAATGCACTGAAACAAAAGGCTAAAGCTTGGGCTAGACCCAGCTGCCAGGATCCTCCCTCTCTGGCACAGTTAGAAGGGGAAGAAGAGAGAAGCTTTACAGCTCTCACTGTTCACAATGAGGGTCACCCCATGGGCAGAGGTCTCACATCCTCCCTTCCATGAAGGAATGTGGCAGAATAGCAAAGCAATTATCTGTCAGCTAAGTCACTGCTTTCTTGAATAGAGTTGGATTTATCTGCAGCGTTATCTGTATGTATTGGACTGGTTAAAGCTATCCAGTTCCCAGGCTGCAGGTACACTGAAGAACTAACTTAGATTACACACATGTGGTACATTAAGCTCTTTAAGGAGTTTACCTTATGTACAGAGCACATAAGCTGTCTGCAGTTAGTTAAGAGGAATAAATTAACAGTAGTGACTGGGAATCAGGTGAATGCTGGTTCTCCACAGAAAAACCCTCAAGTTCTCACTTCTGACGGATACATAAGCCTATTAACAAATCAATTCAGAGAGATACTGCACTTTCCCTTCCATACAGACATACAAGGTTTCATTCATCGCAGTAGCTAGGCTCCAACAGCAGCTGATGCTGGATTCTCCGCAGGAAATGAAATACAAATTCCCTATAATGGGCCCAATTCTGCAATTTATTGCTATTCAGCAGGGAAAGAGAAATTGAGACATGCTAGGTACATCTACACATGCAATTAGGGTGAAGAAATACACTCCAGCACTATTCGTGCTAGAGCATTTCTCTTAGGAGCATTTACACATGCACATGGGACTGCAGTACACTGACTGCAGGGCAGAACAGTCCCAGGCTGGCAGTGGGTCTTGGGGTTCAGCCCCAGGGCTCCTGGTGGCAGCAGAGAAATAGGCTGGGGCATGAGGGTGCTACAGCACCCCTGCACTGTAGCACCCTCAGGCCCCAACCAGCCCCAGTCATCATCTACACGTGTGTTGCGGCAGCATAAATTACTCTACCATATAATAATTGTCACGGACAGTATTATCCCATGCTGGAGATAATTAGTTTACTGAGTCCTAATATGGGCAAACATGTAGACAGTCACGCTTTACTGCAGAGCTAATTAGTCAACTCCACAGTGAAGCACATTTAGATGCACCCACTGATCATTATTTTATGCCTGAATCATTAACTTGGTGTTTCTTATAAGTTCTAGTCAAGCCAGTACAATAGTCAATGCTATTTGAATAAAACACTAAGTATTCTCTAGAATAATGCTATGCTACAAATCATATGAAGGAAGATTTTTCACCCTGTCCTGTAACAGGAAATTCCACCTGTAGTTATTCAAATGGATATCTACCATATCTTAAATTAATTCAAAACTGAGGAAGAGCTCTCAATGAGTAAACAGCCATTTCCATCCTTCTTCATACAGAATTTCATATTAATAATTTTAATTCTACTTTTCTTGCATTACCTATATTAATGAGTAAACATCTGTACCATGCTTTGCATGGCTGCAACACTACATAAATGCTAGGTATTGTTTATTTATCAGACTATCATTTCTGTTGTTGTTGCTCTCTGGGTGTTTCCCTTTTTCCTGCAGTCTCTTTAAGCAAAAGCCAGCAATGCCCCAACTTCAGGCCAGACTAAACAAGTAGGCACATTTGGGTTCATCATCACTGTATTGTGGCTGCCAAGGGTTTCAGGACTCCAATCCCTTGCCCTATCTAGTGTTTAAAAATGTAGTAAAGGTCTTGTGCCCAATACTGATTTACCAGCACTGCCATCCTGCAGCCAGGCTCAAATTCCAACCTCACTGAAGCTATCCACTTACAGCAACTGCACTTTAGTGATAACAGATGAGTCTCTACTTACTCCATGTGACAGTGGTTGCAGTCCTTTTTCTTTAGCACTCTCCCAGCTAATCCAGTCCTGAAATAAACTGTAACTACTGATTCTAACAGGAATTTTTTTGCAGCTACTGGGATCTGGATTATGTCAAATGGGTCAGTAAGTGGAGCCAGCTTTGACTTCCTTGAGAACTGACTGTAATAATATCCAGAAAGATGAAGAAGAGTGGCTAAAACAGATCTTGCAGGTAGAGATCTGTCCTCTGTTCCAAAAACTTTGCTACTGACATACATGGCCTAGGGAAGGTCACAGAGACCTAAATTTTCAAAAGTGTGCATTAATTTTGGGTGCCCCTATTGTTCGTTGCTCAACCTTAGACACCTAGGGCATTTACACACATGCAGAGAGGCTGCCCTGATGAGCTACAAATCAGAGCGTCAGAGCAGACTTGATTAATTCAGTCTGCTGGAACGCAGAAATGAACACACTCCAGCAGCCTCCAGCGTCATGTGTATCAGCATCCCTGCATTGAATAAATGGTGGCGGGGCACTTTAAACTAAAGCTCAAAAGATCTTTAGTTCGAAGTGCCCCACTCCCATCTTTTCAGTGCCGGGATGATGATGCACATGACACTCAGTCAGGCACTTTTAATTAGTATGGCTCACTAATTAAAGCACTTGTTCACTGCCTCAGCCTGGATTTTCTGAGATGCTGAATACCCAACACTCCAAATGGAGTCAGCGAGCTCCGTGTTTGTTGTCTCCTCAGATCAGAGGTGCTCAATTTACAAAAAAAGAAAAAGAAAGAAAAAAAAAAAGAGGCATTTTATTTTTACAGGGGGAGGGGGGGAGAGGATGAGAGAGGTTTGTTTGTTTGTTTAATTCTGCCCAGAACATAAAAATTCAAGCTCAGTTATTTCCCCTTTTTCATAATAACAACTAAGAAAACCACCAGGCCCTCGATGATGTTGTCACTGTATTTACACAAGTATAACTGGAAAGTAATAACCTATTCTGTTGATGCTACACAAAATGGAAGAGAACCCCATCCCCTTGTCCTTATCTGCATTGACTCCTCAGGTCTTACAGCATCAGAATTCCTTGTCTCTCTAAACTCAGTAGATTTGCCACTGAATACATACCTGGAAAGCAGATCTGAACTAACTAGTTTCTCCTCAGATTGCTTTAGCTACATCCAGAGTCTCTGAAGAGGGGCTTATGCTCAAATAGATTGCAGCAGTAAATTACACTGCCAGACAGGATAAACACTTTTAAAAGCTGCTTTCTTCCTAGCCTTGCTCATAGCCACAAGCACAAAATTACTTCCCAACTGAGAAGGCATAGGGGGGGGTGATGGAGGAGGAGCTCTAGTTTTCAGGAGGATAGATGCTGCCATGTACAAGGTTTCTTGTACAAAAAAGAAGTCAGACAGAATATACTCACTCCAATCAGTCCCGTCCCACAATGCTTCATTCCTTACTTATCCACAGGGTATAAGCAGCTTCAGGCATGGTTTTGTAAGGTATGAAGACAGGCTTCTTTGAACCTTGCCCATTCTGGCTTTTACAGTCCCCAAAACAATGTTGCTAATGGAGACAGCTAGCTGGTCAGGATGGCAAAGGGCCTGTAAGATTTCTCCAGGTGGAGACCCACAGCAACATCCCCTCCCTCGCGGGTACATAAAGTAAGGCAGACAACCAAATGTAATCACCAATGCCTTGGTAAGCCAGCAACTGAAGAGCAGAGACTGGCAGAGAAGAGAAAGAGCAATAAAAGACAGATATACAAGAGGGACACAAATGAATAGTGCAAAGCAAGAGTGAAAGGGAGGGAGCTAAAAACACCTAACTGAGAGGTCATGTATAAAAACCAAACCCCGAGCATCTTCTCTGAGCTGTGATCTCAACTGCTGTTTAACATAAAAACCTGAAAGAAGGGGTTGTACATTCATGCTGGGGCTCACAATAGCACTGGAGCCTTCTACATGTGAATGTTTGTGTGTATAAGCAAGAGGGCAATAGGACATCCATGTGTCAGCAAAGGTAGTACAACTGAAGCCCACACGTGGCAAGGAGAATACCAGTGTCAATGCTGAGGTCTGGGTATGCCAGCAAGCGTGTAGTACCGCCAGCCTCAAGAACCACAAAACACCAGGATCAACTTAAAACATCAAGAGCTTTTGTTTTGTTTTTCCCAAATATTAATTGTTGATGCCTTTTTCTTTGCTCTACATTGCCTTAAGCATTCATTCACTTAGCATTTTTAAGTTTCACCCACAACCTGGAAGTCCAGAATTAATTCTTCCTTTCTTTCCTTCTTCCTGTCCTTTTTAAAGACAGCTAATCTTGCACAGATTCGTGTCTGTCACTATGGGCTTTAAGAAAAACAACAAATACTGTGAGGCTTATGGTAAAATTGCAGAAGTTGCCTACAGTGGTGTAGGTCAGTGTCCAAAGGGGGAACATCAAGGTTGGTGTGGGTTTCTGACAGGGATGTCTACAGTAAATGTGTTGAGGAATGTGTATATTTGCTTATAACGTGGGCCCATGCCTCTGTGTGGCAAAATTTCAGTGAGTACTAGGTAAGTACTCTGCTTATAGAAGCTTAAAATGATGACTGTTCCTCACCATCCTGATTGACAGATGTCTGCTGGATGTGAGCATTAAATGAAGACTTTGATGCAAGGCACGGCTAAAGTCTGATGTCCCAAAGCAGTTTCTAAAAACTCCTTTCACATAGCCTGTTTCCCCAGTGGAGTAAAAGGGACAAAGCAGCAGGAAGGCTGTTCTTAAGGGGAAGGAGATTGGGCAGAAGGTAGAGACAATCAATGACAGCATCCCCTTCTCCTCTTTCACCAAGCAAGGAGAGAGAGCAGGGTGCAGATTCTCCTTGTCTGTGGCCACAAGCACACTGCAGGATCTGGCAATCAGCTTCTTCTGGCTCATTAACCCAGGCTGCTGCTCTGTACAGAGATCAATGTGTCATCTAATAGGAAGAAGCTTCTCAGCTCTGCAGCATTTTACCCACTGATGGTTCACATGATGTTTATAGGCATATCCATCAGCATAACAGCATGAAACAATTCTCTGGGGGTTGGACTAAGTGAATCTCCCCCACTTAATCCTATACAGAAATCCAAATCCATAATAGAGATTAACTATTGAAACCATTGAATCCTACACACGGGCAGCTATTGTTCATGGGTATTGATAATCTTTATGGTTTAGTTGTAGGATAGTTGGACTCTTTTCAGTGTGAATTGCCTTTTCAAGAAATACAGCTTTGTCAATCCCCCAATCTGCCAAAAAAAAATGTGACGAACCCTGCCAATATACCATAGCATCTCTTACTGACCTCCATAACTCATCCAGTGAGGCAGGGGAGGGGAGGGGAGGTTCAGTCCTCATAGTACTATACACCATGAGAGGAAGGAAACAGCACAGAATAAAGTTGAGAGGAAGAATGAAGCCACATCACTCATTACAACACTACATTATATTTTCTTCAGAGGGTTTGGGAAGTTAGAGGGAAATTCTTAGTGGTTCACAAGATAAAACAGCCTGAAAGCTACTGCTGTACCACTTTAAAACAATTTCAGACACTCTAGGCAGAGGCAGGCTTAAGAGATTGAAAAAGAGATTCATCTTCTCCCTGAAATCATCCAGGGATATAAAAAGATGACCAGGACACCAGATGAGTCAGGATGGCAAAGATCCCTCTTCCTGGCTTGAAAGTTTCCTGTTGCAGGTAGGCCTGGATTTTGTAATGGTAGGTTAGTTATTACAGCTGAGCACCAACATAGATTACAGCACATTTGGGAAACAAATGTTTCAGGCCTTTGCTTGAGCAGGGATTGAGGAACAAATTCTGCTCATTTTACATTGAATGCAAACATGTTCAATGGCTGTAATGGCATTGCTCATTTAATGTAGTTAGAATTATAATTAATTTAATTTAGTAAGAGCTATCTTGAGTCAGTCTCTTTGGGAACTCAGAGTTTCTTGATCCCATCTCTCAGAATGACCTTATCTATATTTGAATTTCCTTGGGTGATCACAGCTCACCAGAGCACAATCCTTTCAAAGACACTTAGAACAAGACTACAGATAAGGAAGCTAACTGTGCAAAAGGAATGTTAAATGCCACTTAACTTGAATGTGAGGAATACAGAGTTCAAGTATTAACATGGGTGAGTGACATGAATAGTACTTGTGAGCTATTTAAGGTTCTGTTTCCAATCTCCAAAGACGTCACCAGTCATATTCCACTCTTTCTATTCACCTCACCATGACCTCCCTCTACATTTTTCAGGAACATTGATCACTTAGTTTTTCCAGTCCCAGAATCAACCCATCATGCTCCTTCCCAATGCACACTTAGTTTTCCTCTACTGGGTGGCCTGCCAGTATCCCTTTACCACTACACTGAATGATGGTACATCCTACACTGAACTGCAGGACCAAGGGTATCAATTTTTAGCAGAATCCTTTCAACTTCTCCTCTTCCCCCTCCTCCAAATTTGAACCAAAGCTGTCAACATGGGGTTGTTAGAACTACTTTCTTTAACCAAAATAGTAGCAATAAGTTTTATTACTGAAATTAAGTTATCACGTATGATAATTAATAATTATTAATGTGTATCACTAGTCTTATTTACTATGACTACTACAAATATTATTCCTTTGCTCTTTACTAGGGTCTTCCATCTTGAAGCATTAAAAAAAATATTAGCCAAGTCATAAATTGACCAGTCCTTCTGTGACATATGGGAAACAGCACCACTCCTAACTTATTACCTACAATTTGAGACACAGAGGGCCTGTCTACACAAGATGCTAAATGTGCAGTAGACTATTTCTACCGCACATTAGCACAGCAGGCAAAAACATGCCATTAGTGCCACGTAAGAGACATGTGCCAGTGCCACTGTGCAGTAGTGCCGATTATGGCGCATTATTACTATCTGTTTTTACAGGTACTAAACTTAATGTGGCTCATTAATGAGTAGATGTGCCAAGAGAGATCAAATTTTATGGGTTTAGCTAACTGCAGTTCTTGAGCCAACCAGCTTCATATCTAAGGAAATTTGGTCTAATTTTCACATCTGAAATTGATCTAATCCAAGCAGGCTTGGAATGACCTGTTTTTTGGCCAAACCTGCCTGATTTAGGTGGAGAGAGAGAGAGTGAGAGAGAGAGTGAGAGAGAGAGTGAGAGAGTGTGTAAAAGGTTTACCTGAATTATTTAAAAAGGTCTAGACATCCCTTTGACTAGCCAAAAAATGAATGAAAACAAAATTTGTGCAGCCTATGCTAAGGCTTAAAAGCATGTTAATTAAACCATATTTGCCAACACATTTTGAAACTGGAAAGCAGCCCTTTTAGGGATCCACCATTTGAAAGGCAGAAGGATATAGATTTAAGCAGTTTGGAGTTTCAAAAAGTTCCAGAGGCCTTGACATTTAAAGATGTCAGACTGCCACTGAAATCACAGCAAGTCACTCTTCAGAGATAAGCATTATGAAAACTTACAGTCAGATCCACCTTAGAGAATTTCAAGTGCAAAAAAACCTGACTGAATCTTTTCTTCATCTATTAAAAAAAAAAAAAGAGCAGTGTTTCCCAAATTGTGGGCTGTGACCTCAAGTGGGGTCGCAACATCAACAGATGGGGTCGAGAGGGTAAGGGGCTGTGGGTTGGGACTTAGGGGCCATGCTGAGGAAATGGGATCATAAATAGGGTCATGATGAAGAAAAAAGTTTGGGAAGCACTGAACTACAGACATACCCTGCCTTAAAACAGATGGCCCTCCTGGCTCTGGCTTCACTTAAAGCTGTAAAACTCAGGGAAGACAGCAGTCAGGTTTCTCGTAGTTGCCCTTCTCTCAGTGCTGAAGAGTAGATGCAAATACCCGTAGACTAATTAGAAACCCAAGCTCAGCTTCTTCTGCATCCCGCATTGCTCTGACACCTTCTGAATGAGCCGAAAGAAACAAGGAAGAAAAGGAAGAAAGTGGCAGAGAACCAATATGCAAGAGTAAATACACTATGTATATTCATTTTACACAGACTTCCTCAAAGCTTCCAATGCAACTACAAAAAACTAGAGGAAGTTCCATGGGTGACTGGTGCCTCCCAAGCCTGGAGGACACCAGATCACCTGATCCCCCAGCAGCCAAATCCCCAACCAGGGGCAAGAGAGGGTCCCCCCAGCAGCCGATCACTGAGCCAGCAGCAAAAAAACAGAAGTGCACTTCCGCTGGTACTTTCGGTTTTGCAGCTGACGCTTCCAGGGGGTGCACCCACGTGCAACCCCTATGTGTCGCCAATAGGAAGATCCAACTCCCCTTTTTGCCTAAAAACTCAAAACCACCATCAAACAACTTCCATCTAAACTACAAGAAAAACTACAGAACTTGTTTTCCCCACTACCCAACCCAGGGACTTTTTACATGCTCCCTA
>NW_017729022.1:86835219-86847542 GCF_001723915.1 Gavialis gangeticus
CCTTCCGACCCTTAATCTATGAATCTATGAATCTATAAAAGGTCACAGCAGGCAGCCCACCCTTGACCCATGCACAAATCCAAGGGGACATGCTCCCCATGCCTCCCCTGAGGGCACGCACAGTGGCGGAGAGCTGCCCTCTCACCCTACCCCCCACTTTACCCAGACGAGCTGCCTATGGCTCCATCCCGCTCCTGGCCCCAGGTTCCCATTCATCACCCTGGCTGGGCAGCCCCTGCACCTGCGCCTGTCCTTGCCCCACTCATTCCCTCACCCTGGGGGACTTGATCTGCACTCCCCACCACTTCCATCCCCCAAGCTGCTCCCCCCCATTAGACTTACCTGAAGGAAGTTGGCTGCCTGGCTGTTCTCCTGCCCACATGTGCAACAGCACCCTTGATTTTGAATGTTCCCCTGCTCCCCTACCTCCCCCAGTGATTGGTGGAGGAGCTGCACTTGCAGCTTGCTCCCTGGCAGAGAAGAAAAAGCTGCAGTTTTAAACTTGGCTCCATTTCTGTTTTTCTGGCACTGATTGGCTGAAGGGCCCCAGTGATTTAGCTGCTTGCTACCCACAAGCAAGGAGACAAGAATGGCATTGGGTTTAAAACTGAGGCTTTCACTTTCCTGTCAACCCTGACCCCAGGCCTCACTCATCCATGCATTAATCCACCTATGACCATGGGAGGGCCTCTTGCGTATCCAGCAGCCTATCCCTCTCCAAGCTCCCCAGCTGCACCCTCTACCAGCAGCTCGAGGAACTCAGGCCAGTGATGGCCATGCCAGCTCCAGAGCCCTGACACAAGGTGTAGCCAGCCATGCCAATACTGGCTGTCAGCACCACCTGCTCCTCCCTGGAGTGAGCCATGGATGGATGCACATCCACCAGACCCTATCCCACCATCCAAGGACACCATCTGGAGCTGCATACTATGCCAGGACAAGACATGAAAAACCTGCCAACATATCTCCACCACTCTCACAATAACTACACCCCACAGCAGAACTATCGCCATTCCTGGCTTTTACACCTTCACCTCCAGAAGTGTAATACATCTCATCCAGTGCACCAAATGCCCTGATGGAAAATATGTAGGAGAAACCAAACAACTGTGTACCAGAATGAACATGCACCAAAAATCTATCAAAGACAAAAATATCCAATTACCTGTGGGTGCACACTTCTCAAAAGATAGCCACTCTCTCTGATCTCTCCGTTCTTATCCTCAAAGGAAAGCTATAAAACACTTTTCGTAGATTAGCCTATGAACTTCATTTCATAAATCTACTGGACACAAAAAAAAATCATGGACTAAATATAGACAATGGCCATCTGATAACCCCAGGCAACCTCTCTACATTTTACCAGCTACATTTTTTCACCAGGTCAACATTCCCCCCTTCCCTCTTCCTCCCCACCTACCTGTCTCACACCTATCATCACCCATGGCCTCTGATACTCATTGCCACGTATCTGCATTTTCACAGACCTGCATTTTGCATATTGGCTTCTATTCCATCCAGGAGAACACAAAACAAGAGCAGACTCTCCCTATGCCTGAAGAAGGCTGTTTGTGCCCAACAGTTTGCAAAGAACAATTTTTCCAACTATTTAGTTGGTCTAATAAAAATATATCTCATTTCCTCAAAGAACCTTGTTGTCCAGTGCAATGAGGCACTAATATTGGCCATTTAAAATTACGTGAGGAAATACCCAAACAAGGATATTGTTCAAGGACAAATTAGAAAAATAACAATTTATGAATTCTGTCCTCATGGTCCCAAAAAGAATGTGGAATGGTGATAAGTTCATTCAATAAGACACGTGATAAAAACACAGCATCATCAGAACTGTCTTTTTAGCTAATCCTATTCTGAGTGTAGACACTGTAACTGTTACCTAGCAACTTCACAGTACAGCTTTTATAAACTAACCTTCATTAACACTGTCATGAACGTCACAAAGCCCAATTTAAAGAGAACCTGAAAAAGAACAATGAAATGCTAATGCTAAAGCATTTAACCAATATCTAACGTTTCCTGTACTCTATTTTTCAAGATTTAGCATGTACAATGTCAATAACTTACAGTGATTACTACTGAAAAAATGGAGATATGTTTGAGATTAAAATGAGGGTGGGGGGTGGGAACCGCAGCCATTAAAAAAAATCCAAAAATTATTTTCCAAAGTTCATTATCTGCCTTCTGTCTGCATTTATGGTTCATGCTGGCAAGTCGTACTCTGCAATCATGAGGCAAAAATATACTTTAAAAAAATGTAAGTCTTTAATAAACTGATTTCAGCAGGTGGGTTTTAAGGAAACAAAACAAAACATTAAATATCATAAAAGTTGGCAACTTTGAATTAAAGATAGCAAAGAGATGCAGGACTTTGCAAAGATTTCATTGACCAATACTGGCCACCATTGTTAGTATTTTCTGAGAATTAAAGAAAGGCTGGTATAAAGGAAAAGGCTGGTCATCATAAAGTGATCAGAAATACTACCCACCAGTGGACATTATTGTTATTATAAACAATTAAAAAGTAATTATTTTTATTATTTGGATGTTGCCTCTCAAATTCTGTGACCTGTTGACATAGTTCTCTGCTTATTTAGCGTACAGCAAAGCACATCTGCAATATAAAGTCAACCCCCTTTATTCTAAAATGTTCACCTAAACATCATTTCAAGTAACCCTTCATTCTACATTTGAAACACCAACCATTAAAAAGAGGATCAGACGACTGCCTTAAAAAGCATAAGGTACCTATAAATACAAATACTTTTCTCTATATTTGCAGTTCGTATCTGAATCTAGTTTTCCATGTAATAACCTTTACTGTTTATCTAGAACACTCATTTCCCATAGCTTGCAAAGGTTTTCCAAGCAGCAACCAGAATAAAGTCAAATGCTTTAAAAATAGGACAACCTGACTGTAAATATTAGCAGGTGGTCCCTGGTCAAATAAGCCAGCTGAAACTACTTCAACTTGGTCTTTAAAATTTACTAGATTTCTAGTTGACTGTTTCCCTCTAAAAACTATGTACATTCAAATGGGAAAGCGGGACCTCAGTTTTAGCTTTTTTTAAAAGATGTATAATAGGAGTATCCAAACTGCACTTACCTGAAAGCTGAAATAAGAACTTGCCAAAAACTAGAGGGTGCCTGGCATTTGGAACACAGCAGATTGTAAGCTGCCATCTTTGTATTTAACTCAGAAATCTTGCCCTTAAATTTAGGATTCAGATGTAAAGCCCTATCCTAATCCAAATAGCCAAAACAGGTCAAGATGCAGGCTTATATGCCAGGATATATAGTTCCTGTGGGTCACACTTCCCTATCTGAAATATAGCTGGCTTTAGACTAAATTGCTGAACTCCATGGCTATCCTAGAGGCTGTATTTTGTTTGCTCTGGTTTCTGATGCAATCTGTGCCATCTGTCTTCACACAGACCTATGAGATTTCTTTTCTCTTCAAATCAAATACAAGCCCTCACTTTCCAGCTCAGTCTTCCTAATGCTACTAATCTCATATTAACAGCCTACAGACATAGAAGAGGCCAGAAAAAGTGAGGGATTGCCAACTTCCAGCTGTGCTGCCTAGTGACTCTGTGCTAGTCAGATCTGGATTAATACTTGGAGTGATTTGCCCCAGAAAACTGTTACAGGTGCCTGTATCTCTAGATCTCCTTCAGTAGTGAGGAAAAGAAAGCCCTTCAAATTTACAAATAATACAAATACAAAACACATCTCCTTAAACAACTTACATTCACATCAGTTTTTTGCTGCAGAAAAATCACGATTACAGCAACTGAAATCCTTGTCTGGACAAAGAAACCTCTAGCCAAAGATAAATGTCTTACCTGAGGCAAAAGGAATCAGAACTTGTGGTAGAGGTGATCTCTCTTATTAAGCCAACTAGATTTTTGGGAAAAAAACAGAAGATTTAATTGCAAGCTTTTGGGCACAAGCACCCTTCTTCAGGCGTAGGAGAAACAAACACATGATAAGGTACTCTAAAATATCTCTCTCCTCCTGTCTGTTGATAAGAATTATTCTCCCTCCATTTAGTTCTTTCTGATCCCAGAAACTATTCTCTGGAAGTCAGGCTTTGTCTGGAGGGGTACATTTATTAAAATAATCTGAGGTTTCAGTCTCCGCTGATATACAGGAATAGCTCCCCTGTGTAGTCTTGCGTTCTGGTAGGAGAATGGCTCTGTCCTACCTAACTCACCTTGCAAGCAAAACAGACAAAGAGCTGAAGGGAGGGAGTTTGAAGCAATATAACTGTACCAGTCCTACGATGATACAACTGGTGAAACATTGGCTTAATCTGAGAGAGACAAGTCTCCTCAAAACTGCTACCTGGCTGTTGGTTTGTCTCTCATTTAGAAGTAGAAAGGCACCCGATTTGATCTCTCATTTAATTTTGCTTGTTAACCCATTGCCAAAATCATGAGCGAGGCCAACTGAAATGAACCTGTTACCAAGTTCCAGCTGTTTACAGCATTGATGGTAACTAGTGGGGGGCTGCCCTTGCAAGCACCAGGCTATAGGAATAGGGAGAGAAGTACAAAAACACTGCACCGTCTCTTGGGAGAGCAGACCTGGATTTTCACCCTGGGATTTACTGAGTGTCCTCCAATCCAGCTGAGCTTCCTAGCCCTCAGCCCATCTCTTATGCAAACCAGATGTTTCACAGCAGTTCCACCTCCCTCCAGTCTTGTGTCTCTGCCTTGATCTTTGCCTTTGTGCTTCATTGATTGGGGCATTTGCAGGGAAACAGGGGCTCAGAGGAGCTCATTTGCTTCCGTTGTTAATTTCCCCACATTAAAACAACTTCCTGCTCAAAAAGACAATCAAGCAACTCCTTCTCATATCACCAAGACCACACTGCTCTCTCCTTCCAAGGAACAACATTCTCTTGGCTATATTCTTAGTAAAACATGTTTGAACAGTATGCCTGCTTTTGCGAGCTTACCTTATTCCTCTGCTCTCTCCTCTTCCTGGCCCTGCTCTCAGTGGGGTGTATTTTGTGACTGTTAGTCTCTTTCAAAATTGATTCCTTATCCATATTTGGGAATTCGTGTTGGGCACTAGTAGGGCAACTGATTTTTCTTCTACAAGTGCACGCTGGGAGTTGTAGTTTCCAACAAGGAAGGTTTTCCAGCATGCAAACAGGAAGTATTTGTAACAAAATAAGAAGCCCTCTGAAAGGGCCTGCTGAATTGGTGTGACTGTTTAATTAAACTATACCTTAAAACCAAACCAGAAAACAAAAACGTTGTGCTCTTTGGATCTCTACTGAATCTGTCCAGGATTTCATACCGCAGTCATCACCACAGCACAAAAATGCCTCACAGTTATCATCTCTACTATGAGTCCTGATGTTATCTTTTATTAGACCAACAAGATTTTTGCAAACAAAAAAACCCGACAAAAAAACCCCTCTTTCATTGCAAGCTTTCAGGCACAAACACCCTTCATCAGGCATCAGAGAAAAGATTTTAAAAGTTCTCTTGGGTAGAAATGAAACAGGAGAACTTTTACAATCTTTTCTCTGATGCCTGATGAAGGGTGTTTGTGCCCGAAAGCTTGCAATGAAAGAATCTTTTTTTCATAAATCTTGTTGGTCTAATAAAAAGATACCAACTGTGCTACAAGTTCTGATTGCTTTTTCCGTTAGGCCAACATGGCTACAACCTGGATACCTGTCACAGATAACATGGCACATTGCAAAGATGGGCTGGAAAGTTCTACAATTGCAGAATATCTGCCTACCTTCCTATGGTAGGAACAGCTGCTCTTCTCTGCCACCATCGCATCACTATATGGAAAAAGCACAAAAATAACAACCAAAAGTCTTGGGTAAGGCTGAGCTTTTAATCACACAGGCAGTACCCCCAAATTCTGAAGCGCACACATGTTGCAGGCATTATGTTGCGGAGCTCCTACATTAAGTGACTGTACAACAATGGGCCATTAGTGATTCAGATAACATAAAATATTCTGTCTGTCCTGTGGAAGTATGTGGTTGGAAGGAGTTCTCTCACCATGATACCGATTCCTATGTAAATTACACAATGTTTGCAAACATGCTAGGGTAAGAGTGATATTGTAATATTGTAGCCATCATGGTCCAGAAATTATGCAAGAGTAAAAGATTTCTTAGGGTGACATCTTTTATTGGACCAACTATGTAGTTGAGAAGAAGTCGGACAAACTTTTTAAAATAAGACATTTTTCCTCAGATCTCTTGATTATAGGAAGCTAGGCTCTGCAAGTGAAGCAAGCAAAGTGCTGTGCTTCCTATAATCAGAGACCTGACTGAGGAAGAATGACTTTATCCCAGCTACAAGCATATGTAGAATTTGATAATATGGCATGCACATTGTGAAACTATGGTGAAAAAGCTGATTGTCATGCCAAGTTTGTAGCTCAGACAAATGGTTTAATCAGTTTTAAAAAACACAGTTGTAGAAGACAAGCCTGAATACTCATGCAAAGAAAAGACACTTGAGGAAAACACTTGGGGGTTGGACCTGATGATCTGTTTAGGTCCCTCCTGACCCTAAGCACTATAAAGCCATTATAATTATGAAACCGCAATGGGGTGTAAGAGGCAGAGAGAGGAAGGCAGAAATTTATCTAGTACACTATAAAGCTATTGGCACTGGTAGGCTTAGAAGGGAACTATATTCAACCCCCCTGCAGGGCTTTGAAAGAGTATGAGAGAGAAACAGGAAGAAAAACAGGAATTCCTCATTAAAGAAAACCAGAAGTCTGACCTTACCGTAAATGGTTTCCCCTCATTAGCTCAAAAAGCATCAGCCTTATTATTTGGGAGGAAAATAATGGGATCTCAACTTTAGCTAATTACCTTTTGCCAATAAATGCAGTAGCTTCAGCCTGACTCCAAACCCTTAGTCCCTCTTTTAAAATACCGTAGCTCTCATTTATCTGAACCCTATGGAAACACAGGGAAACCCATCCCCTGTTCAGATATACAAAATGTTCAGATATGCAAGACATCTCTGATATAAAACAGCATCAAACATGAAGAAGAAGAATAAACAAAAACATATTAAACAGTCCAGGAACATTATTATAATTATTGCAAAACCAACTTAAAAAATAAAACCTGCATGTGCGCTTTTTAATTGCTAGTGATGAAGTTGGGACTTCATACAATCCAAGTGTTCAAAAATAAGGGGTCCAGATAAATGAGGGTCTAAAACTTTTTGGCTAAATAAATGTATATTCTAGTTTTTTGTATGTTGCTCGTGTGACACCTTGTGTTGGGAACAAGAAATGTAATCTGCTAATCACATTGATTCTAGCTGCTTTGACATTTTTCACTCCCTTGAGGAGAGCTGAAGGTGGAGAACTTTGGCTTGGATTCAGTTTTTCCACAGAGCCAGTCTTGTGCACGTTTAAGAGGTGAGGAACTTGACCTTTGCTGTCAAAGAAGTAAAAGTCTTTGATGAACGTTGCACCTTTGCTGGAATCAAAGCCAAGCTTTCAGATCCAGACCCTAAGAGACAGAGGCAAGATACACATTAAGAAACACACTGGCTGCTTCTCCTGCACACACAGATCTGTAAAAATAAGGTAGGTCCTGTCTCCAAGGACAGTGTGGATTTTCTGATTATAGTACTGCATACAATACTGAAAACAGCATGACATTTCTACAGGTAAATGAAAAAAGCTTTCTGGCTTTCCACTGCACAAAATAAGCCAAACAATTCTCTATATGAGTGATTTTCAGCTTGTGGTCCACAGACTGCTGCAGACTATGTCTAAGGGGTTCATGACAGATTACAATAATCAGCACCATACCTAGACTTTTGGCAGCCCTGGGCAAACTTTTAGTATCGGGTCCCCTTTTGCCAGAGATAATGATGATAATAATTTAAAAATTACCATTTTCAGGTCCCCTTTTTGTTTGGGCCCCAGGCAGGCGCCTGGTTCTCCCACACCTGTGTCTGGTCCGGACTATAATGAAAAAAGGTATAGGAATGCCCACACTTACAATTCAAGGGGGGTGGTACCTTCATTTGAAATTTCCAAAAGGGTCCACATCTCTGTTTAAAATTTTTTTGGGATTTGCAAGTGAAAATAGGTTGAAAACCACTGCTCTCTACCACAGCTCATTTTAAAACTTTATATAGAGCATGAGCATGGATGAGTAGGTTTCATCCTGCACTATTAAGTACTGGTAAACGGTGGGAGTTTTTTTTTTGCCTTTCCTCTCAATGGACACGTTTACATATGCACTAATGCGCTTTAGTTAATGCACATTATATCTAGTACCTCTGGGCTTGTTCAACGAGCTTTAGTTCAAGCACCCCCACCACCATTTTGAAGGGCAGGGACATTGATATGAGAGATGCGGGAGGCTGCTGGTGTGCAGTAGTTACCATGCTCCAGCTGACTTGGTTAACAGTGCATTGGAGCAGCCTCCGTGCTCATGAACAGGCACCCCCTATTGTCAGGTACCAGGAAACTGTGTGTTAGCCTGGCTTAATGTGCATTAAATAAAGCAAATGCTTTTTAAGTGACAGATAATATGCATTAGCCTATTTTAACATGCATTAAGTAACTAGTACAGTTTTAAATGTGATGCTTTAATGCGCATTAAAATAGGTTAATATGCATTAAAGTGGACATGTAGATGCATCCAATGAGAAGTTTCAGGCTCTGACAAATATGAATAAATGGTTAAGGTTAGCAGACCTCACACAAGGGTTACACATTCTTAAAAAGCCATCTTGTAGTTGTGTTCAACTGAGAGTTGTGTCACTGACGTTTACAGAACTCTTACCTTCTTTAATATTAAATGCAAAAAAATAAGGCTCAGTTAATCCAGCACTGTGGATGAGACTGGATAGTCTCAGAAAGACCTTTATTATGTCTCTTACAATGTACTACTCTTTTGTACATGCGTAGTACTGACTAACTTTATGCAGGTACCACCCTGATTAGTAAATGCCCTTAAATCACAGACTCGTTTTTTACAATTTATCTGCTAAAATAACCCACCCTCAATTTAAGGCCACATAAAAAAATCATTAATTTTACAGGAACAAGTCAAGCTATGACTTTATTTAGCTCTAGCCGACTCTTGATTCTTTGTGTGTAGATGATGTTAGTTCCCATATATAGTAACAACAATAAAATAATTTAGATTTACAAAATTCTACTCCCCCTGTAGCCTACAGAAAATAACTTTTCATTTAGAGATTTTCCTCCCATTATGTTTTCCCATTAAAACTTCCCCTGGAAGCCTTGAGTCTGATGGTAAATATTTAGGACAATTGTGCATGTCAGACTTAAAAATGCTCAAGAGGCAAGGATTTTTTAGTAGCATCTTTTATTGGACCAACTGTATTGGGAGAGATGTTGTACAAGCTTTCAGGCACTGACTGCTTTCTCTCGGTCTGAAAACAACAGATGTAGCTTGACATAAATAACAGACAGAACAAAGCATGTGTATTACCTTATATTGTAGTGTTGTAGCGATGTTGTAGCCCTGATAGTGAAGTTGTAGCCCAGAACATATGAGAAAGGCATGGATTTTTTGGGTAATATTTTTTATTAGAGCAACCATATATCATTCCTGTACAGTTAGTCGAATAAACCTACATTATTCCAAAAAATCCTTGCCTCTTGCATATTATTTGGTATGTAATTTTTGTAGTTGGCATCTATAGGTAGAAAAGAACTAATCCAAAGCTATGCGACTTGATTTTTGGTGATGCCGAGCATTTACAGTTCCTGTTAAACTCAATATAAGGTTTGCCTATTAAAATGTTCTGAAAATCTGACCTAAGGTCCTACAAGTCAGTGGCAGAGACCAGAACAGAACACAGAACTTTTGACTTCTAGTATCAGTCCCTTTTATGCAGATCACAGTACCACATGTTTAAAAAAATATCACTACCACAAAATAACTGAAGTACCTATAGTAATATTAAAAAAAACCACTTGCAGGCCTTCTACCTGGATTAGAGAGAACCCGCTTTCTTATTTAAATAATGTGAGGGAAAAACAATTAGGTGGCAACTTGTCAGCAGGGCTGTAACTACAGAACAACCAGTGTCACAATGTCTCACATTTTGCATAGCAGTTGAGCTGCTGAGCAAGTCACTGTCTGGTTAAAACTGAGCAAGCAGCTACAATTTTTGTCAATGCACAAAAACTGTCAGTGACAGTAGGGAGAAGAATGTGCTAGAAAGAAAGGATGTGTGCTAAGAAAGGTATGCAGGGATGGGTGTTTTTATTTATATATGGTTTCAGAAAAATACTCAATAGTGAGAAATTTATTATAAATAACCTGCAAATAATCAGTCGTAGTAGTAGTACTAGTAAAAATAATGAATATGCAAGTAACAAAGGGTATAAAGAATGTTTGGGAAAGAAAGTGTTGTTGGACTAATGCACTACGTCCCTGAATGTCTCAGCAAGACCTTGGACTATATGATCAATAGAATAGGAAGCAAGACTCAATTGCAAGGTAACTAGTAAATTTCTTAATATAAGAGTGTGTGCGCGCTATCTGTTGAATAAACCTACAGTAGAGGAGTGGAAATTCCTGTCTCTTGAGTATTCTCTCTCTCGACAACCCACTGTTCCCAAGATTGTGGGGTCATGCCTCCACCTTGGTTCCTGTTTTGTTATTCATGTACTGTAACCAAAAGGAGTTTTTTAAATACCTGACTGATTTTCAGAGATCCTCAGGTCCAGCTGATTTCACCCAATGCTGTGGGTGCTCAGAACTTTCTAAAATCAGGCCCTGGGTCAAGAGCCGTCTCTGATCCCTTGGGTGTTTACTGTAGAATTACATGCCACAACAAATGGAGAGGTGGGTAGCCATGTTAGTCTGACGTCAGACAGAACGTGAGAGTGAGAAGTCAGACTGAGAGTGGTTCAAAGAGGCATAAGCTTTCCTAGGTGACAACCTACTTCATCAGGTGCTACATATAGCCATTCATAGCATTTGATTAGAATAATACAATGTGATGAAAGAGTCCATTGCATAAAGAAGCTCATGCCCACGGGCGGATAGAGAATGTTGAAAAGGGGGTGCAGGGGATGTGGTGCACCATCACATAACACAACACACATTTTTCTCCAAGTAAAAATAAAATAGAAACTTTACTAATATGGCACCCCCCTGACTATGGCACCCTAGACAGTTGCCCATGTCACTCACCCCTAAGGCCAGCTCTGCTGGGTTGTGTCCATTTAGCTCCTTGGATGCATTCAAGGGCCTCTGGGTGCTGTCCAGTGCGCTCTGCTCTGTGTCTCCTCTGCCTTGGTGCAGTCCTGACTGAACCCATGACCTTCACTCCTGCCCCTGTTATGTCTTTTATGTGATTCCAAGCCATTGGTCATATGCCCTTAATGCCCCCTCCCCGACACTAAAGGGGGCTTATAGCATTGGCCTACGATCTGGAATGGCTCAATCATGGCAAATGAGAGTTTGCTCATAAAATAAGCAAATGGGAAGGGACCTCAGGAGGTTATCTAGTCCCACCCCCTGCTCAAAGTAGCACCACCCCCAACTAGACCTTTTTTTCCCCCCTTTGTAACAGTTTTGTATTCCAGGTCAAATCAGCCAAATCAGTTCCGAATCCTTTTCAACGTGACACTACAGCCAACAAGTACCCTCCACCCCAGATTTTGCAGCCAGAGGCTTCAGATACTCCCAAATCCATTGGCAGGCATTCTACGTGCAGGCCCAAGTCTGGAGGTTTGGGGTTTGGATGGTCACTTGCCTTTCGCCAAAGGCCACAGGAACAAGCTAGGGAGCAGTCCCCCAGGTCCTCCCTCCGGTGGGAAGCTGGCCAGCAGGGAGCTCATTACAAGACTCCTAGGGAGGGTGTCCTCTCTGCAGTGTCTTGGACAGGGGTGCACCTTGCAGTACACAGTGCCCAGGGCTGGATTAACCCTTTAGTGGGCCCTAGACCAACAAACTCATGGGCCCCCAGCTGAAGATGAATTAAAAAAAAAATGTTATTCTCCATAATTAGACTATGTAAAATAAACACAACTCGGCCCCTTCTTCACCTAGGGCCCTGGGCACGTGGCTAGGTTGATCCGGCCCTGCCAACGCCCTTTAAAATCCCCCGTGTTTCGGGTAACAGACCAGTGCAGCGACTACACTCGCTCTTAGCCCACAAGAAGCCGCGAAGCTGTTTCCCCCTGGATGCTAGGTCATCGCAGCCAGCGCTTGGTCTAGCCGGGCCCTAGCCCCCAGGGATGGACACCCCACAGCCCCTCTGGCTGCCTACCCCAGCACTTCACTCCCGCTCTCTCCC
>NW_017729022.1:86847835-86848152 GCF_001723915.1 Gavialis gangeticus
TTCCCGGCGCCCCGCGCGGCGGGCCGGGATCCCGGGAGGCGGCGGAGGCGGTGGCTGGGAGCCATGAAGGTTTCCGCGGGCCCCGCCGCCGCCGCGGCGTTGCTGGAGGAGGCCGCGGATCTGCTCGTGGTGCACGTGGACTTCGCGGCCTCTCTGGACGCCTGCGAGCGTGGCTGCGACCTCCTGGCCGGGCGCCCCGGGTACGGCCACGGCCCGGGAGGGGCGGCGGGAGCCCTGCTGCGTGCCCGGGCACTGCCGCCTGCCTCCGCTTGGGAGCCGGGGAAGCCTGAGCGCCCTCGGCCCCGCCAGAGGCATCG
>NW_017729022.1:86853152-86860676 GCF_001723915.1 Gavialis gangeticus
TATTCATTTTCAGTCCATGGGGGAGGGGGTCTGTGGCATAGGGCAGAGCAGCAGATCGGAGAGGAAGCACATGGGGGAACAAAAAGTGGGGCAGACGACTGGGTGGGGAGCAGAAAGCAAAGCAGCAGTGCAGGCAGAAAGCAGAGTAGCAGGCCAGACAGAGAGCACAGGGCAGGGAGCAGAAAGCAGAGCAGCAGATTGGACAGGGATGCAAGGCAGGGAGCAGAAAGCAGAGCAGAGCAGCCGATAGAGGAGGGAACACAGGGTAGGAGGCAAAAAGCAAAGCAGCAGATTGGGGGAGGGGATCAGAGTGGCCCTCAAAGAGGGTGTCAGGCTAATTTGTGGCACATCTGTCAAAAAAGTTTGGCCCACAGTGCACCAAGGTATTTAAAGGAAATGGAGAGGGGCCTGGTGATGGTGGTTTCCTGGAAGAAGGGGTTAAAGTTAGTCCCAAAAGTAGAACTGTCTGGTTTAAGATGCACAGTGCGATACTTTGAAAGTCTGCAGGTGAGCAGAAGTTGTTTTGGTTTTATTTGTATTTTATTTTTGTTCTTAGTTGCCATTTTATTGCTGTTCATTGTTTGTGTAACACAGCCATCCAGTGTCCCCAGCTCAGACCAGCACCTCCTGGTGCTACCTGCTGTAGAAACATTGGAGGATACAGGCTGTCAGTGAGCCTGTAGACTAAATAGATGAGATCAATCAAAGGCGTTAGAAACTTCCCCTTTTGTAAAGGGAGAACTGAGGCAGAGAAAGATTAAATGACTGGTTACAGGTCCTGGGGATGTAACCAGAAACTGAATCCAATTTCATGGGTTTCAGGCCAGTGCCTTGGGAAGAAGACAATCTTTTCTCACTGAATTTTGTTTTGGAGGTTAAGGACGGGGTTGGTTTTGAAGAGTGTTTTGTAAACCATGTATTATTTAATTTGGAAATCCCAATAATTATCCTAATGCTAAATTTATATTGTGATTGCAGTACTAAAAATAATGATGCCAGTTTTTGTCATGCTTTTCTAGTAACCAGATTACTATTGGAGTGTGGGTTTTGTTGTTAACACCCTGAATGAATGTTTAGATATAACTGGGTTTATTTTAGTTTCATTAATATGTATAAATATGGACAAATCCTTATTATTATTAAAAGGTCTGTGCACATTTATGGCATGAGGAATCTGACCTTAATATTTCCATTCATGCTGCTGGAAATGTGTATTAGCTGAAACTGCTTTGAAACCACATTTCTCAGCAAAGTGCTCATTTGGCCTGTTTCATCCATTGGACAGCTCAGAAGAAGTGAAATGTTCCCTGTGCATTGTGGGGATCCAGGCCCTGTCAGAGATGAACCGGTGGAGAGAAGTACTTTCTTGGGTCCTGCGGTATTACCACACCCCTGAACATCTGCCTCCAAAAATCTTGGAGCTGTGGTGAGTCCCTGCCAATAATTTCTAGATGTGCTGTCTGAAGTAACCAGGTACAGCAACATATCCATTTAGCATGTTCTGTAATTTTTCTCCTTCCTTTTTGCCACCCTTCTTTTTCCAGCCTTGCATGAGAGTAGGACTAGGAGGGGAGGCAGCTACGGCCCCAGCCCTAGGCACTGTGTCTGTTGAGAAAGGGGTGGAGAAGTAGCTGCTGCTGCACTGGTGGCTGGCCATGTCGCTGACATCAGCAGCACAGCGGCTGGTACTGCCCCATGTACACCATCTGTGACCAGGGTGTGGAGCTGTCCTGCTATGCCTTTGTTCAGTGGAAACCTTTTTAGAATGAAAGAACAAGTAGGACACTTCATTCTCTGCAGCATCTTTTATCCTTGAAGGTGTCAAGAGGGTAACAGCTTGTGTTTGTAATGTTTATCTTTCTTGTATTCTAGTATCCTTTTATATAGCAGAGTGAGGGAGCCCCATGTGATGTTGGAAGTTGGCAATGACTGGTTAAGGGATCTAACCAACAAAAGCCTTCCTTCATATGGCACCGTGATGGAGCTTTATTTGTTGCATGTGCTGCTGCCTCTTGGACAGTTTGCAGAAGCAGAGGAACTGGCACAGAGCTGTGAAGTTTTTGACAAGGAGCAACAACTCTTGACTCTCAGTACCATTCATGAGAGGAGGCATCAGTGGGTACACCACGAAGAGATGCAGTCAACTCCCAGAGAGCAGCCTGTCACAGTGAGGGAGAGGGCATTGGGTAGGTTTTCTCTTCCTTTTCATACTCCTGCATTTTTCTTGCAGGTTTTAGAAATGCAAGCAACTGAGATTGGGCCAAAATAGTTTTTTAGGTGTCCAATAATAGTCGTCTGTCCCCTTACTCTTAGTACTTTCTGAATTGCAGTATCCATTGTGAGGTCACATCTCTGATAAAGCCCAGGCAAATCTGGGGAAACCCAGAGATGAATACAGTGTTTCTTTTCTTAAAGCTGCCCTATGAAGATTGCTGTGGGAATGCAGAGGCTGTACTGTATATTTATGTATTAGCGTTTATATACCACACTTCCCAACAAAGGCTCAGAGTGGCTTACAGAAGATCCCAGACTTTAAAGATCATAATGGGACATATGGGAGAAGATGGTCATGGCAGGGCCCAGGCCTTTTAGGTCAAAACTGGCACCCTGAATTGCTCCTGGTAAGCTACTGGGAGCCAGTGCAGACTCTAGTGCGCTAGTTATGTGACTCACCCCCATTAGAAGGCTTGCATTCTGCTCCAGCTGCACCTTCGGCTGGTCCTTGAGGGCAGCCCCACAAAGAGCACATTGCAGTAGTCTGGCCTTGAGGTTATGAAGGCATAGATGATGGTGGCCAGATCTCAGTTGGAAAGAAAAGGTTGCAACCTTTATACCAGATGAAGTTGGTGAAAGGCACTTCTAAGCACTGTTGCCACCTGGTGACCCAGGTGTAGCAGAGGATGCAGGAGCACCCCAAACCTGTGAATCTGACTGACAGAAGGAAACTGAACCCTATCAGTGGTAGGTGTTTAAACCCTGCCCTCCAGGTTATGCCGACTGCCCATCAGCATCACCTCTGTCTTGTCTGGATTCAGCTTTAGTTGGCTCACTTGCATCCAGTCCCCAGCTGCAGCCAGGCAGTGGGAAAGGACAGACTGCAGAGTCCAGGTTATTTTAGATAAGAAAGAAAACGTTGGGTGTCATCAGCATACTGATGTCTCCACACTACAAATATCTGCATGATCTCACCCAGCAGCCTCACATACACATTGAACAGGGTGATAGGGTGGAGCCCTGGGGGTCCCCACAGGGATGGTTCCAAGAGGATGGTGAACTATCACTCATCACCACCTTCTGGAACCTCTCTCCTAAGAAAGGGCAGAACCAGTTAAGTGTGGTCCCACATACACCCTCCAGGCTATGCAAATGCTTTTTCAGCACCTCATGGTCAACTGAACCAAAGAAACATCTTAGCAAGATTAACAGGGCACAGTTTCCCTAGTCAACCTCCAAGGGAAGATTGTCAGCCAAGGCCACGAGGATGGCCTCCATGCTGTATTCAGGGCAAAAGCCAGACTAACAAGGCTTCAGAAATCAAATTGCATTTATATGTGCTGTTGGGTGACCACAGTTCAATTATCTGCCCCAAAAAAGGGGAGCTTGGAGATAGGTAGTGGAGCTTGGTAGCTAGATGGGGAGTCAGAGTCAAGTAATAGAGGCTGAACAGTCTCAGACTTTAGAATGTCTGGTCCCTTGCCCACCCAAGGGGAGGCATTGACAGTCCTTGCTAGCAATGACTTCAGTCTCCCTTAGCATTTTATTTACAAGCAAGGAGGGGCACAGGCCCAGGTCATAGCCGGTTGCCTGCATCCCCCCCAGAGTACATCCTTTGTCAGTGGGTGACAGTCATTGAAACTGATCCATATAAACTGGACAAAACAACCTCCTCAACTCTGAACTCTGACTCTTTAACAAAAGTGGTAATCCCCAAGACATATCCTCTTGTAACACTGAACCAGAATATACCAAAACACTCCTATATTTTGTCTGTGAGGAAGGTGGGGCAAGCTGGGTGGGAAAGGACAGAAACTCTTCACTGCAGACTCTAGACAACTTGGTTTCTGAGTGGAGGCATTCTGGGTTAGCTAAACTGTTCAGCACCTGGAACAGTTTTGCTGAGCTGCAGTTTGCAGATGCGGTGGCAGTGGAGAAGAAAAGCATCTTCACTGCCACCCTGACATACCTTTGGTCTTTAAGAAGAATCTGCACCACAGTCAGTCATCTTCAATATGGGTTAAGAGCCATCTTCTCTCTAACTGCCTGCCCTTCTACTTCAGGTCTCCTGCATACCAGGGGGGAACTGTGCTGCTGCCACAGAGGGAGTGGATGCCTGGGTGCCCTTGGGTCTGTGGCCATAGTCAGTGTGCTATTCCACAGACTGACAAAGCCATTGACAGGGTAGCCAGCGAGGTCAGTGGGAACATACCCCAGAGGACTCTGGAATCCCAGTGGCTTCATGAGTCTTTGGGGACAGATCAGTTTAGATCACTATCCCAGCGAGGGTACTGGAGGACAGGGATCTGTCCTTTAGAAGGTAGTGGTCCAACTATGACAGGTGTCTTAATGACTTCTATCCCCACCTCCCCTGATAAATGGAGCTCCTGTATTCAGGCAGAGGAAAAACAAAGCATACCCTGTCTTGTGTTGGCCCAGTTGCTACCGAGGATATCTCCATGGTAGTCATGAAGTCAGTGAAGACCTGCTTCAGCCCCAAAGTGGGGATATTGAAAGTCACTCAAGACATAATTTTCTGTCTTGTGTTGCCTGTCTTCTCACCCTACCTTTTGTCTCTTGTTCCAGGCTCTCTACCTGAAAAGTTCTTGACCATGCTGAAACTTCTACATAGAGTACTGAGGTTCATGTCAAGCCACTTCTGTTTTATCTCTTACAAAAAGATGCTATTAGCTGCTTTTATACTATACCTTGTTGTGGTGAGACTCGACCCAGGTATGGGATTAAGGCTTCAGCATGTTACATGTCATTTGTTATGGTTGCGAATAAAAATCAGAAACTGCTAGAGATGGGCTTTATTCATGCTTCTCTCATTAGGATATGGTATAGGAGTGGTGGGTATGTGGCAGCTCTCAGCTACCCTCAGTTTCTTTTTGAATTATTACAATGAAATGTGTAGGTCAGCTGCATACACATTCCTTAGCTTTCCCAACAGGTGGTGATGTAGGTAATTATTTTGGAACACAGACTTCTGGGGTGTGGAAGTCCACATATACTTTAAGCCCTATATCCATCTCTGTTAGCCAGAAATGCTGCAAGAGTGGTGGCAGTCAGAAGTCCAGATTGGTAAAAATGGTTGCTACCACAGGACTTCAGAAAAGGAAAATAATTCTGACATTAACTTTGAGACCCAATTAAGGTACAAGCCAAAGCAAAACTACCCTAAAATGCACTTATTAGTACTTAATAAGTTCACTTTGCAATGAGTGTTTCTAGTGACTGGAATAATCCTAGGAAATATAATCATTAATAGTACCCTGCTGCTAGGCTTCAACTGACAGGTGAGTCTAATGTCCAAATCAGCCTTTGTATACTGCAGTGTAGCTCACCAGAGTTGAGTGCTCTTTGCCCTGAAGCTTCCTGCTCCTGGTCAGGAGAAAGTAGGCTTCCACTTGTCCTAGTTGGGATCAGACCAATGTAACTCTGAATGTAATATTTTTTGCACTTACCTCTATAACAAATCTTTCCCTCTCTTTCTTTTTTTTCCTTGCTCTGCAGCTGCTCCCACATCCCTGCCTTTCCTTTACAAGCTGATCCAGCTTTTCCATCAGGCCTGGGCAGCTGTGTTTTCTCCACCCCACAAGCCTCGAGTTCAAGACTAAGTGGTTTTCTCATTTGAAGCAAGTCTTTTTGACTCCTTTAATATGCAAGTGACAGCTTGTCATAAGGATTGTATCAGGTTCTTCCCTAAGACCAGTGTACTTGTTAAAATGACCCCATATGGGATTCAGCGCAAATCATTTTTCTCTTTTCAAGGTAGGGACCTGGTTCAGTGCTGTGGAGGTTGAAACGTCTTTAGTTACTGGTCTCCCTTGTCAGGCTCTGGGGCATGGTTCTCTGTATGGAGAAATGGGCATAAGGGGTTTTAGCTCCTATCATAATCTAAACCTTCCTTAGACGACTGTTAAAATGATTTGATTTTGAACAGCTCTGAAATGAGAGTTGTGTGGCCAACTGCAGTGACAGCCATTTTGGGAGGATGTGCCATCTTTGCAGTTGTGTTTGAGATTGTCTGTCTGAGTAGTGGGAGTGGAATTCCAGAGGGCACGCATGTAAAAGATGTCACAGTACCGGGTCTGTACTGAACAGTGGGAATCAAACAGCTATCCTGCCTGGGGACCCTTTCAGAACCCAGTTTTTGCAGCATTAAGATGTAAGCCACTTCTGCAAACATGATGAAACACTGGGGCCTGAAAACAAGAGTCCATCATTTACGGGGACCAGAGTTTTCTCTTGTGATTCTGATGCTTAGCACAGGCATTCTGGATTTAACAATCACATTTAAGCAGATACATTGAGGTGATGGGTCACCCAGGTCATTCTCTCCCCTGTCCAGGAACACTGGGCTCAGCATAAGACATTAGAAAATTTCTTGCCTATTAGCTAATTGTCAATAATAATGCTCAGGATTGGACGAACAATGTATGTGGTTGGTGAGAGGCAACCACGCTGTACTTGTTTTTATAAAAATGCTCTATATTTATTATTGTCATATCTGTTGGGAAATAAGAACTTGCTAAATTGCTTAAGTTCCCTCCCCTTTTCACTGCATTTCTTTCTTAAGTGTCTTCTGTAATAGTATTTACTTAGACCATCCAACAAAAATTTTAAAACCTACCCTGGTTAGGAGTAACCATCCAGTAGCAATATTGTACTCTGTTTACAATTAAATTAATAGACAACAGAATACAGCTTCTTCTCTCCTCCCCTCCCCCCTCCAACCCATGCTTTCCCAATGCTGTAACAAATAGTTTGCAGTCTTTGCACACTGTTCTGATAATCAGCAGATTAATGCTACTTTGGGGGGGGCAAGCAAACAGGAGTCAAAGGGTCCTCATGGAGAACACTCTGCCAACAGTTCCCTTATGTCTTCTGAGAGGGCTGTAGATCAGGTGTCTTAGCTGACTGCTGCTGCTAACATTACATAAAGGAAAATAAATGTTGAGGCAGATTCCAATCCACTCTCCAAACTCCTCTTCCTACTGGAAAATCACTGCAGAATCTGGCACAGTGTCCTGCGACCACAGTCCCCTCTATACATTGTGTATTTCTGTCTGCCTCTTACAATGTCCATGTCAGGTAGTAACTATTTCTAGTCTCTCAAAATGGCAGTGGCACAGAGCTGCATGTTTTGTTAGCTGTCCCAACCCTGTTGAGTCTGAGCCTTCACTGCTAAAGAAAGGTGAAGGTATGCATGTCTGTTTTTATCGTAAGATAAAATCATAGAGGAAATGAGACATAACAGTGTTACTGTGACTTAAACTAGGCAAGGTCACTTAAGGATGGGGGGGT
>NW_017729022.1:86860749-86864208 GCF_001723915.1 Gavialis gangeticus
GGGGGAGGAGAAGCGTGGAATATAGTCTTGACTTCCCCTATCAACCTGGCAGTAAAAACTCCAGTTCTTGTTTTCCGGGAAGGCCGCAGTCCTTTCAGCTAGGCCAGTTCCTGCTGAGTCTTGTGGTCCAGCGATGCAGCTGGGAACCATGTTGTACAGGAGCAGCCTGTGGGTGAGGGATGGGAGAAGCGGTGGCAGCAGGCAGGAAAGCAGGGGAATGGTGGCAGCAGGCAAGGGGGTGAGGGCCAGTGAGTGGTTGGACAGGCATGAGTGCAGTGACAGCTGGGCGGGAGTATGGGGCCTGCACCAGTGCCCCAGGGCCAGTGGGGGCCCAGAGCAGGGCAGCAACCAACCCCCATGTCCCCCACCCCCCACAATATACAAGAGTAAGACTTCATTTTAAGCTATTGTGCAATCTCCTCTGTACACTACACAAATGGATGTACATCCAGACAAAACATTTTTTGAAATCAAATTAATGAATGTTATAATAGATGTTTGATTTTTAGAATATAATTTGGTAGTTTTCTGGTTCCGAGATGGCAAACGCGCCTTGCCGAAAGGAGTACTTATGGGGGCAAGGTGAGGGACTTCTGGTGGCAAAGGTCAGGGGTTAGGGGGTGGGACTTCTGGTCCCAAGATGGTGACCGGGGGCGGGGCACCTGTCAAGGGGCAGAGCAACCTATGTGGCCCTCGACAGCTTGCCAGAACTCTGTAAGTGGCCTTCCAACTGAAATAATTGCCTGTCCCTGCTCTATATTCTGGTGCTCGATCTTTAATAAGGCAGATATTTTAAAGAAATACTTACATTTAGTGTGTTGACATTTTTAGAGTTTTCTAATCATTCTTTGGGAAATATTTCTGTTCGAGCACATACTCTGCAGCCCTGATGGTGCAGACACATGTAACTTAAGTAAGGGAGTTGAGCAAATTTAATCAACTTATTAGTTCCAGTGAACTCAAGTGCATAGTGTTTGCAGAGTCAGGGTCTATATTTTCATGGAATAGGCTGACAGATTCATCAATAATTGCTTGGAGCATCTTCCTTAACTTTTGATTAAAAATTAAATATGTTGCATAATTACTTGAAAACCAGTGTTTTTTGTCTTTCTGTTTAAGACTTCAAAATTGGCAGAAATGGCAGAAATTTACAACCAAAAATAAAGTATTTGATTCTTCTTTAGTTGTATTTTTCTCTTTCTTTTACCTTTTAATTAGAATTTTTTTGTTGTCATGTTGGGGTGGGGAGGGAGGGAAATGCCACCATATATATCTCATACCTGTGAGATTATTTTGCCATCAAATTCATATGTGTGTATTTTGAAGGGGAAAGAGAGACTGTGCGTCTCTCTGAACAAATAGCTCCAGATGTAGGTGTTTGGGATGATTCCGTTGTCTTCCCGTGTCTTGCAGGATGCTAAAATCTACATTTCTACATATTTCCTGGAGGTGAAGGGTTGAAAAATGCCACTGAACAGGGTGGCCCCCATGAAGACAAGATTGTAGCTAAGAGGGAGGTGAAGACCTGGAGCTAATGGAATGTTCTCTTTGTTGCATACAGATGAGCAGATAATCTACCAATGAGAATTCTTTAGGCATACGTCTGCCCTCAAAACACTGAATTGCTTTAGCCCCTAGAATTTATAGCATCTGAAATAACACACTTACTACCATTCTTCCCTTGCTACCTTCTGTCACTAACCCACTACTTTAAATGGCCTCATTGACATTGTCCCATGCACTCAGGATAATTCAATACATTTGTTAATAACCATATTTTGTTACAAACTAACTTCAGCTATTCATTAGCTATTTGTTAATGAGTTTTACATTTTGGTAGTTAATAGCAAGTTCTCTATAGGAACATAGAAAAGTTACAGTCTTTTTAAGGGGATCATTTCATAGACGTTAGGGCTGGAAGGGACCTCGAAGATCAAGTCCAGCCCCCTGCCCCAGGGGCAGGAAGTCACCTAGAGCAAAGGATCCCAGCAAGATAAGCATCCAAACATTTCGTGAATGAGTCCAGAGTAGGTGCCTGCACCACTTCTGGAGGGAGTTTATTCCGGGGGGCTTGGACAGTAAAGAAATTTTTCCTTATGTCCAGCCTAAAATGGGCTTGGAGGAGTTTATGACCAATAGTCCTTGTTATCCCTTCGGGTGCTCTGGTGAACAGATGTTCCCTCAGATCCTGATGTACACCCCTTAGGTACTCATAGGCATCCACCAGGTCCCCCCTGAGCCTGCACTTCTCCAGGGTGAAGAGTCCTATGCTTCTCAGCCTCTCTTCATGAGGCCTCTGATCATGCACATGGCTCTCCTCTGGACTCTCTCAAGCTTCTCGACATCCTTCTTGAATTATGGACCCAAAATTGGACGTAGTACTTCAGCTCACCAAGGTGGGAGGATGACATCCTGAGATTTACTTGAGAAGCATCTATCAATGCAAACCAGAGTTTTGTTTGCTTTACCAGCTGCGACATCACATAGGTGGCTCATTCATCTTATGGTCAATCATGACCCCCAAGTGTCTTTCAGCCGCGGTGCGAGCAAGCGTAGCGCTGCCGAGCCTGTAAGAGTGCTGCGGGTTTTTTTCCCCCAAGGTGGAGTACCTTGCATTTATTGGTATTGAACATCATCAGGTTTGTATTCGCCCACTTAATAAGTTTATCCAAGTCAGCCTGGATCAAACTCATCAGATTTGCTTGTGCAATTGAGGAACTAACTCTTTAGTCAGAAAGCACGCTACTGCAAACATGCTCATTAGGGGTGCACCAATAAAGATTTTCTTGACCAATACCGATAGTTGATTATTAACCAGCCATATTGGCTGATACCAGTCCAATAGCCAGTTGACAGGGATACAGCTGGGCAGCTTGGAAAGCAGCATCCTGCCGGTAAGTCTGAGCGGGACGGGGTGTGAAGGAAGGCAGAGAGATGGGGAGGGCAGATGGAGGCCCCCATGGTGAGGGAGGGAGTGAGGCAGGGGCAGGCACTACCCAGCCAGGGCAATGAATAGGACCCCCAGGCCAGGAGAGGGATGAAGCTGCAGGTGGCTTGTCCAAGAGTTGCGGGGGGGGGGGCAGCTCTCTGCCACTGTGCATATTCCTGGGAAAGGCACGGGGGTCAAGTTCTCACCAGATTCGTGCACAGGGCAAGGGCAGGCTACCTGCTGCAGGCTTGGGCCAGGGGTTGCACCAGACTTCCTGGCGGGGGCAGGGAGGGCACTGGGCTGGGGCTTTGCTTGGAGCAGGTGGGGTGGGGATGGGGCAAACAGTGACAGCAGTGCTGAGAGGGATGACTAGAGCCCCCCAAGTTGGCCCCAGCACTGCACCTGCTCAGGGCACCAGGGCTCCTGAGGGAAAGGCAGCAGGGCAGAGTGCCTTGAGCAGGGGTGGCATTAGGTGGGGTTGGGGGTCTATAGCCACCGCAAAATTTCCTGTAGCAACCCCTCCCAGTGCC
>NW_017729022.1:86864989-86871655 GCF_001723915.1 Gavialis gangeticus
TGAGTGCAGCCCTGGCCTGCAGCCCACAGTGGACAACCTGCCTGCCCCTGCCCTGTGCTCAGATCTGGGGGGCACATGCCCCCCATGCCTCCCCCAGGGATACGTGCAGCAGCAGAGAGCTTCCCCCCCCTCCCCAGCCCTCCATGCCCTCTGGATGGGCTGCCTGTGGTTCCGTCCTGCTCCTGGCCCCAGGGTCCTATTTATTGCCCTGGCTGGGCAGTGCCTGCCCCTGCCCCATTCCCTCCCGCACTGTGAGGGCCTCAATCTGCCCATTTCCCCCACGCAGACTTACTGGCAGGGTGCTGCTGTTCAAGCTGTCAGGTTGCATTCCTGGCTGCATGCACGCTGTGGCTGCGTGCATGCACATGATATTTATCGGTGACATCATCAGCCCAAAAAAGTCAATTGCCAATCACATTCATTTTTCTGTTAGTGGTGCTGATGCAACCAATACATCAGTGCACCTCTACTGCTCATGCATGACACAGCTCATTGTATGGCTTGATGCCTTTCCCCTGATTAATTTAATCTACATTTGAGCACTGTGGAAACAAGAAAGAAGAAACACTTCATAACCGAGAGTTTTGCTATGAACAATCTATAGCAGAGGTGTCAAACTCATCTGGCCCTGTGGGCTGGATGAAAGACACTGGGTCGGATTGGGTCTGACCCCTTGTGCTGCATAAAGTGCCATGACGCTGGGTCCAACTCATGCGCCGTATGCAGCATAGGCCAACCCTAGGGCTCACTCCATGTGGTACATGGCCTGAGGCAGTGATGCCAGCTAGACATGGGTCTAGAACTTGTGCTGCTGCAGAGCATGCTCTGAAGCCAGAGTGTGCTCTAGGTGATGCATGAGCTAGAGCAGCCTCATGCACTGTGGCACAGTGGGCCAGCACAGGGCTCACATTGCACGTGGCAGCCCAGTGGCCTGGCTCTGTGCATTGGCTTCAGCCTGGCCTGATCTGGGTACTGAGCACCTAACTTTCAGAGACGTAGAGCAGCAGATGGCCACCTTTTATATTAGGGACAGACATTCAGAAAGCCTGAAGTAATTCAATCTTTGCAGGTTAGTGTAACCTGCCTAGGTTGAATTGGTTTGAATTGGATTCAGTTCAATCATACAGACATTCCCTCTGGACTGAAGAAATGCAGGCACATGCCTGCAGTAGCTCAGGCTAGAAGCCAGGGGGCACTAGAGGAGCCATCCCTTCCTTTCCTTAGATCTGAGCTCAGGGGTGTAGCCAGGCCCCCGCAGGATGCTCTGATTAGGGTGGGGTGTAAACCCCTACCCTGGCCTGCACTGCCTCAAGCTGTTCCCTGCTTGCAGCTCAAGGGGTGGGAGTGTTGCCAGACCCCAGCCCTCGGCTAGCACTCAGAGGTGGGTGTGTGTGTGCAGTGCATGCATCTGTTGATTATACTGAGCTTTTCAATCTCCCTCTCCCTGCTTCTGCTGTTTTGCAGCCCTTATGAAGGTAGTTGATAAAGCCAGCAGGGGGCTCAGCCCATCAACAAAACAAATGCCTCTCTCATTAGTTCAAGCTCTTCTTAAACAGCTTTTTCCAAAGAAGGAAGGAGGGACATTACCGCTGACCTGTTGATTAGGTCTACAAAGCCATATGCGGACACTTTTCTGTCTGCCTGTACCAGTGAAATTAGAGACATGGACACACCGACACCTCTCAGCATTAGCTAGCATACCACATGACTAGGGTCCATGGGTCTAGGGTCCATGCTGTGGAAGATATAAGGGAGCAGGGAATCCCTGCTTGAGCAGCAAGGGAAGCCAGGCAGACCCTACTGTGCCTGCAGTCTCCCCTGAAGCTCTGGCTAGGGAGCAGAAGGGTGGGACCAGTCTATTCTCTGGAGCAGAGAGCCACACACAGAGCTGCAAAGCATTTGGGATGCTGGGTGACTGGTTTAACTTAAACCAGGGAGGGGTCTGGGATAGATATTGCATAAACTGTTTTGACCTAAATCAGTCAAGTCTGATACTTTAGCCATGTTTATCTTAAACCAGTTTCAGCTATTTTGAAATGGGTTTATGTGCACTGAACTTGTGTTCTGTTACAGGTGTACCAGTTTCGGATCACTTAAATTGGTTTATATATACTGTCTGTCCCTAGCCTTAAGACTGTGGGCTGAATTGGCCCACTTTGGGTCAGAAGTGGGCAGGTGGGCAGGCAGGTGCTAGCTGCTGCCACCACTTTTCACAGCAGTGGCATGGGAAAAGTGTTCACAGCTGGTGCTTTTTCCCACCATGGTAGGGTGATTGCTGCCAGTACCAAATGCTGCTGAAGCCCCATGTCAGCTGCCCAATTCAAATGGCTCCACAGGTCGTATCTGGCACATGGTCATAGGTAGTTCACCTCTGATATACATGTACAGCATCTACAGCTGATCCTTTCTCACTTGGAGTTTTGGATGCTTGGTGGATCTGAAAATTGGTTCCCCGTTCTTAAGGAGGATTTCATAGAATTTCAGATTAGTGAACACTGCTCAGAGGGAGATGAGACAGGAAATAAAGATGAACTGAAAAAGAAAGCAAAACATCTCTCTAATGAGGCTCATGATCCAAATGTAGTTATTACAGATGCAAAGTGAAAAGAAATCTACTTCTCTAACACTGTTAAGTAATACCATTTTATGTTTACTTAGCATCCTTTAAAGGATTGTTGGATAAATGGGCTGTAAATACGGTGTACATCATAAGTCTACCTGGCTTAGATTTCGCTTTGTGAAAACTTTTCAGTTTTAAAAAGCTGTTTCCATTTTGCTGGTTGTAATGAACCTGAAACTTTTGAAAGTCTTTATGAAACATCTGTGCTTTGAGTAAAAAGATCAGGTTTCTGATCTGTAATTTGTTCTCAGGCTGACTGGAAAATGAATATGTTTCCGAGAAATGTTTTGATGATGTAGAATTCTTCAATGAAAAAAGCCTTTAGCTTAAAATCTTCCACCCCCAAATTTAGTGTAAAGAATTAATGGGGAAGTTTTGATAAAGAATGAGCTCAGGGAAGAGGGAGATGAGTATGAGGGACTACCAGAAAAAAAAAAATGGACTGTGGGGGTGTGAATCTGGTTTCAATGGGCTTGCCTTGTTAATATGTGTGTGAGAGAGAGAGAGAGGAGGTTGGTGATGTAATCATGCAGTGGGTGAGAAGTGAAGGTTGCCTTGGGGAGATTATGACCTCTTTTCCTATCTGCACTGTGATGTTGTCGGGCACTAGCTGATGTAGGATGTATGGCCTGTGTGCTCTCCCACCAAGCAGCTTAGAGAGAGATACAGCAGGGGAAACATCAATATCCAAAGCTGCTGCTCCTCATCAAAAAGAGAAGAGCACATCACTGGAGACACCATGGTAAGGAGAAATGCAGCAGTTCCCCACTCCAGGAGGGAACAAAATGTTCTGGGGGGATGGGGATAATGAGATTGCTGTCTCTTTACAGTAACCTGCTCTGCTTTGGAGTTGGTTGATGGGTTGAGGATCAAGGATGCTTTTTGCTTCCGAGTTTGGAATCGAACTGAAGGTAGACAGGCCCAGAAATTAATGCTGTTGGTTCATAGGGCTTGTGGTTGTTTAAACTAACATCCTGCAGGGAATTTCACTTTCTTGTTCCTGCGCCGAGCCCAGTTGTTTTAGCTGAAATTGAGTAAATCTTTTGGAAAGACATCCAAGTTTAATTTATGTACTACAAGTGATTTGGTATCTAATCCAATCTGATCTTAAACTTAATTAAAAACTTAATTCCAGTTTAAATTTTTATAGCTTCAGGTGCTAGCCATTGGATCCTTTGCTTTGATCAACTAGATTAAAGATCCCTCTTGTTTAAACATGGTATCTGCTGCTCGTGTAGACATACAAACCGTCAACAAATTGCCACCTAACTGTCTCTTTGATAAGCTAAAGTGATTTAGCTTCTTCAGGCTCCAATTGTAAGGTTTGCCCTTCAGACCTAGACAAGTATTCTTCCATCTCTTCTAAATTCTGTCCAGTTTTTCAGTGATTGGAGTAATGTGGATGGGGGTTGGATGCTCCTGGTCAGACCCTAAGGCACGGCAGGTGTTCTGGTACTGGAAAGAGAAGAGACCAGAATGGGGAGCTTTTTTCTTTAACTGGTAAGAGGAACATTGAAATTCTGGAGCTGAGACGCTAGCCCTAATATATGTAGTGTCTCTCACTTCTGCAGAGGAGGAAGATCTACTTTGTGGAGAAACCAAACTTTCTCTGTACCCAAACATATTTCTCCTCAAAAAATAAAACAAAAAACCTGAACTTAACTAAAAAACAACCTGGCAATACTGACATTTTTAATTGAGGCGCCAATATTGTTTTTAACTGAATAAAATTTTAAGTGCTCAGTACCCCCGATGAGTATGGATGACAAATGAACATCTGATTATAATCTGGGAAGAGACTATGATAAAGTACATTTGGGTTCATTTATGTAATCCCTGTATATATGTCTCTTATACAGTCCATAACTTCAGTGAATACAAAGGCAATGACCCCAAATTACAAGCACAGAATTACACCTAAGAGGAAAACATTTTACTTTTCTAAATTCCGTTGCTATTTCTGACAATTTAGTACAAAATACAAGAGAAGAGTGAGAAAATGCAATGTTCTGGGAAACAGTTCTAAGACGTACACAGCATAAATGTGCAAAAGCAGTTAGTGATTTTTGGTACTTTACTGGTGAAATTTAGAAGTATGACTTTTAGAAAGGGCTGAATACCCACTCTTAGAAAAATCAGATTAATTGAAGGGTGGGGATCATGCTGTAAATATAAAATTAAAAGGTACTTTTGAAAATTTACATGAACAGATGTGGGTGAGCACTTTTACCTATTTACAGTCATGGTTGTGCAAAGCCCCATTTATGACATCACAGCCCTCATGATAATCAATGGTTTACATCACAGCCTTGATGTCACTGGCAGACCACTAAAAGAGCAAGGTTCAGAATGGGTCAAATATAGTCTGGGAAAAACATACGGAGCCAAATTCTCCCTAGTCAAATAGTGGAATTATTAGCTGCATGAACCTGGTCTTGTAATTCTTAATTACTTAGTGCCTGCCACTTGTCATTTTGGTTTTTATTTTAATATTACAGTGTAGTTCTCATACAATGAGACTAGATAGGATTCTAGAAAATATTTCTAAATATGAGGAGGTATGGCACCACCATTTCAAAATAGTACTGAAATGTTTATTTTTCATGATTGTTGTTAACTTCTGTACTGGTCTTCATTTTACACCCTATTTCCAATTCTCATTTAAACTAAAGCCACTTTATGTACTTCTGTCAGTGTAAGGGGGTCTTAAAGTAGATGCAAAAGTAGTTTATGCCCACTGTAAGGCCCCTTTGGTTTGCCAAAGGGCCATTAGTTAAGTGAGAATCATGGCCTGGATGTTCGGGAGAATGGGAAGCAACCCCATTCAAAACAAAATCCTGAAAAATAAATTGTTAAAAGTCTTGATTCATAGTCTATTGAAATAGAAACTCTCCCATTTCTTTCCTTCTTCACTATGCATGATAGAATGAACCATTATTCCATGAGAACATTCATGCTCACATTTGGCAATGGCACACTCTTCCATGAAACAGAAATCTCTCCTAATGAATTCCCATCCATTCTGGGCTCAGATTATAATCGTTGTTAGTACAAGGCTTTGTTTTGATGATGAACTACCCATCTTCGAGATCTACCTAGATAGATCTAAACACATACATGAACTTGCTGTAGTAAATATAATCCAACAAATTAATCCAAAGGATAAGAACCCTTTTTAATAGACCCAAAGCCTAAATTAGATTGTGCTCTAAACATCTGAAGACTACAGGGTCTTGTTTATTATACTGTAGTGTGGATACAATTCATGGGAACAAATGTGAGCCTTAGATTGCCAGCAATGATAATTCTAAATATGAGTTTGGAGCCAAGAGCAGGATTTAAATAGTCTATAGAAATGAGGAAGTGGTAATGTGACAACTCTAGTTACCCCCAGGATTCCTCATTCTTCTTTGACCCCTACCATTGCAGTGACAGATCATCTTATAGAATTGGGACTTTATTGCTATTTGTAGGTAATGGTCTTCTAATAAACAAGAGAGATTCTTCTGATTAAATTATGCTTTAAGTGATATGCTGGTGACTTTAGTGGAGTTGTACAGGTCTAACAAAAGGCTTAATCTGCATAAGAAAGAAATTGGCTTGACTGCCAAATCCTAGGCTGAAATCCTGGCAATTAGGAAAAAATCTTTATAATTTTATTTGTATGCCAAGAAAATATTATCAGACCACAATGTAAAGTCCCTGATGACATTTATTCAAACTGGATTTCAGTATAAGCTGTATTTAAATGAGTTATTGATGTTCAGAGCTTCTTATGTTATTGGTAGATCATATAAAGCCAGTTAGTTAAAGGGTTATCTTCATTCCAAAGTTAACCTGAGTTGCAGCTTGAGTTTTGCCTCTAATTCTGGTTCTGTCCACACAAAAAACTCCTATAACTAATGTGTTTTTAAATTCAGCTAGCCTACCCTTTCAGGTGGTGTAGCTCAATTTATCATAAACATGGGCAGATCTAGAATTTGGAAAAGGGAGGTGCAGATGGTGAGGTGCATCATTACATATAAAACACCATTTTCCATTCCAAG
>NW_017729022.1:86876655-86892500 GCF_001723915.1 Gavialis gangeticus
TGTTTTTAAATTCAGCTAGCCTACCCTTTCAGGTGGTGTAGCTCAATTTATCATAAACATGGGCAGATCTAGAATTTGGAAAAGGGAGGTGCAGATGGTGAGGTGCATCATTACATATAAAACACCATTTTTTCCTCCAGTTAAAAATAAACTAGAAGCATTACTAATATGTTAGGGGCCTAGGGCTCTCTTGTTCCATTTAAGACTGAAAAAGCAAAAAAACATTAGAAAAACAGTAGAACAAAGGATAGCTTGATTGGTGGAACATCGATCTTATTAAGAAGAAGAGAGGGTCATTAACACCTGTGGAATGAAGGGTTTAGAAGGGATCAGTTAGATTGTAATAACCCATGAAGTCAATTGACTCCCACAGCACTGCCTGACTTGAAATGCTGCTACCACTGACAGGCTGTTGGTTTTACACTTTGAGTGGAGCAAGAATCAAAGAGGGGTGCAAGTGCACAAGTTCACACCCTGTATCTGCCCTGATCATAACTCATCAGCTGCTCCTATGGGCACTCTGGAGTGTAGACATGGGCTAGTTTTGTTCAAATGTTGCTTGTCTTCCAGTGCCTTTCTATAATCCCTTGTGTGCTCAGGAAGGACTGACAAGTTCTTTAACAATTTACATGGAAAGATTTCATAAAAAAAACCCTTAGCTTCCTGCAGTGCAAAGACTCATGGGACACATCCCCAGAAATTTTAGTGCCACATATGAGTGAATACACTGCCAATGTGGAGCAGTAATTTGAATGTAGATAATGTGAATTATCTCCATAGTGAAGAGACACCTTATGACTGGCCGGGAAATGTTCTCAAAGATCTTATGTTTGAATATGTGCTTCTCAGAGGTCCCCTGTGAATTCACAGTATCACATTTATGGTACACAGTAAATACCACATTTATTTCTGTCAGCATCCAATTATTTTATTTTGTGTTTTAGCTTGCTCTCATTAAATATTTAGCTGACATGACAATGACCACTATAAAAATAAGTTCAATATATTTGATTCCATGGTCAAAATATATGTTGATGGCATTATTTAGAAAATACTGTACATGTGCTGGGTACTAGCCAAGGATAAAATAAATGATCCTGGCCCATGCACCTCATCTTGAATCTATCACAATCCTTAAGGCAGCATTTTACATACCTGCAAACATTCTTCTGTTTTTACAGGCATATGTCTGGTGTATACAGACATGTGTGTGCACAGTTCCAGATTAGTTCTGCCACAACATACGTTCACTCTATTACTAGTAAATAAGAGTTGCAACTTGTATTGAATGTGAAAAACAGTAGCTAGATGACAGTTTTCTGGGTCTCTGTGTACATCAGTTTCTGTTACATAGGCAAGGTTGGGAACTCCAAATCAAATCAAATTGAGAATTTGAACTGGGATTTCTGAATGCAGGTAAGCCAGGCTCATATGACTATTTGAAAGGAGAAAAAATAATGTGCACTAATTTTTTTGACCTCTTCTCTTTTCTTTCCATAGCGTGAGTGCATTTCTGTTCACGTTGGCCAGGCTGGAGTTCAGATCGGCAATGCATGCTGGGAACTTTTCTGTCTGGAACATGGTATTCAACCAGATGGTACCTTCAATGATCAGCCCTACAATGATGACTCCTTTGCCACGTTTTTCAGAGAAACAGGCACAGGAAAACATGTGCCACGGGCAATTATGGTGGATTTGGAGCAAACTGTTGTAGGTGAGTACAAAATAAATCCTAGAAAACTGAAAAGATTAAGGATAACCCTATAATCAGGAACACATAGGCTATTTCAGGCCTTTAAAAACAGAAACTTGCAAGGACCTTATCATCTCTCAAGGGGGATTACAGCTTCTGGTGGGAGAAGGCAATAACACTGATTATACCTGGCTATAGATACCCTGCCTTGCAATCAACCAAGACAAGAGTTTACTATAGCTCAATAGCTCTAACAACATGTCTACTGTACCTCTCTTCATGAAAATTGGCTCCTGTTTGTGGTAATAGTTGCCTTTGCTATCTGAGTGCTGCTTTTCTCCAGCAAAGATCACAGACAGAGGAATAAAGGCATGGGGCGGGGAGCGTAGGATGGATCCTGAGATTCCCTCTTCCTTTTCTGGGAAACCAGCATTTTACTCCTGCAAATCTCCCCTCTTTTGACAACTTCCATGTTTGGACACAACCATCATACTGTAAATTAGCATATTGCTACCACAGAGTAGCTGTTGTAGTGGCTTGAAAAGCTACTTTTATTTTTGCCTTTGGAACTTAGTGCACCTTATCTTAGCAACACAACTTTTTACCAGTCAACATATTTTGTAGCATTCAGACCTCTTTTTTCATGTTCTTGCCAATACAAAGGTCTGTTATTTAGGGACTCTATGGCATATTAAAAAAATTACGGTTGTTCTTTCTTGGACAGATGAGGTGAGGACTGGCACTTACCGACAGCTTTTTCACCCAGAGCAGTTGATCACTGGAAAAGAGGATGCAGCTAATAACTATGCCCGTGGCCACTATACTATTGGCAAAGACAGAATCGACATGGCATTGGATCGTATCCGTAAACTGGTAAGTGTCAGTACATTGTAAATGAGAAGTGGGGTTGGTGGCAGAGGTGGTGATACGCAGTTCTTGTTTTAGTCCCACTGAGGTCATTGGCTCAGAATAGACTGTCAGGTCCTGGGAACACAGGTCAGCTCCTGATGGATGGCTACTCAGACAGAGGCCATGAAATAAGGTTTCTGCAACTTAGAGTTTTCACCCTATGGCTCCAACCCCCTTCAAAAATTGGGACTTTTTCTAGGAAATTCCCTGCTGAACTCTGTGCTGTGTGTTGGGTACAGATGTTTCAGATTCAGTCTGAGGATGGAGTCATAGGAGTCTTAGAGATGCAAATGATTCCTTGCATTCTCTCTTATTTTTCAGGCTGATGCCTGCTCTGGGCTGCAGGGATTCCTGATTTTCCACAGCTTTGGTGGGGGCACAGGATCTGGATTTACTTCCTTGCTGATGGAACGGCTCTCCCTGGACTACGGCAAGAAATCCAAACTGGAGTTTGCCATCTATCCTGCCCCTCAAGTCTCTACCGCTGTAGTGGAGCCCTACAACTCCATCCTGACCACCCACACCACCCTGGAGCACTCAGATTGTGCCTTCATGGTGGACAATGAGGCCATCTATGACATCTGCCGCCGTAACCTGGACATTGAACGTCCCACTTACACCAACCTTAACCGCCTCATCAGCCAGATAGTCTCCTCAATTACGGCCTCTCTGCGCTTTGATGGGGCCCTCAATGTGGATCTGACAGAATTTCAGACCAACCTGGTGCCCTACCCACGCATCCACTTCCCCTTGGTGACCTATGCACCCATCCTGTCCTCTGAGAGGGCCTACCATGAGCAGCTGTCTGTAGCAGAAATCACCAGTTCCTGCTTTGAGCCCAACAACCAGATGGTGAAGTGTGACCCACGGCATGGGAAGTACATGGCCTGCTGCATGCTGTATCGGGGTGATGTTGTGCCCAAAGATGTCAATGTAGCTATTGCTGCCATCAAGACCAAGAGAACCATCCAGTTTGTGGACTGGTGTCCCACAGGCTTCAAGGTGATGGAAGCAAAAGTGCACTGCCCTTTTTACTAAAGATGCATTGTGTGTCTAGACTTAAGTGTGGTTTCACCTCTTCTGTTTTCACTGAAGAGAGAAGTGAACTGTTAGTAGTGTGTGTGGCTCCTTTGGAATTTTGACACAGCCTCCAAAGCATGAGCTGTTTGGCAGTTTGGGAAATGCCAACTTTTTTTTAATACTTAAAGTCCTTAGAAACTGTTGGGAAACCTAAACTATCAAAACAAAAGGTTCTATTTAAAAAACAAAACAAATGAATACATTTTGAGTAAATGAAACATGAATATAATTGCTTTGTGGATGAAATTTCTTTTTATAAAGATAGCTTCTAGTCTTGAACAGCTCAGTATAAGTGCGCGATACATGCTTCTGCTTGTGGGAAGCTCTAATAGGCATCATTTCCAGAGCCATGCTGACATCAGCAATGAATCCAGATAATCCATATTGATGCAACTTGAGTGTGAATATGTATAGGTGGAAAATGCTTTCTGTGTTAGCTCATATGGAAGAGCTAGATGAAAGTTTATTCTCAATTTTGCATCAGGAGTAAAAAACAAAAAAGGCAAGTATGGTGCCAGTATGCATTAAGAAGGGAGAAAAAATAAGGCAGGCAGTTAAAACAGTGCTCTACTGAACACTGATACACCCTCATTTGTAGTCCTGTGCCCAATTTGTGTTTCCCTCTCTGGTTTCCTGGATATTGGCTGTGAATGGAATGTTTCTACGGATGGCACTTACCATTAGGATAATATCAATATCATAAGTCATCCACTCTTCACAATCACATATGAAGTTATTTAATGCTTCCTACATGTTTTTTTTAATTGTGTTTTTTCTTTTCTTCCTCTCTCTTCTTTTCCTTCTTCCCTTTTTTTTTCCTTGTCCATCTTACTTTTCCTACTTCCAGGTTGGCATAAATTACCAGCCTCCCACAATAACTCCTGGAGGAGACCTGGCGCAGGTGCAGCGTGCTGTCTGCATGCTAAGCAACACCACAGCCATTGCTGAGGCCTGGGCAAGACTGGACCACAAGTTTGATCTGATGTATGCCAAGAGAGCATTTGTGCACTGGTACGTCGGAGAAGGCATGGAAGAAGGGGAGTTTGCAGAGGCCCGAGAAGACTTGTCCGCCTTGGAGAAGGACTACGAGGAAGTGGGAACTGACTCATTTGTGGAAGAAAATGATGAGGAGGAATTTTAAAATACACTTTGCTCCCTTGGTGTGCATAAGATTGTCTCTGTATCTCTTTATGGCACACATCTAGGTTCTTCCTTGTACTAACATAGCAGTTTCTATGGTCTGTGAGCATCTAAAGGTCCAAGTTCCAAAAATACTCTGTCTGACTCAGTGAATCAAAAGACAACGGTCATGATCACACCAACTCATGATTCCAAGAAGCACCAGTCCTTTCCAATACATCCTAAGATAAAGGGATTTTTCTGGAGTTCCAGTAGAATACAGTGGGCCCCAGAAATATCCTGATCTGAGGAATTTGAATGTATCATATTTGCTTTAATATACAATATATAATTGTGCCAGTGAGGCTTAAACAGTTACAGGGTTACTACTGCAGCAAGAAATATTACTGAATAGCAATAGCATTGTTTGTCCTTAATTTAAAATTAGTTAGACAATACAAAAATTTAAAATATTATGTTAGTAAAATCTTCCCTGCTTAAAAAAGTATGTGGACATTCAAGACTATCAAATACCTGCTCTGCCAAAGACCTGCTGAAGGATACCCTGTTGTTGCTTTCTGACGGTACTGTAATTGCTTGGGATAGCACTTCAGTAAAAATAAAGAGCACAAAATTAATGGATGCATGTGAAAAGTCTGATTCTAGTGATTTGCCCAGCATCACATAGGAACTCTGTGGCAGAGCCAGGAATAGAATTTAATTCTTCAGGGAAGCATTCAACTCACTTGCCCTTTCTTAACTTTCTGCAATCTCTTACTTCATTCACTATACACTTTCCAACTTATACAACAAATGAGGTAGGGATCTTATGCAACCCTGACCCAGAACCAGATAATCTTTATTTAACACAATGAGTTAGGAAGAGACATTGTGATAAAAATAGTACATGGTTATATAGTTAAAGATTGCATCCATAATACATATTTTACTAAAGGGCTAAATTAAGGTCACTCAGTCTGGCATCAAGTTTGTCATGACTAACTTCCTTTTTAAGCTTGGCTTTAAAATGTGAGTATGTTTTTGTATTTTTGTGCACTATTTTCTCAGTTTTTAGAAAAGAAAACCAACGCCCCCCCCCCCAGCATTTCCATCATGTGGTACTCTATCCCATAGTTAGGGACCTACCAAATTCATAGTGGAAGTAGGCTGCATGGCGGCTCTTTTAACCTTGCATGTTCTCCCTTGCGCACCTTGCCTCTTGCCTGTTGCTCCCCACTAATGCTGATTAGTGAAGGACCCTGCCACTCCCTCCTGTTCGGCAGGGAAGCTAAAACTGTGGTTTTAAACATGGCGCTGTTTTTGCCTCCCCTTCAGTCACCAGCAAACAGCAGGGCTGTCTGCGGCCCCTCAGCCAATTAGTGGCAGAAAGCCAAAATTGCGCCATATTTAAAACCACAGTTTTCACTTCCCACTGATCAGCAGCAAGCTGTAAGTGGGGCCTCTACACCAATTAGCAGTGGGGGAGAGGGGTATGGGGGAACCTGAAAGATTAAAGGAGCCACAGCGCACCCTGCTTGTGCCATGAATTCAGTTCATCATCATCACTGAAATTTTATCATCATCATAGTTCATCACAATCATTGAAACTTTTTGATTCTTTGCATGCATCTCTGCCATATCAGCTAATGTACAGTAATAGTAGGTTGTCATCTTCTCTGGGGTCCTGTAACAAGACGAGGCCCTAAGGGTGGCTGTGATCCCCCTGGTGGCCATGATGCCCCCTGCTGGCCATGCAGCACCTGTTTGGCTCTGGGTACCCACCCTCTTTTGCCCTCTTTCCTGCCACACCTTACTGTTATTGTTACTAGGATAAAGGGAGGGTGCCCAGGGTCCCAGAGCAAGTCCTTATCTACTAGCTGTCATTGGGTTCCTCCCAAACCCCACTGCTCTCCATCCTGCCCTCCTGTCCCATCTGTGCTCTAGGGCACTAGTTACGTTAATGAAAGAGTGGGCAATTATTTGGGTCCAGGGACCATATAGGAAGTTTTGATGAGCTGTTGTGGGCTGGGTCAGCACCTTCCCCCTCCCCACACCCCTTGTGCAACAATTCACCAAAACTCCCTATGGGACTTTGGCAGGTGGGGAGCAGTGCTCAGGAGTGGGATGGGCACGATCTGCTCCCTGCATGCCCTGTCCTGTGGGGAGGAGTGGGGAGTGTGTATAGGGGTGGGGGGATGGTGGGGTATGTGCAGCAGAGCTAGCCAGGGGTGAGAGAAGGGAGGAAGAGGAGGGGAGGGGACACATGCAGCAGAGCTTGCCCAGTCCACAGCTGCCCCCGTGAGACAGAAGCCACCTGGCTGAAGCTCCTCCCCACTCAGTGGCACAGCAGGGGCAGGAGCAGAAACAGGAGTTGCAGCTGGAGGCGAAGGGAGCGGAATAACCTCACTGGCTGCAGCCCCGGGCCAGTGCACAGCTTCTGGTGGGGCTGCAGCCAGTTGGATGCTGCTGTGATCCCCTGACCTCCAGCAGTGGCTCCTCCTCCTGCTTCTGCTCTGCCCCAGCTCCAGCTCCAGCTCCAGCTGCACTGCTTTGGGTGGATGGTGGGTGGGGGAGGAGGGGGAGCCACAGCCACAGCCAGGTGGCTCCCACTGAAGACAAGGGGAGCAGAGTAGCACCAGGAACAGCTCTGCCAAAACTGCGCATGCTGGCTGGGGCCCAGGCTGTCTGGCGTGGGTGGGAGCATGGCCAGGGCTATCTCAGTGAAAGCATGTTCAGCTCAGCAGCCATGGACTAGATCCAGTCAGTTGGTGGGCTGAATTTGGCCTGCAGGCTTTATTTTGCTTACCCCTGCCTTAAGGACTAATTTTGTGGTCTCCAACCTCCCCTACAGCCATGTCGCTGCCTTCTAGGTGTTACTAGTTAATCACTGCAGTGGGCATTCAGCCCCACATTCAATACCATGCTTCTCCAGGCCTCTGTATCCTTGTTGGGGCCTCATCTGCCCCTTTTCTCTTGCTGGGGCTTTTTGCCTAGGCCCACTATGCCAGCTCTAGTCTCACCCCTTCTTGGGCTCTGGGCCCCCAGCCCTGGTCTCCACTTTCCTTGAGCACTGTGACCCTCAGGCACTATTGGGACCTCCCTGTCCCCTTATAGTCCTAAACTGGCCCACCAGTAAAATATAACAAAAGAACAAGCCCTCTGGTTGCAACATAGACTCTCCACAGACTGTGCTTCAACATAAGCATCAGCTCCCTGGCTGAACCACCACACTCCCCTCAAAACTGGGTCCTACTTCCCTGTAGGCATCTTGTTTCCAGATTTTAGGGTCTCTTGTTTCAGCTGACAGCAGCTCTGGGTTTCTGAGCTGTCTATATACTAGACCTCTTTGCAGCTTGTTGCTCTGTGACTGTCCCTTGGGGAGAATTATTCCCTCCCCGCCCCCAGGGCAGCCACTACTATAGAATCATAGAAAATTAGTGTTGGGAGAGATCTCAGAGGTCATCTAGTCCAAACCCATGCTCAAAGCCAGACCAACCCCAACCAGATCATTCCAGCCAGGGCTTGTCAAGCTGAGCCTTGAAAACCCCCAAGGATGTAGATTCCACTACTTCTATAGGTAACCTGTTCCAGTACTTCACCACTCTCCCAGGAAGAAAGTTTTTCCTAGTATCCAACTTAAACCTCCCTTAAACCTAAAGGTCACTCTGAATCCTAGCCCTACCCTCCATTGCATCTACTATACCCCCCAGATTGGTGTTATCCGCAAACTTGCTGAGGGTGCAATCCATCCCATCTTCCAGATAGTTAATGAAGACATTGAACAAAACTGGCTCCTGGACTGAGCCCCAGGGCACTCCACTTGATACTGGCTGCCAGTTAGACACTGAGCTGTTGATTACTACCCATTCAGCCCAACAATCTAGCCAGCTTTCTATCTACCTTACAGTTCATTCATCCGACCAACGCATACTTCCTCAGCTTGCTTGCAAGAATGCTGTAGGAGATGGTATCAAAATCCTTGCTAAATAAAGTCAAGGTATATTACATCTACTGATTTCCCTACTTCTACAGAGCCAGTCATCTCATCACAGATGGCAATCAGGTTAGTCAGACATGACTTACCTTGGTGAATCCATGCTGACTGTTCCTAATCACCGTCTTCTCCTCCAAGTGCTTAGAAATAGATTCTTTGAGGACCTGCTCCATGATTTTTCTAGGGACTGAGGTAAGGCTGACCAGTCTGCAGTTCCCCAATCCTCCTTTTTCCTTTCTTAAATATAGGCACTATAGTTGCCTTTTTTCAGTTGTTTGGAACTGCCCCCAATCACCATGAGTTTTCAAAGATAATGGCCAGCAACTCTGCAATCACATCAGCCAACTCCCTCAGCACTCTTGGATGCATTGCATCCCACTCCATGGTCTTCTACACATCCAGCTTTTCTAAATAGTCCCTACCCTGTTCTTCCACCAGCAAGGGCTGCTCACCTCCTCCCCAAACTGTGCCTCTAGGTATAGTAGTCTGGGAGCTGACCTTGTCTGTGAAAACTGAGGTGAAAAAGGCATTGAGCATTTCAGCCTTTTCCTCATCAACTGTCACTAGGATGCCTTCCCAATTCAGTAAGGGACTCACACTTTCCTTGACATTCCTCTTGTTGCTGACATGTAGAAACCCTTCTTACCATGTAACTACAGGTCTGCCTGTTAGCTGGTAGACGGTTTACAAGCAGTTAGCTTGTGTATTAGCTACCAGCCTGCCTAGAGCCAGCTTAGTTTGCTGCAGCTCTCTCTTAAAATAATAGGAGCCCTCTGGCTCTTTATTACAGGTCCCTTATGTGGGCCCACATTAGAGAGGAGCAAGCCCCACATTTTCCCTTTTGGTTTCACAGACACTTGCTGGCAGCAGAGGAATGGTAAAATGGGGAGACAGTGGAGGGGCTCTGGAGGGGAGTGTTCTCTAGTAGGTGAGATTCTTCTGAACCTTAGGCTTGGGTCCTTTTATTTCTCCACTCCAATCCTGCCCCCCTCTCTCCTTGCCTCTTGTTCTTTTTCCTAATATGTTTCTCCATGCCTACCCATTACTATCGCTGTTCTGCATGCTTGTCATGCCAGCTGTAGGCTTCTTGCCCAACCAGTTCTTGTCTTTCTGTTTGGGTGCCCTGCAGAAGTCCCAGTCTATACATTATGCACATCCAGTCCTTGTTGCCTGGGTCACCCAGACCTGGCATCCCTTCTTCTGGCTCCTTGTCCAGTGTCACCATCCCATATCCACTGTCCCCACTCCCAACTGCCTTCTCCTTCCCCAGCCTCTTCATTCAATCTCAGTGTACCCCCACAGACAAATGACTCCTACCTCTTATCCTAAACGTTTTACCCTACCAGGCCTTCTTCTACTCTGGCTCCCATTACAATGTCTTCCCTGTTTCCAGTCCCAGCCTGACAGACCTTTTCCTCATCCCTATTCCCAGAGCTCTTCTCATTCCACAAGATTCTTCTGCCTGACCTCTTTTTCCATTGCCCTCTTATTTCAGTTGCCCCGCACCCTCTGTATCACCTTTCCTTATTCCCTTCTTCCTCCCCTTTTCTCTTCCTGTGATTCAATGTGGAAAAAGAATCAAGCTGACAACTGGGTTTTAGGAAGTATTCTGTCCCCTGTGAACAAGGCTGTGTGCAGGGAAGGCAAGACAGCTATTTTTCCTGTGGCTGATAGTGCTGATGCTGAAAAGAGGTCAGTTCTGTTGTCCTTCACCAACTAACAATCCACTATAATGTAGGTAATGAAGAGATTTGATCTCAGTAAGTGCCTAGAGCCTCACTGGACCAAGTATCCTCAACTCCAACAGACTTCAAAGCAACTTTTGGGTGTTCTGTCCCTTGCAGCAGAAACACAGCCATGTACTGATAGGTTTGGTTTGTAGAGGTATGTATGTTGATAGGCTTGGTGTAATTGGTTAACAGATAATAACTATAATTGACGTAGCGTTAGAAGTAACAGTATCTGCAGTATATGGGTTACAGGAGAATGGTACTGAAAGTTCTGGGAATCCTTCTGACATAGTAATAATGCAGATACAAATACCCAAAAAGGGTTAACATACAGCTCCCAAGTTCCTGCCCAGCTGCTGCCACTGCCCCCACCTTTCTGTGCTGGTTGCCTGTGACCAGGTTCCGTTTCCTTCTTTGGTTTCTGCTTTCTACCTCTGCTCTGAGGTGGGGCTGGGTGGCAGGAGGCTGTTTCACATGCAGCAGGGGGAAATCTGGGCTGCCTATGCTGCAAGTGGGGAACCATGCACATGTGAGTGAGTCTGTGCTGTTTGTGCGCACAGTGAAAGAGTCGAGCTGCCTGGGCTGCACATGTCGGGGAGAGCTGGGCTATATATGTGGCAAGGGAAACCCCAGGGGTCTGCAACCTGCACACCATGCAGTCCCTCCACCATCCAGAAGTTGTACAGCTCTGACTTGCATAAATCCAGTGTAGTATTACCTTGGAAAAACAATCAAGGGTAAAACTGTGCTGCTGAAAGTTATGTCTTTGCGAGTGTGCGTCCAGAGGTGCCCCAGGATAGCCATTTTCTATAGGCAAACAGGCTACTAATTTGTCCTCCTCTACTGCCATATGGAGGCACTGTAATGATGCCTACACTGAGCACCTACTCAGGAATATAGCTGATGTGGCATCCCATCTAGATTGACGGTAGCTCCTACTTCTTTTATGCCTTGGAGAAAATGAGTGGTGTCAAGAAGTACATCATTTGCCTCCTAACAGAAGATGGTATCTTCTCGCAGATCCCAGTGAGCTCTGGGAAAGGGCAAGAGATTTTTACATGGGACTCTTCTGTCCAGATCCAACTTATTACTATGTTGTAAGGTCCTGTGGGAGAGACTAGCACAGGTCAGCATGTGTGACTGGGACCAGCTGGAGGATTGTCTCAATTTGGCTGTGTTATCAGAAGCCTTCTGCCTGATGTCTACCAATGAATCTCTGGGTATTGATGGTAAGACAGTAGAGTTCTACCATGTCTTCTGGAAGACCACCCATTGAATAGACCATGTTGCAGTCTGATCTGAAAGGAATGGGGAGCTTCCCCTGTCAAGCAAGAGGGGTGTGCTGATCATACTGCCCCAAAAGGGAAACTACTGTGACCTAAAGAATTGGTGCCCAGTCTCATTTCTTTGCATGGACTAAAGGTCATAGCAAAAGCCATCTTGTTGAGGCTGAGGTCTGTGCTGGCAGATGCAGCTCACCCCAACTGGATGTACACAATTCCAGGGTGCATCATCTTTGATAACTTGCACATGGTCCAGGATCTCCTCAAGCTCACTTGGAGGGACTGCCAATCATTCACCCTCCTGTTCCTTAACCAGGAGAAAATGTTTGATAGTAGTGGCCAGCAGATACCTCATAGGGAGGGAATTTGGCTTGGGTCCTTGTTTCATATGGTTTCTCCAGGTACCTTCAAAGGGGTAAGCTCAACTGGACCCTGATTGAATCCATCACTTTTGGATGGGAAGTGCATCAAGCCTCCCTACATCCAGCTCTATACCATCACCACAGAACCCTTCCTTTGGCTCTTATGCAAGTGGTTGTTGGGTCTGGTGTTTACTAAACTGATCATGAGAATGTCCTTTTGGTGTATGCCAACAAAATGCTCCTCACCATCCAAGGCCATAATGAACTGGTGCAGGTAGAAGCTTCCCAATCCATCTACACAGTGGCCTTCTCTGCCGGGATCAAGAATTCTGGCCTGATGGTGGGTGGTTAATGGATGGCAGGTGGGCTCACTCCTGCCTGTGAGTTGAGCAAGGTTATGAATTGGTTTGAAAACCATCACCAGGTGGTCTTGGAATATTTCTCTCAAGGTCTGATCTTTGTCAAGTATAGGTTGTAGTTATGTGATGATTCTTTTGATCTGTTCCAGTGTGGGGTAGTAGGTGACCACCAGGGGTGTGTGGTCAAAAATACTTTTGATATTGTAGCAGGTTACTGTGAGGGATAGCTCTTTCAAATGTGTGGTCTGTTTTTCAACTGGAGTGTCCTGGTTATATAAAGGCAGATTTTAGGTTAGTCAGGTGAGCACCATGAGTGTTTTCCTCAAAGCAGACCCAGTGGTATAGGAGATCCTGGCTGTAGATTGCAACTTTTTTGATAGGCTTGGGATGATTACTGGTCTTGTCGACATAGGTATGGTGGTCTGTGGGTTTTCTGCGTATAGTGGTATGTAGGGTGCTATTCTGGATATGAATTGTTATCTAGAAAGTTGATGTTAAGGTAGGAGTATTCCAGAGAAAGTCTGACTGAGGGGTGATAGTTGTTAAATCTGTGGTGGAAGTCAATAAGTGAGTCTAGATGTTTTGTTTAGATAATGAAGATATATCTTCATGAACTGGACCAAACAGGTATAGTGCAAGTTTGATATTGCAGTTTTCTATAAATTTTTCTTCCAGGTGGCTCATGAAGAGGTTGGCATTCCAAGGGGCCATCTTTGTGACCCACAGCTGTGATTATGGTTTGGAAGAAGTGATGATTATTGAAAGTAAAGTTGTAGGGTGAGGATGAGGTGGATAATTTGTGCAACACTCCCAATAAGAAATCCATAAGAGTCTGTGTGTCTCAGATATTTCCTGAACCATCATGTCTATAGTAATAGTACAATCCTACTCCAAAATAAAAAGGCAATCCCCTCCAACTAGCTACAAACAATGAATTGAATTAAGCAAAGATATACCGGTAGCTAAAAGCTGGTTACCAATGGACAGTACAATATCCCAGTACTAACTTGTGTAAGGTGAATTTACCCTAAATAATAAGAAATGTACATTTTGTACTGTAATAGCTAAATGTACACAATGTGATTCTAAGAAAAGGAGAGAACAGACTGTTCAGATTCTGAGGAGTTAACTGTGTTATACTCCTTGTAACGTGAGCTCTGAGTCTGAGATAGGTTTCCTGTTTTCAACTTTCAGCCTGGAGCAGAAGCAGCAGACTGTAAAGCAGTCCCTGGATGTAAGTACTTCTACATGTGCATATATCCATTCAGCTATTCTTTTGCTATAAGCACTGCAACAAGAAGCCAATTCTCTTCTTGTTCAGTTAAACCAGCTGGATTCTGACTTGAATATTTCACAGCTGTACTGTGGTCCCAGGTACTGACATATGCAAAGAGAAGCAATAAAATAAATTAGGATATGCAAGGGGAGTCAGACGAAAGCAAGGACACAGAAGAAGCTATAGAAAGGACTGGACACGAGCAGTGGTATAATACACCAGAATGGTAATTATACTTATTCTCCATCTCTTTATTTCCTGCTCTGTTTGTATTTCACATTCCTTTGTTTTCTCTACTTTCTGTAGTGGAGCCTGGGAAAGATTCTTGTGCACATATAAAGGCTACTGGTGAGAGAATATGAATATGTGAATTGTATATAGGTACAGAGAGCCTGAATTTAATCTTGCGTGTATCTAAGTGGTCAAAGAATCTGCAATATATGCTGAATTGGGTTATGCTCTGATTTTATATGTCTGTAGGGAGAAATTTGTAGTGTACTGAATATTGGGAATAGGGATGAACTGTGTGTGTGTGTGGAGGGAGTAGGTATAGGAGTTAGTGATGTAAATGGGAAGAGGTGTGGAGATTGTGACCTACTCCCCACCCTGCACTATGACACTGATGAGTAGCAGCAGTTGTTTGGTGTATGGCCCAGGCTCCCCCCCCTACTTTACAGTTCAGAGTCACACAACAGCAGAGAAAGTTGTATCAAAAACTGCTATTGCTGACCAAGAAGGGAAGTGAACACCACTGGAGACATTATGGTAAGTGGGACCATGGGAATGCCACCCTCATACAGGGCATAGGAGGATTTGTGGGGGAGGAAGAGGAAAGGAGTCAGGGAGATCTGCTATGTGTCCTGTTGTGGAGCCTGATGAGAAGCAAAAGGTTTAGCTTGCTTTCGCTTTCAGGGTCTAGATTCAGCTGGTAGATTCAATCAGGTACTGATGCAGGTGAACTGCGTTGAGAATACCTTGTTGGCCACGAGGTGCTCTTGGCCCAGCCTTTACAACAGAGTAGCCTATTTGTTGCCAAGTGAGTGCTTTTATTCCTGGCATTTTATTCTACTTCATTCCTCAAGTGGAAGATTGAAACCCTTACACCTGGGAGGTTGCTTAACAGAGTGTTCCTCTTACTTGTAAAGCAGACAAGCAGAGAAGAAGAAAATCCAAGGATAGACCAAACCGTTCCTATCAATCCCTCTAATCCATCACAAAATCCATGCTGGGAAAGTTCATTCTGAACACACAAAAATACCAGCATATCCCATATGATATGAAAGGGCCACAACACTAATTTTGTATCTGTTGAGCTCCTGTGTAGAGAGTCAGAGAATTCATAACTTCAGCAATCAATGGCAATGAAACAAAAATAAAAATACAGAAATTTTCATCTAGGTAGGGATATATATTTTTAAATGATACTGTCAATAAGAAACCAGTACGAGGGTTGGACAGTTCACTAGGGTTGTGATTTTAGATTCTATTTTCTTAAGAGTTGTGAGCAGTCTCCAATCACCACAGATCCAAGAAAGTTTCAAGGATGCCCACAGACCCTGTTATGACATCAGCCTTTTGCCAGTCATTAGTTGTTTGTGTCATAGAGCCCTGATCTCACTGATACATCACAAAGTAAAAGGAGAAACTCCTGCTCTTGAATACAAAAAGCAAGTGAGATTCAGAATGTGTCAAATGCAGGCTGGGAAAATTATAGCACACCATATTTTCCTTCAGTGGAATTCTAATTAAGTCAGTGGAGTTACAACCAGAACGATCTGTTCAGTGCCTTTTGCTTGTAATTCTGAAACTTAAGTTTAGTAGCATATGGGTAATATAGCATTTCACATCATTTGTAGCTTCCTATTAGAAAACTCAAAAGAAGTCACTTTAAAAATGTAGTTGAAATAGTCACAAAAGTCAGTGCTTTGTTAAATTAGTGTAACCCTTATAAGCATCATGTGAATCTCTATTCATTGAACATGAGCGCGTGCGCGCGCGCGCACACACACACACACACACACACACACACACACACACACA
>NW_017729022.1:86892571-86903949 GCF_001723915.1 Gavialis gangeticus
CACACACACACACACACACACACACACACACACACACACACACACACACACACACACACACACACACACACACACTCCTGGCTTGGCTTTGTGGGTGTTGATATGCACATATGTGTGCATGCGAGAGAAAGAAAATACGGCTGAAAGGAAGAAAGTATGGCATTTCATCTTCAGGAATTTCTGGTAGATTCATTATTAATTCTTGGGAGCCTTTTTATAGATGCAGCTGAAAAACCCATTTCAACCTGGATATTGCTCTAGAGGGCTTTATTTTGGTCCTGAGAACTATGTCATTCCTTCCTGGTACAGAACTAGTGCTCTCTCTGGATCTAGAATGCTCCCTTTACAAGCAGGCACACTAACACAGCTTCCCCATCTACTTAGGCAAACCTAACTGCACACAGAGGTGCAGACGTGCCAAGTATGTGGGGGCCTGAAGGCCCTGGCCCTCCTCGTGAAGAGGGCTGTCTCCTGAAATCTGTAAAACTTTCCACATGTCCATCATCTTGCTCCATCATCATGTCCCCTGCCTTCCTCCAGCAAAAATAAAAGTCAGCACCTATGTCTCTTGGTTTGCTACATAGCATACTGTTCAGAAATAGGAATGCAGATACATTCAGAAGATTAAAAGCCATCCCAGTATAGTTAAAAACTAAGTTAAATTGTGTTTATTTTTCTCCCAACATTACTGCTTCTGATTGTATAAAAGAGCATTTTAGAGGGAGAGCTTGATCCAAAGCTCATTGTAGCAGATAGGAGTTTTTCCATTGGCTTCTGTGGGCTTTGGATCAGCAGCATAGTTGATAAGAGCAAATGTGAGACCCAGGCTACTAGAGAAGGAATGTGAAATATGAGTTTTGAGTAGGCTCAAGATTTAAATGTCTTAGAGAGATCTGTTTACTCTATCTGGCACTCTAAGACAAGTCCAGTCTCTTCAATATTAAAGACACAGTGACCTATTTTGAAGCTGTTTATTTTGAAACCCCTGCTTTCAAAACCTTGTTCTATTTTTTTTTGTTCTCTCCACCCTGGCAGTTAGAGCATTTCAAAACTGTAAACTGTAGCTAGTCTGGGAGGGGGAGGGAGGCATGGGGAAAGAATGGGAGTAGATGCATCTCCCTCTTGCTGAGAGACATCAGAGCTGGCCAGCTCTAAGGACAGAACTAAGAAATTCACATTAAATAGACAACATATCAAATCAGTGAGACTGAAGGCCCGAACTAAGAGGGAAGGAAGAGATCTGTGGTCTTTGTTAATCCTAAATTCAATCCTCAAATTTTAAATCTCTGGATCAATACCCCATTCATTTGAGTCTGAGGAAATAGAAAGGTTCAGACGGTATCCATCTGTTAATGTGAAGCAGAGAGCAGAGGGGCTCCTCAGGTTCCAAGGACAATGCCCAACTTCTAAATGTGGTTCTGCTCTGAATGCTATTCTGTGGGTGTGTCTACACGTGCATTTACACTGGCTTAAATTTACTGCACAGTAAATTATGGCACAGTAGGTAGGAATAGGTGTCTACACATACAGTCATTTAGAGGCATTAATACTGTGTGGACTGACTTAGGACTAAAGTTAGTCTCAAGTCAGTCCATACACACAGTGTTACTGCGAAGTAAGGCATCTACATGTGTGTTACTGTGCAGTAACTAATTGGGCGTAAATTTGATACCTGTATGATGCAGGTATCAAATTTATGCTCAAGTCGGCAGAAGTACGGGTATGCATGTGTAGACTCGCACCCGTACTATGCAGTTATTTTGGCTACTGCGCAGTAAATGTGCACATGTAGACACGCCCTGTGAACACTTGTCATGGGATTATCATGCTTCATGTGTCTATGAATCCTATGTGCTCAATTTACAAAGGAAGAGATTCATTTTTTTTACTGCCAGTCCAGTAGACTCACACTGACGTATTTATTTTGTGACATCACCAGTAATTAAAATTCTCCATGGCCAGAATATACTACCAGTGACACCTAAATAACTCTCCACAGTACATCTATACCTACATCACTATCAATGCAGTTCTTCCACCTTCAGATTAAACTCTCAGGTACACTGGTGCAACTCCATTGGTGGTAAAGGGCTAATACAAGTGTACCTGACAGCAGAATTTGGCTTGACAACTATTACATGTGAACATGAAGGAAAGAACTGTCATTTAAACAATGCCATAGCATTCAAGACCAGCTCAGAAGTGTTTGGTATATGCATCTATATTTGAACATATCAAAGCCAGCAGCAGGGCTTTCCCAGAGGGATATTTGAAATTCATACTCCTGTGTAGTTAAAAGAGCTTCAGAGCAGACACACTTATTTTGTTGAGGATGTAATTCGATGCTTTTATTTTTCACATTACTGTTCTCTAGCTAAAGGGCCTGGATGCCATGGTAATAACTGTTCAGAATTATTTAAACATATAAGCATATGCTCATATTATGTTGCAATAACATTGTTCGAGCAGCCATGCCTGCTCATGCAGGGTGTAAATACATGGGTGGCTAGGGGCTCTCAGAGAGAACTGCATCATATTAGAAGAATCTCAAATAATTTTTGAAGGGAATGTATAGTTCCTAGAGCAGTTTTTTCCAGCTTCCCACATGGCCTGCCATAATAGGGTTAAGGAATCAGAAGACATTGCACTTCTCTTGGATTACATATAGTTGAAAAATACCACACAGCTGCGTCAGGTCTGCGCCAAGAACAAAAATAAATAGACCTGGCACATGCTCCTCTTCTGGGGTCTGTCAGTCCATGTGAAGAAAGGTAACATTTTGTGTGCCTGAATATATTTTCCTGTTTGTATGTGCATAAACATATATAAGTGCATGCTTCTGCTACACATACACAAACACACACCTTCAAATGTGTACCTTCAAATATACACTTACCTTTTGAGAGGGATGCTATTTATTTGTATGCATAGTTCTACAGTAAAATACATAGTTTCCCATTAGTAAATAATATTTGGGACTCCTAGTGCATACAGAAGACAGTGGGCAAGTCCTAGTTCCCTGGCTCTTCTGCACAGTGATTCTTCAGGTGCACATAGGATCGGAGAATTCAGACCAAAACAAGTTAGAAGTTGGTTTCAGATTTCTGCACAGTAATATTCTAGACATAAAGAATTTTTAGGAATGAGAAGGAGGTATGATATACATTGGTTCTTCTGACTTTTCCTCTGTTCTCTCCCTATAGCGTGAGTGCATCTCCATTCATGTTGGTCAGGCAGGAGTTCAGATTGGCAACGCATGCTGGGAACTCTTCTGTCTGGAACATGGCATCCAGCCAGATGGCACCTTCAAGAATCCGTCCAACAAACCCAATTATGATGACTCCTTTACCACATTTTTCAGTGAAACAGTCACAGGAAAACATGTGCCACGAGCTGTCATGGTGGATTTGGAACCAACTGTAGTAGGTCAGTACAGAATTAAGCTTAGAAAATGAAAAAGAACCTACTCTTCAGCTTTTCAGTATTGTGTTTCACCAGTCTCCAATGTAGCACTTCTCTATCTTGGTCTATCGCTAGGGCATAAAATATTTCTGAGACTTTTAGTACCAAATTCTATTAGACTCCATTACCGTCATAGCTGGACTTTGATAATGGTAGATCAAGGGAGGCCTGTATTTAATAAATGTGAGATGATCTGTGTACCTTTTCTTCGTCACTTTTACAGCTTGTATATAATGGCATTTTACTTTGTGGTCTGAATGCTGCATTCCTCAAATTCAGATTGGAGAGAGGAGAATGAATGTTCTGAAAAGGTTTCCTGAGAATTTTCCATTCCCTTTTTTGAGGAATCGCCATTTCATTCAAAGCCCCTTTCTTTTCTGATGGCTTGTCCTCCAGTCAGTACAGAAGCTTATTTTTTTCCATAAGTTCTTCCACAAATTGGCAGTGCCACAACAAATTGATTGCAATAGAACGTATCTATTTCTTCTTCCTCCAGTGGGTCCAGTACCTTCTCTTTGTGACACCACAGAGCTTTTTATCTGAAAGAGAATGGTCTTTCATAATTTAAAGTATACAGCACTTCCATTTAGCATTCCTGTGTAGTATGTTCAGCAGAACTGACTGCCATTGAAGCCCGCCTGCTTTAGGCTTCTCACAGTTTTACTTTTTTGGACAGATGAAGTGCGGGCTGGCACTTACCGACAGCTTTTCCATCCAGAACAGCTGATCACTGGAAAAGAGGATGCAGCTAATAACTATGCCCGTGGTCACTACACCATTGGCAAAGAAAGCATTGACAAGGTGCTTGATCGTATTCGTAAACTGGTAAGTGCCATTCATTAAGAAATGATATTCAGGTTTTTGGTGAAGGGAGGGGAACAGAACAGAGATCTCATCTGGCTCCAGGTAGTCTCATTGACTCAGAGTAGAGAGCTCACCCAGTCAGAGGGGTTTGGTCAATCATACCCCACTTGATTGGATGATACTAGAGCAGGAGTCAGCAAGATTTTCCAGTGGCAGGTAAGAATGATCCAGTGTGAGTCCAAAGTATACCCCTTCCCTCCCTGCCACTCTCCAGGTCATATCTTGCCCACAGACTATGGGTTTTCAGAGGTTGCTTTAGAGAGAAAATCCGTTTAAACAGGGGCTCCTAGAATAAGAAACTGTAACCCTTATCACTTTATCAGAGCCAGTATTGATACATATTGGTGTCTAAGTGTATGGCCAGGTATTTGTTCATCCAGTGATTTGGTAAAACTAAACCTGAGAGATGTGAAAGGCCTAAGATAATCTTCAGTGTGATGTATAGTTCCTCAGCTGGGTTGTTGAAGAGGGCATAGGACAGAGAGAGAATGAGTCTTTTTCCAGGAAAGCTTTGCTGAACTCTGTGTTATGTACTGGGTACAAATGTTCCAGATTCAGTCTCAGGAGGGGGTCATGGGAGTCTCGGATTTAAACTGTATCTACTCTCTTTTCCTTTTCAGACCGATGCCTGCTCTGGGCTGCAGGGATTCCTGATTTTCCACAGCTTTGGTGGGGGCACAGGATCTGGATTTACTTCCTTGCTGATGGAACGGCTCTCCCTGGACTACGGCAAGAAATCCAAACTGGAGTTTGCCATCTATCCTGCCCCTCAAGTCTCTACCGCTGTAGTGGAGCCCTACAACTCCATCCTGACCACCCACACCACCCTGGAGCACTCAGATTGTGCCTTCATGGTGGACAATGAGGCCATCTATGACATCTGCCGCCGCAACCTGGACATTGAACGCCCCTCTTACACCAACCTTAACCGTCTCATTAGCCAGATAGTCTCCTCAATTACGGCCTCTCTGCGCTTTGATGGGGCCCTCAATGTGGATCTGACAGAGTTTCAAACCAACCTGGTGCCCTACCCACGCATCCACTTTCCCCTGGTGACCTATGCACCCATCATCTCCTCTGAGAGGGCCTACCATGAGCAGCTGTCTGTAGCAGAAATCACCAGTTCCTGCTTTGAGCCCAACAACCAGATGGTGAAGTGTGACCCACGGCATGGGAAGTACATGGCCTGCTGCATGCTGTATCGGGGTGATGTTGTGCCCAAAGATGTCAATGTAGCTATTGCTGCCATCAAGACCAAGAGAACCATCCAGTTTGTGGACTGGTGTCCCACAGGCTTCAAGGTGAGGAAGGCAAAAGTACACTGCCCTTTTTTTTTTTTACTAAAGATGCATTGTGAAGTAGTCCAGACCACCGGTCTTTTGGTTCTGTGGGCCAGATGAGTGGCACAGAGCCTGTCCGTGAGTTGGATCAGGCCTTGGGGCCTGGTACCACCCCCTCCTTGCCCCACATGCTGGGATTGAGCCCTGGGGCCCTGCACCACTTCGCTGCTGCCAAACTTCCAGACCCATGGGGAGCCTGTGAGGTGTTGTGAGTTGGGTCTGGCGCACAGACTGGGGTTGAGCACATCTGATCTAGACTAACATGTCGTTTCACTTCTCTGCTACTTACACTTGTGAGAGAAATGAGTGGTTAGGAGTGTGTGTGTGTATGTATAATCTGCAGTGTCTCTTTTGGAATTTGGATATTTGTGTTGATGGAGCCTCCTAAGCATTAGCTTGTTTGGCAACGTAGGAAATGTCAACTCTAAAGGAAGTTTTAAATTAAAGAGCTGTTAAATTAGGAATTAAATTCTAAAGAAGCTGGTCAGACTGCCCAGCTAAACTATTGATATAATTTTAAAAACAAATAGAATCCATCTTGTTAAATAAGACATGAATGTGATTTTCCAGTCACGCACTGCCACTGCTGGCTATTCAGCAGTACTGACAGACTTGTTTTCCAGAGGCTAACAGCAGCAAATATGGAAAACTAATCTAAATTTGTCAGGGGATGGGCCCTGATTTGAAAGTTTGTAGGTGGAACATATTTTCCTTATGGCTGGATACAACAATGTAATTCATGTTGAGCAGCAGTTGTGGGCATTAAACACTGAGAAGAATATAGATAATCTCAGTGACATTCAACTATAGAGTGCATGACCCCTCTTGGTTCCCTGTGCCCAGTTTAGTTGTTCTGCCTTGTTTTTTATTGGTTATAGCTGAACAAGGAATAGTTAAATAAAGGGCAACTTAGATGATATTTGACATTACATAATTTCAGTACCCTGTTTTTAGCTTCACACCTGCCCCCTTTTCACCCACCTATGATGTTTCTTGTTTTTATTGTCCTTTTCTTTAACTTTTCTTTTCTTTACTTCTTACTTCCAGGTTGGCATCAATTACCAGCCTCCCACTGTGGTTCCTGGAGGAGACCTGGCGCAGGTGCAGCGTGCAGTTTGCATGCTCAGCAACACCACAGCCATTGCTGAGGCCTGGGCAAGGCTGGACCACAAGTTTGACCTGATGTATGCCAAGAGGGCATTCGTGCACTGGTATGTTGGTGAAGGCATGGAGGAAGGGGAGTTTTCAGAGGCCCGAGAGGACTTGGCTGCACTGGAAAAGGACTATGAGGAAGTGGGAACTGACTCAGTGGAAGAAGAAAATGATGGGGAGGAATTTTAAAATACACTTTGTCCTTTACTTAGCATGGAATTGCCTCTGTGTTTCTCTATTGCATGTGTGTACTGTTCTGTCTGGCAACCTATGTTCATGTAAAATGTAGACAATGAAAATTAAAGGGCCAGTAAAGTTCTCCTCAAATCACAGGGAAATTATCTTTTGGAACATGACCACCTGAGCTGAATGCATTAACCCCACTCAATGCTCAAAGGAAAGCAGTTTAAGTTTTATTTATTGACAATTCAGCTTGGGAGAAATGAGTTTCTTAGTCCCACTCAATTACCAGTTTAACCCACTGCATCTGTAATAAAATCACTATCATTCAGCTCCCAGGCTCAGTTATACAAATCTGTAAAACAATCATAGGGAAACACGGTAGATAGAGCAAATTTGACTTATCCGTACCTTTTATTGCTGGGGGTGCTGGGAGATGTGAAAACAGATAAATGAGCCCACTTTTGCTTCACAGTTTGTCTCTCTCCTCAGTTTGTATGTGAGTGAGTGACCAACATGAGATATGTCTGTTCTTTTGCTCTGTGGAACTTCCATTTCTGATAGAAATATGGAATTTTGTGCAGTTTTTGGAAATATTTGTCCTTTCTTGTGGTAGCAGTTTTTATTGGGCACAGGAACTTGAAAATTGTAGCATATAAAAGGAGATTTTCCCCCTTTGTGTTCCTGTGAAATTGTTGCAATTTGATAATTCCCTGATGTATGGAAAATTGTTTGCACCATCTTTCATGAGTTCTGAAGGTCCCAAAGTCTCTTACTCCATTTGAATGGTTCTTCTCTCTTCTGCAATCCTTGTTCCATCCAGAAAAAACTTGTGCTGCCTGTGGCATCCTTGATTTAATGGTGGATGGTAACATCTGAAAGTGGACAATCAATGCAATAATTTAAATAGGCAAAGTAATTTGAATAATGATGAGCAAATATCACAATGTATCACAGTATGTCAGTCAGTTCCAGTCATTATTGTCCATGAAAACTCCGCAAACTTTTATCAAAAAGCCTCGCCTATACTCTGCCTGTAGTTAAAAGTTCCCAGTGCAACATTACCTTATAAGTGTTGTACATTCTGCATGTTTTACATATTTAACTATATAAGTAGTAATATACTAAACATCATACTTAAGAAGTAGTGTCTCAGTTTAGAAAAATGTCCCTCTTCAGGATAGATTTCATCATGTGCTATAAATACACAGGTAAGTATCACTGATGCTATGGGAACTTAGGAACATGTTTAAGTGGTTTTCTAAATAGTACTGTCCTGAGCTGGGGTCTAAACCAGTAACATAATATTTAATGTAAAAGCATCTAAAGTAATGCAATTGTTGCAAAGCTTAAGTTGTTCCATTGCTGGCTTTGTGATTTTAACTGTTAAATTCCTACTGTGTACTCCTGGAAGCATTCTGCATTGAATTTCTTTACTTGGATTCTTGTTTTATAAGGAAACAGGAAAAATAGATAAATCAAAAAGAGACTATTTGACAAAAATATGGCAGCTCAAAGGTTTTCTTAGTTCTTGGCAAATTACAAAAATATCTGATTTTAGACAAAAGTTAGTGGCTTTCTTCTGAAATGTGTGCACTTCTGAAAAAAATGGATGTCAGCACAAGAAATAATAAGAGTAAAGGTGAAAGTACAGTGAAACCTCTGAAGCATACCCAGCAACCCAGCATCCTGCCGAGGTGCTGACACATTTTTAACACTTTAGTTACATAGGAAAAGATTTCAAGACTGCTCAACTGCCATTTATTTTTAATGGGAACTGGGGGCATAACTCATGTAGGTGCTTCTAGAATCTTCCTCATTGTAGTTTAATATTATAATTATAGCTATTATAGTCTATTCCTATTGCAGGGGCATTTGAGGATCACGGTCTCATAGTTGCAGGTACTGTATAAATAGATAACACTTAAGCAATACCTGCCTTAGAAAAAATACATTCTACAATTATTTTAGCCCCTCCCCTCCATCACAGAGGATCTTATGGGGGGAATGCAGTTTCTAATATGAGGCTGGGCAGCACCTGTTGGTGCCCCTTCACTTTCATGCTTGGGGTGGTTGCTTTGCCCCCCACCCCTTTGCTATGGCACTGCACTTCACGCAAGTGTTAACTCTGGGCTGTGCTACAAAGAGTAAATGAGCAATGTGCTGTTCTCCAGCATCCCAGGATGCCCTGCTTCAAGCCTCCTCACCTTGCCCTCCCCAAGCAGGGATACAGCCAAGGTGTCCTGGCTCCTAGCTACACCCCTGCTTGCTAACCCTTTAGGGGCAAGTCAGAGATGTGCAGGTAATAAATTATATTAACCCTTAATGCATGACTGCTTACAACATACTCTAACTTAACACCACTTAATGCTCCACAGATTTAGTGTAATGTGTAACTTCACCCTCTGGGTCATGCCAAGTGTTCAACTTAACACTTACTAAGTTCAGTTAAAACATGAGCAGATGGCACATTCAAGCAATTTAACACATATTAAGTGCCCTTGGGGCATTGCAAAGTTGTTCCCTTTCAGGCAATAGTTATCTCCTAACAAGTACTAACTTTAATAGGTCACTGCATTGCAAAGATTTGCAACTGTTGCAAGTAAACAAGGTCCTTTGCTTCAAGGAGTGAACAAGGAAAGGGACAGATTCTGAAGCCCTTAACCATAAACTAGCACCTTCCTCTATGGTTAAGAGCTAAGGATTACAACATGGCTACTGTGGATTAAAATATATTTTGATATAAGGGTAGGAGAATCCACCTCTGAAAGAGACAAATCAAGAACATGAAAAGAAAGTAGACAGCTTACGGAGACGCAATGTTAAAAAAAGACCTATGTCCATTACACAGTAAGTTCTTACATTTATAAGTAGAGATGGAAGTAAAGCAAGAGGGGAAGAACAGAGATCTGAGAGGGAGGTCATTCAATGAAAAATGAAGGCTAAAGGAGACAGTTGGCATGGAGGATGTCACTTCCGGTCTAAAGAATAGTACAGGAACGGCCACCCCAAGAGCTACGTGGAAGGAACGGTTTGGGTACACACTTGTTGAGCTGCTGTTGAAATCCACACCTACCCAAAGCTCCACCCTACTATGGCTGCTGCTGCTTGCACGCAAGCAAACTGGCTGCTTGGCAACTGCCTCTCCCTATTTACCTGAAAGCTACAGGGAATTCTAGGGAATTTCCTCAGGAGGCCTCCCTCTTCTGGGAGGTGGCAAAAGCGCTGTCATCAAAGTCATTCCTCCAGAAATTTCCCTCCTTATCCATCTTTCTTTTATGCCTCCAATTAAATACCATGTGAGGATTTGCATACACACACACGCACACACACACGGTACTTTATATAGGTGCATATAATGGTATATAGTACCATGGGGACCTTATACACACATATAAGCCCCCCCACATATATATAGTACCATGTATAAGGGCCCCATGGTACTATATATATATAGTATATATATATACTGGAACTCTGACAGCCTGCAAGGGGAAAGCCATGGTTTCCCACATTTTCCTCTTTTAAAGGAGAACTCATTTTTAAAGGTTGTTTGCATCCCTTTCATATATTCTTGTGACCCACTTTTGGGTCATGACCCACAGGTTGAGAAACGCTGTCCTAGCAGACATCTTTGGAGGCTTGGGTGGGAGAAGGTGAGTCAAGAAAAAGAAAAAAATGCATCTCCCTGATCGGCTTTCCCCTGGATTAACAGGCAGAGGGCAGATGGTATTCAAAGACAAGCAGCATTTTTTTCATATGCCTAGGAATTTCATCACTTGGATGGCACCTTGCCCATCATTCATGATGGAAAAAAAATTGTTAAATATGGCTGATTGAAAAGGTCTTCCTCATAAATTAAATAAAAATTAGGATGCAGGCACAAATATCCAAAGGGCACCCAACCCTATTTTCAAGCTCTGGAGTGAGGCTGAATCAGAATATTGTTAGGTCCCATACGCAATGCATTACATTAACAAGCTCATCTAACCTTATTCTAATCCGGCTGTTGGTCCAATAAAAACTATCACACCCCATAAAAATCCTTGCCTCTCACAATACCATTAGACAATATCCTAAAAAGAGGAAGAACTGCAGCACAGAAATGACTCCTTCTCTGATAGATCCCTTTCCTAATACCATATACTTTCTAATATAGAATGCCTGTGCAATTTATCCTGTACTTTTGACCACTATCAAATGTATCTTTGTGACATACATTTGTATATTTGTATGCAATGTACCCTTCTGAGACATAATGGGCATGTCTACACATTTTCATTAATGCATCATAATTACACAGTAGCGCAACTGAACTTTGTTTGGTGACACTTAATGCTCATTGGACTAAATCTACTGTGCTTTAGTACAAGCAAATGC
>NW_017729022.1:86908949-86927950 GCF_001723915.1 Gavialis gangeticus
CCCCTGCTGCTAGCCCCAGCTCTGCCCAAGCACTCATGTGGGAGCAGGGCCAGGAGGAGCAGGGCCCGGACCTGGGTGATCAAATTGTTGCATAAATTGCTGATTTTATCCCCTGGAGGCTAGTCCAATTCACCTCTAGAAGAGGGTCACACTTTCAGGCTGGGTCCAACTCTATTTTATTGCTTGCAAGCAGGCCAACAGAGGAGCTTGTTGCTCAGATCAGTGTCGACCCTAAACAAAGAGCGCACGTGGCTTTTATTGGGCTAGCGTTCTTTTCAGTTGACGTGTTACATTTTGATTGGTCATTTCAAACCAAAACCTGAGCAACCTATAAGGCATACGTAGTGGGCCATCCTGTACCATGTGGGTGGAAAGTTACAGAATGCAGGGGTGGATACTAAAACAAGGAACAAAGAAACATAGAGAAAAGTATCTATTTTCGCTACAACAGTACAATAAGCCTGGGCATTGCCAAAACACTTTCCCAAATAAACACCTTGTCTCCCACCCAACAATGCAACAACCAGGCTTCAACCTTCCACAGAGCATGTGGACAGCCCTTAATAGGATATGCACTGGGCATGGCTGGTGTGGCCACCTGATGTACAAGTGGCACCTAAAAGCCTCACCTGGCTGCAACGGTGGGAACCCTGACCAAACCATGGAGCACATCACAACATCCTGCCCCAGATATAACTTTGAGAGTGACATCCTGGAGCTACACTTGCTTTCCTGCAGGGCATTGGTCTGGTTGAGGAATTTGGAATGAAAACTGTGACAATACACCTTGCTTCTTCTAAAACCATATGAACAGTGCTGGAGCAACGAAGCTTGGTGCTTGGGACAAAGCGGGCAGTGGCAGCCACAAATGCCCCCCCATGCTTGCCCAGGAGTGCATGCAGCAGTGGGAGCCACCCCCATCCCTGTGCCCCCAAACGAGCCGGTTGCGGCACTGCCCCATGCCCCACCTCGCCTGGGCAGCACCTGTTGGTGTCCCTTTGCTTTGGTGCCTGGGGCAGTTGCCCCCCTTGCTATGGCACTGCATACGAAAGAAATAAGAGTGTAGACATGCCCGTTATTTCTAACCCCCCAGCTTACAGTGCTCACCTGTTTTTAAAATACATCTGCTTGTCATGCAAAGGGTTGCCTTCACCCCCTCTCCCTCAGATGTAACTCCCCCACCCCGTCCCCAGGGCTATTTCTAGGCCACCCGGACAGGGATTTTCAGCGATCAGTGACTTAATTTTGAGCCCAGCATAAGCTTGGCTGACTCTGACCCTGTGGCTCTCTGCTGCCCCTCTCTCCCCGAGGTCCTTGGGCAGGGATTCCTGCGAGAGAGAGGGAGCGAGCGCCGGGGCGGGGCGGGGCGGGGCGGGGCGGGGCATGCAGGCTCTTGGCTGTGCGCTGCGGTGCCTGCTCAGCCCTGCCACGTTCTCACGCAGCGGCTGCAGAGGGAGAAGCGGGCTCTCCTCAGCTAAGTTTCACTTTCTATCCTCCCCAGCTAGGCAGCGGGAAATCAAAACTGAAGGAGCGCTGGCGACGTGCTGCTTGGGGCGGTGCAGCTCCGATCCAGGCAGAGCCGGCGAGCCCTGGCCATGAGCACACGTCCTGGCGGCGGAGGAGCGGAGCGCCCCTGGCACGGCTCGCCGTAAGTACTCGGCAGTGGCAGCGGAGCACTGCGGCCAGGGGTGCGGGGTGTCGGGAGAAAGACCGCAGGCAGACGAGGCTCTTGGGGTAAATCCCAGATTTTTTTTATTAGACCAACTAAAAGCCAAGTCAAATTGGGTTAGGCCAGCCAAAGCCTTTTTGTATGCAGTCTGTAATGAGGCTAAACTATAATGAGGCATCAATGAATTTAGAATGTTATCACTTTCCTTGGGTAAATCCGATATCTTGTGTTAGACCCAGTTAAACTTTATTTGGTCGAATACAAGGTATCAGATGCACCCTAAGAAAGTGATAATCTACATTCATTTAAAAAAATCATAACATTTTAGTAGGTCTAAGAAAAGATACCAGATTTGAAACCTTGTCTAACTTTATCCCAAAGTTTGTAGCCGTGTCAGTCTCAGGACATAGGCAGACAAGGTTCTTTGGGTAAATCCAATACTTTTCGTAAACCAACTAAATTTTATGATTTTTTAAAATGAATTTAGAAAATCACCTTCTTTGGGTAAACCCAATATCTTTTATTAGACCAACTAAATTTTTAATAAAATAAAATGGTCTAATAAAATTTTAGTTGGTCTGATAAAAGATATCAGATTTGAAACCTTGTCTAATTTTATCCCAAAGGGTACAGCTGTGCCCGTCTAAGAATATAGGTAGACAAAGGTCTTTGGGTAAATCCGGTATCTTTTATTAGACCAACTTTAGTTGGTCTAATAAAAGTTACCAGATTTACCCAAAGAAGGTGATAACATTCTAAATTCATAAAAAAAATCATAAAATTTCAGTTGGTCTAATAATAGATATTGGATTTACCTAAAGAACCTTGTCCACCTAGGTCCTTTGACTGACACGGCTACAACCTACACCCTGAAACATGTAGGATAAAGATCAGACATAAGAAGGACGTGGCAACTTAACCTCCCCAACTGCCTGCAGAGCATGTCTTCTGCAGGTGACATCTTTTATTGGACCTCGGTAACTAGGATAAAGTTAAACAAATGTGAAACCTTTTGAAACCTTGTCTAACTTTATCCCAACTACACAGTTGGTCGAATAAAAGATGTCACCCTAAGAAATCCTTGCCTTTTGCAGCACTATCTAGAATGATTTTTTAAAATTATCATTTTTGTACATGGTTTCCCTGCTCTATTTAAGAGAAATGTATAATGTTGCATGTACTATCATAGGGCTATTGCATGTAATAGGCTATTACCTTTATTATCCTATTATAAGAAAAATTCTTAACCTGATCCTGAGAAAATTCTGATCCTGACCTGGTTCTAAGCAAAAAAAAAAAGGATTTTAATGCCATTACCAGCATCTTTTCCCCATCTCAGTTCTCATGGAAAAAATGCCCTTATCTGGTTTCAGTGGGGTCCCTTGTCAGAGACCAATCCAAGCCTATCAGGCTAGTGTGGTCAAAGTATGCAAGGTTTTAAAGCAGCGCAAAAGGGAGTGACGTACCTGGTATCATAACTGGTTTCCCTTGATTCCCTAGACCTAAATGACTACCGTCCCCTTTACAGCTGGATTGAATATCCGTGTGGGACGGGGAATGGCATGAGTCCAGAGTAGGACTAGACTCACAGCTCTGGAGAAATAGCATAATGACTTAACTGCTTTTTGGCAGACAAATTTCTTTGGGTAAATGTGATTTCCTTTATTAGACCAACTAAACAGTTGGCAAAATTGTTCTTTACAAACTTTTGGGCACAACCACCCTTCTTCAGGCATAGGGAGAGTCTGCTGGTGTTTGTGTACTCTCCTGGGTGGAACAGAAGCTTAAGTGCTCTTCTGCACCCCACTTCCAGGCTTGCTAGGACCAAGTCTTTGTGGGCCAAGTGGGACTCTTAGGGATCTGCTACAAAATCTGTTTTTAAAATATTCAGAGAATTGTGAACACAGGGAAGAAAACTTTTCTACTGATTTCTAAATACTCCGCTGGAAAGCAAAGGTACTGTATTAAAATATAATGTAAAATCTTAAAGTTTCTATGTTGCCTGAAAAAAATGTAAGCTGATAATTTGGTAATAATGCATTTTTTTAGATTAAGTAGCTCTTAATTTAAGAGCTTATAGCACATGATGGGAGGGCTGCAACTAATTCTTTTCTTTCCCTTTTTGGTTTGGAGGCCAAACTGGAAAAATATGAGTTTGGTCCAAAACTCTTCATCGCTCTCAAGCTTTTCTTGGTTCCTGCTATTGCTATAACCGCCCTGTATCTAACCCCTGTTCCATCTTTTTCTTGAAGGCTCACTCTATAACCCGTTAAAAAAATCCTTTTCACCTACCCAAGTCTTCCTGTTCTGACTGACCTGTTGTTCTGCTCCTCCTCTTTCCATAAATTGTGATGGCCCCCCCAAATCATTTCCATTTCATTTCTGTCTCTATCTAGCTCTCCCCCCAACTCCAAGGTGGCTGTTGAATAGGCAATACTTTTTGATTGAAAAAGTTAACTCCATTCACAACAAAATGTCTCTGCATGCTATACAGTTTAATATAAATTGTTCTAAACTTTTTACTGTTATTTCCTTTTACATTATATAAGGTACTAAAATATTCACTGAATCCTAGAAAGCAAGAGAGATATAGGTTGGTGATTGGGGCACTCACATGGCTCCCTGGCACTGCTACAATAACTATTTATGTGTTTATACAAAATAGAACAGCAAAAAATTGAGAACACCCTTCACCCTTCTTCCGCCTGCTTACAGACCAGAATCCCCTGCAGTGTAGTCACTGGTCACTTTTCTTAGAAGGAATGTGATTCAGGTTCAAAATATGGTAAGTTCTGACTGTGCAGAAGCAGAAACATCTTAGTTATCTGACATCCTAGTTTGTGGCTTGACCACTGGGCTAGCTGGTAAAAAATGGAACCACCTCCTTGTCAGGCAGTTTTATGAATCTGATTTTTTTTCCCCGGTTGAAACTACCTGGTGAATTCAACACTATTTAGCAAATTTAAATTAGCCAGATAGCTTCAGGATAACCACAGCCACTTTTTTTTTATGCATTGAAAAAATGTGACTTTTTTTAGAAATTGTCTGGTTTGCCATAGCTAAAACTAATGCACTACAAAAGGAGACATTTAGCCGCTTATCCTAAAAAGTTCCCCATCTCTTTATAGATTACAATCAAGTTTGCCTGTATTTTAGAAGGTAAAAGGTGTCAGTTACTGTAGAAACTGCAGTTTTCTCTTTCTTTTCTGATTCAGCCTCTTTTTAAGTGTTGCCCTGTTCTCCTCTGTCCTCTCTGCATTCCTTCCCTTCAGTATTCTTTCCCACTTTTGATCTCTCTGACACCTCTCCTCTATTAATTCTTTTACTTTGTCTGTCTTCCCTTTTCTCAGCACCTTTTAGTCTTTTTTTCATTTCCTTTTTTCTTCTATAACCAATTAAAAATACTTTTCACCTGCCCAAATCTTTTCGTTCTGAGTGGCCTGAAGTTCTGGTCCTCCTTTTTCCATAAACTGTAATTGTTCCCACAAATTTTCTCCACCTTATTTTTGTCTCTGTTTAGCTCTCCCCCTCCCATGTGGGCTATTGAATAGGAAATGTTGATTGCTTCCTGGTCCCATCTCAGTTAAGACTCTGTGGGTGTGTCTACTAATGTGCTTTAAGGTGATTGGGTGTGTTACATATTAATTAATTCACCGTAATCATGGCGCATTATGTTTAGTATCTCTAATAACAGGCAGTAACTTAATGTACTGTAATCAGCACTCCTGGACAGTAGCGCCAGGGCATGTTTTTTTTGTGAGGCTAATGAGCAGTAGGGCTGTGCAAAATGGCACTGTTCCATTTCGACTTCAGTTTCGAGGTTTGGCTGGAACAGTGTTTTGTTTTGAATTTCATTTTGAGTTGAAACAGCTGTTCCATTTTGCTTTGTCGAAACAGTGAGGCTGTTTCGACGCTGTTTCAATGTTTCGCCCGACCATTGGGCTGGGGAAAGGAACTTCCCATGCCCAGCCTGATCAATTGTGGGGCTGGGGAGGGGAACTGAGCAATTGGGCTCAGTTTCTTTCCCCAGCCCGATCACAGTGCTTGGGAGGGGAACTGACCCTGGGCTCAGTTCCCTTCCCCTGTGCTGTGATTGGCTTCCTTCAGCCCAGCGCCGGGAGATGGGGAGAGCCAGGGCTGTGCTCCAGGCTGCTGCTGGGAGGGCAGCTCTGGTTCTCTTCTGTCTCCTACCACCTTGCTGCTGGCTGCTTCGAAACTTTTGAAAAATTTCAACTAGCCTCGTTTTGTTTTGGGGCTGTTTCAAAGCCCTTTGTTTTGAGCTTGAAATACAGCATCGAATCGAAACAGCTGGTGAACTTCTGCACAGCCCTAATGTGCAGTAGGCTAATTCTACTGCACATTAGTGCATTAGCACGATTTTTGCCTTCCAGGCTATTGTGCAGTAGAATTAATCTACTGTGAATTTACTGTGTTGTGTAAATGCTCCCACTGCACAGTAAAATAAATTACAGTAAGCTTTCCCCAGGAGCATGTCTATACATGCACCTGTTGGGAACAAATTTGCTCCCAACAGGAGCAGTTCAGTGCAAGGCTACTTCTGCCCTGCTCTGCCCCCCCCCATACAGCAGCCAGGGGGGCTCCAGGCTCCCCCAGGTGTCAGTCCCAGGCTGGTAGGGGCACTGGGGTCAGGCCCTGGCTCTGGGGGATGTGGTGGTAGCTGTCCTGTCTCCAGGGCAGCTGCCCTGTCTCCAGGGCAGCTGCCTCCCAGACCTGTGCCCTGATCAGCCGATTGGGGCAGGGGCTGGGAAACTGTCCCCTGCCCCAGACAGCTGCCTGCTTCCCAGCCCTGTGCCCCAATCATGCTTTACTAGATTAGTTTACTGTGCAGTAAACCTTGTCTTGTGTAGACATGCCCACAATCTACTTCATTTGGTATTACATTAATGTATTTACACTGTTCCAAATTTCCCTAGATTGGGCAAACCGTAAGACTAAATCCCTGTCCCTTACCTCTGTTAAAGAGGTACCTCCACATCCACTTAGAATCAGATTTTCAAACATATGGAAGCGCCTAAGTACTTTTGAGAATCTGGTCTCCTGGCATCTGGTAGGATCAGCCCTATGATACTAAAAATATTTTCCTAGCCCAGCTTCCAGGAAAGTAATGAATTATTTGGATTCTAGTTAGCTCTTCTACCTAAGTGGTTATTATATCTTGGGCATCATTTAGATACTTATGTAGCTTATATGTGAGACAGTGAATACTCTACTTGTATTAAAGAGCCTTTGGTTCTTACCTTTTCAGGACACTTAAGTTGATTTCCAAGTCTAATGCTTTGTAAGCTATCATTTGTGTTATGTTGAACTCCAGCATTTTTGGGTTGTGATTATTTAGAGGGTGATTCTCAATTTGGGATAGACAAACACGCTGGTGGATGGACAATATCTGGTGTCCAGTTGCTTGAATGCATCTTTTAGCTTTATTGTGGTGATTTGATGGATTCTGTGGGCCCAGTCCTTAAAGGTATGGATAATCTCAAGATGCCATTGCTCAATGAGAGTTGTAAAAGTCTTGTTAAACCAATAGGGATGGAAGCTTTGAAAGAAGGATAAATGATATTCAGTAGCAGCTGGGTGCTTAATTTCATTAGGCTCCTTTAAAATCTCAGTCCAGAGTGGTGGAGTAGGGATTCAGGCCATTTTAACACAAAACAGATAAACAACTCATCAGCTTAAAGGCAGGAAAAGCTGAGATTTGCCCTTCTGAGAATTCACCAGGTTTGTAATGGAATAAAAGGTTGCTTTTAACAGACACAGCAGAACACTCTGTTAAAAGGCTGATTATTTGTTGCGCTCTCTTTTCTGTTTGACAGATATCTATGTAATATTCAATACCAGACCTTCTCTCCAGGGGACATTCACAATTCTTTCACTAGAGGGTGCTGCAACTACAGGATTCAGAAGTGTGGAAAAATTGTACTATTTTTTGAGGTTTCATCGTGTGGCAATTACATTTTCTGTCCTGGCCTTGTCGTATCATTTTAATGAGAAAATGCACAGAACCCTGGCTTCCTGGTCACATGAAAACATCTGAAGCAAACAAAGTCTTCAAGATATTTGGCAGCTAAACTATTGCAGCTCTGGTTATAAGCTAGCAATCTGTAAACTCTTAATATTAATATTTCTGTGAAGCGCCATGAGTTAGACTGGGGAGCTACACTTCTGTCTGTACCTTTATTTAGCAACAAAACAAATATAGGAAGTGCAGTGCAAGTGACAGCCTCATCCCTCCTGCCATGCCAATTCACATCAGACCTGGAGTGCCAGCTCAAACCCACCAAAACATAATGATGATAGTAACATTTATTTCTTGATATTCCATCTTTTTTGCTGTGAAAACTTCAAATGACAAAATGAATTTTATTTTGCTGTGTACTATACATCTTTCCAACCTTTCTATGTACTTTTTAGTTTTTGTGTTGCCTAGTGCCATTGATGGGCCAGGGAACTGGACGACAAACGAGAAGCAACAAATCAGAGCTGCCAGTGAATTTCAACATGAAGACAGCAGCAGAAGTAGAAAAGGATACAGGGAAAGTTATGAAGAGCAGAGATCAGAAGCTAATATCTGTCTATGGTGTGGCAGACTTAAATAATGGTAATGCTTTTTAAAAAATTTCTCTCCCTCTTTCTCATTCTATTTTTCTGTGTTTTGCTCACTTTCTCTCACTTCCTCTTGAATTCTTCATTCTCTCTCTCTGTCCCCCAGTTCTTTCTCTCTTCGTTTGATTTCACACATGGAGGATTCTTATAAATTAAATACCAGGACAACATATTTGGCCCTACCAAGTGAAAGCTTTGTACTTTACGGAAAATGATCCCAAATAGTTTCTTCCTTTCAAAATCTTAAACTGGGCAGCTTCGTCATGACAGTTGAAGAAAGTTAGATGTTGCCTGCGTCACTCTTCATCCCCATTCACTGTATGCCAGGGGTGGGCAAAATGCATCCTGGGGGCTGGATATGGCCCGCCAGGCCACTCTATCCGGCCTGCAGAGCCCCTAAAAAATTTAGAAAATTAATATTTATCTGCCCTTGTCATGCGGCCCTCGATGGCTTGCCAAAACTCAGTAAGCGGCCCTCCACCCAGAATAGTTGCCTGCCCCTGCTGTATGCATAAACTGCTGGAACCCTTGTCTCCTTATCACCTGTTATATTCATTTCCTTACTGCTATGCATCTCTCTCTCTGTCTGGGTGGAGCTGATTACTCCAAAAGTAAAACTTTTCAGAAGCACCCATCACTTACCCCCACCTGCACTCAGCACAAAATACAGTTTCCCTTGCTTTATGTGGGTTCTGTATGTGTGAATTCACTCCTACATGATGACTCTTTTTATACCAAAAATGTGTTATATGCAAGGTAAATTCACTCTTATGCGATCAGTGTGGTGGAAGCCGGCAGTCAGCTGCTTTGTGCAGTGCACTGTGGGAGTGATGCGCACCAAAATATAGTCTCCTGTGTGGATCTGTACTACTCATTCGTTGTCTGTGACATGTGTTTCTGTAGTTGCCATCCCCATTATGATAGTGCCCTGTGCTTGTGTGTACTGTCTGCTGTTGGTGAGTACCAAAATTGTCCTGTAAAAGTGATAGAAATGGGTCTGGGGGTCAGAACAGTTGAGGTCTTGGAACCTGTCCCTATTTGTGACAGTGTAAAGTGGGTTCCCTTTATGCAAATTTGAGTTATACGCTGTTTTCCAGGGATGCATGTACAGTACAGCATAAAGGGAGGGAAACCTGTATACCTTTGTTTTTCATGAGGCTCTGAGTGAAAATGATTCCTTGCCCTTTGCTCAACTTTGTTCCTTTCCCTGACACTGACAACCAAATCTGAAATGTGTCTGAAGGGGAACACTGAATCCAGGGGAGCAGATCTGTACTATAAGAACTCAAACCCAGATCTGCACTGTATGATTTGGGGCTACCTCTACAGAAGGCTCTATAGAAACCTCTCATATCCAGATGACACTCCATTTGTTTTTGTTTGTTTTTGTTGTTTTTTACAATTTTGAGGGAGGAGATTTGGTGTTTCCACAACCCTGGCCAAGGTGCTGGGCTTGTGTGTTAAGCAAGCTGTAAATGCCTAACAGGAAATTTGCCATCTTTCCAGTGCGATTGAAGCTCTCTCACAGCACATAAGATGTAAGCCTCACTTTCTTTTCTGTGCCTATAGGAGCAATTGGGCTGTACAATGTTGGACTGAGCTGCTGCCTGAACTCCTTGCTCCAAGTGTTTTTCATGAACAGACACTTCACTGTGATACTGCGAAGGTAGGAAATATGCAGGCAGAATGCTACTCCCTGAGCTTATATTACCAGGAGGCGGTGTGCACAACACTTTAAAGTGGGCTAAATGCTTTTGCACTGCTTTGATGGTAACGGTGTTTGCATGCCTTGGCGGCATATTATGCATTAATTCCAGCTGCTGTAGGAAATTTGGCAGTGTAATGTGCCTTAAATGACTTGGGGCGCAGCCTCAAAGTCATTGCCTTAAATGTAACGTGCCTTAAATGACTCCTTCGAGGAGTTTTAGTTTGCTGCCCCTACAGCTTCAGAGCAAAGCACCGGGCTCTGTGCATCTCCATGGCTCTGCAGGAAGCCCTGCAGGTAGCCTGGCAGCAGCCTGGGAAGGCAGGCTGCACCCAAGAAAAGCAGGGAGCCTGATTTTCACACCCCCTCCCCCTGGAGCCTGCCTGCCGGAGCTGAGGGGAGACCTACTGCTTCCCTCTGCAGCTGTGGTACCCCCCAGGACCACCTGAACCAGGTGCCTGCGGGTGGGTGCCACCCGGGTGAGGGAGAGGAGGAGTGGGGGGGGGCGGGGGCACCACTGCCATGGAGGGAAGCACTAGGCCCCCTCCCACAGCCCCTGGACCACTCCACCTGCTGGCAGCTCACCCTCCCCTCCCCGCCAGAGAGGCAGGTAACTCGGTGGAGTGTGTGTACAACATAGGGGTTTAATCAGCCCTAAATTGAAGTGGCATTTTTTAAAACCCACTGCTTCAATTTAGGGCCCCCATTTCATCTACTCGTGCCCAGTGATGCTACTACCACCACCTCACTCACTCCATTTTTACATGGCCTGTCCATTCATAGGAATGGATTGCCTGGACATGCCAGGTCTGCCAGCTCACTGAACAAGGGTTTCATAGCAAGGAGCTAATTGAAGCTAAGCCACAGTTCCAAAAGCACAGCCCTCTACTCACAGATAATTTTGGGGGAAGTGGAAGGTGAGGGGAAGGCTGATGCACTTGACACCTCATAGGCAGAGGGCATGGTCTATCAAATTTTTTAAATTAGTTCTGCTCTATTCCTTCTATCAGGCAAGCATCCAGGCTGATTCCCCAAGCTACTTGCAGTAATGGAACCTGATGATACTTAGCTGTGCACAGGACTGAGCTCAAACTATCACAAACATTGCTGGTTAGAGTCAAACAGCAAAGGGAGTACAATTTGGATCTAGGTCTCCAGTCTTGAAATACAGCCACGAAACTCCACTGCATACTTAGGTCCTGAATTGTATCTACCAGCCGTCTCTTTTCAGGGTAACACCCAGGCACTCTAAGGAGTGATGCAAGTTACTATTTCACCCCATTTCCCCTCCTAACTTTGCCCTATTTCTTACCAAGAGCAGGAACTGCAGGTGTGGAAATTTTCTGTTTCTGTTGCACAGCTCCTATGGCTGCTTGTGTTCACAGGATCACAGTGCCATTCAGCTCTGCAGAGCAGAGGAAGAATGTCCCATACCAGATGCTTCTGCTGCTGGAGGAGATGCAGCGTGGCAAACGGGAAGCTGTATTTCCCTTGGAACTTTCTCGCTGTCTCTCACTGCACGGTGTGGAATGTAAGCAGTAGCCCACCATTCCCTATGTGGTTGCACCTAGTACTACCCCACCCACATTTTCATCTGATTTAGGAAAGGGAGAAGCGGTGACATATTGCCACATGGTGTGTGCTGTATCCCACTAGCAGACACTTGAGATGCTGGGCCTTATTTCCATATTGGCCGATGAAAGGGATTTGGGGAGGTAGATCCTGAAGAGCAACCTGCTTCTTGGCTAGGGCATGAGATGGTTGCCCATGTTCTTAAGTAACAGCCTGCATTGCTCTAGGGAAGGAAAGCAGATGGGTCTTAGAGGGGCGTGGGATGTACTGGATATAGAGGGTGAGGTAGCTTATTGCTTGATATGTCTTCTTATATTGGTGTCATTACAGGGGGGAAGCTGCTCTTTTTTTCATAGTGTCAGTTGGAAGGGAGGGCAGGAAGATAGGTGGTTAAACTATACCAAACTCACCCCAGTCTGTGAGCAGATAAGCCTTGTTCTGATTCAGAACTTATCAAATCAACACGAAGAGAAGAACTGGCCAGGTTCAGCCTTTCAGCTGAGGAGTTTACCTTTGCATCTAGCTGGGTCATTAAATGTGCCATTTGGGCTGCCATGGAAAATCCATGTGTAGTGTTCTTGCCTAGTCCTTAGTAGTTTGTACTGGCAGGGAGTGTTGCTGGAACAGTGCTGGCCTGGAAGTAGGTGGCTCACATTTTTTTGTAGTGAGATATAATTCAAAAACAACACTGATGGGGATCCTGAGGAAACATCACCCTTCTCTCATCAGTTGGAAAGCCAGCTGGTGTACTATGGAGACTTGGGAGGATTGGAGGCAAAGAAGTGGGTGGGAACCTCATGTCTCTGAAAGGGGTTCAGGGGAGGAAGATTTATTGTTCATAATACTGACCAAGCTTGTAATGTCTCAATGTGTCCAGTGTTTGTCCAGCATGATGCTGCACAGCTATTACTGATCCTCTGGAACCTCATTAAGAGTCAAATCACAAACGTGGACCTGGTAAGTGTGATGAATGAAAAAGCCATGCAACCTATCCCTGGGAATGAGAGTTTTTTACTGTTTTTTCTAACAGGAATCCCTTTTACCAGCCAGCCTTTGTCCTAGGTCCAGGAGTCCCAGCCTTATCTTTTGGATTCTATTCTCTCATCTCCCAATCACCAGGAATCAAGCTCCTAAGAACTTTGTCATTTCAAGTTTCAGTTAAATTTCAGTTGAACTTCTTTCAGGCCAGGCCAAAGGGATAATTATCCTTGTTGCGGGAGGTACTTGTTAATAAAGAAAAAGAAAATCTTTTACAAAAACAGGTTTGGTAACCTCAGTTTTCTTCCAATTCCAGATTTACAGAAATATGAGTCAGTGTTATTTTCAGATGGTCACTGCTCCTTGCCTTAGTATCTGTCAGCTTCCTTCAGTTACTGCCAGCCACTGCTTACATGTTTAATGGAGGCAGTTTTTTTCATGAGAGGTTCCTAGGCTATGAACAAGCAGTAACCAGTAGCTCAATTTATTTATGCAGGAGACAACACACATTGTAGGTTTGGTACAAAACTATGGCCCTTGGGAGACATTACACTTAAAATGCTATTAGTCTGTTAATTTTTGTGGCTGGTTTCCGTCACATCTTAAATTGAACATGTGGCAGGACTAGGATTGCACCAGATCTCCCACCGGTCCTGCTGAAGTGGTGGAGCCATCTGAAAACCAGTGGATTGTGGGGAAAGTTTCAACTTCCCAGTATAAGGGAGTCTGGAATCATGATTCTGCACTGACTAGTAGGGTGCAATTGGGAATTGATTCCAAAATCATGCATCTTGCCAGGCATGTTTGGCATGGAAGGGGGCATGATTTTCGGGATCAGGGATTATATTTCGTCACTCCTTTAAATGAACACCTGTCAGCTGCATATGATTCCTCCATTACATACATGTAGATGTCTTACATATATGTATCTGCTACAACAGCAGTTCATCTGTTTAACTTCTGTGAAGCATTTATAGTGTCCTTATTTCGATGCTATGAGGTACTCTCTTTCTAGACAAGTGCCAGATCTGGTTTCAAGCCCTAAAGAAGTGACACTACATCAGTGAGTGTCCAAGTATAGCCACTAGCAGATGTACTGTATGATTTGTATCCATTTCTTCTTGGTTTTTTTACCTCTTCAGGTGGAAAGGCTGACTGCTTTGTACACTATCCGGGTGCAGGAGTACCTGGTTTGCCAGAGGTGTTCCTTTGAAACAAACTGGGACAGCTGCATGATAACTCTCCCACTCCCAATGCTTGATTCCAGATCTCACTGGCTGAGGACGCTGGTAGGTTCAGCATCCCTTCTCACTGTGCCTTTTATTAGGAGAAAGAGTCAACTCCACTAAGGCACTGGAATCTGATTCAAGAGCCTCCTTTCCTAGAAGCCATGTCTAGTATCTATCTAGTATCTATGCTGGGGTGCTATTTAATCTTTGCCTTTTCTGCTTGTCCCTGGAGGAATTCCACATGGAAGATAGAGCTCCTGAGGCTCCTTTCTGAAAGGAGGTTATAATTTTGGTATCTGGTCCACTGTTCCCTCTCTGTCTAAAACACATAGTAATAGCTGCATGTAATCCGCAGAGCGTAGACATCACAGTAATGTACCTTAGATAGAGTGAAGAGTGATTGTTGAATGCTAAAACAGGGGATTTGTCTACTTCAGGGGTGCTCAACCCCCAGTCTGCAGGCCAGATCTGGCCTGCAGTGCTACATCATATGACCTGCAGGGCTCCTCATGGATCTGGAAATTTGGTGGCAGGGGAGTGGTGGCACTATACCCCTGCTGCCAAATCTCCAGACCCAAAGGGAGCCCTGAGCTCTGTGATGGATCTGGTGCCCAGTCCCAGCACACAGGGCTGGGTAGGTTGGCACTGGGTCCTAGGGCCCAATCCCAGTGTTGGGGGCTGGGAGAGGGTGGTACCAGGCTGGCAGGGCCCAATTCTGGCTTGAGGGGGGCAGTGCCAGCCCCCTGGGACCCAATTCCAGCATATGGGGGGTGAGAAGTTGTGGTCCCAGACCCCAGGGATGCAATCCCTGCACACAGAGGCTGGGAGGGGGTGGTGCTAAGCCACCAGAGTCCAGTCCTGATGTGTGGAGGAAGCAGGGGGGTGCTAGGCCCCAAGGTCAAATCCAGCCTGCAGATGGATCCTTTACTACTCATCTGGCCCACAGGACCAAAAGGATGAGCACCACTGGTCTAACCTATAACAAAATAGGTAAAAATAAAACTAAAGAAGTAAAATCTTTTTGATCTTATTTATCAGAAAAAAGCAAGAGGAAAAAAAAAACTATTTCCTTTACCAGGCACCATGAAATCGCATGTCTCTTCTGTGTATGGGCCTTCATACTAAATCCCTTGAAATGAAGAAGTGGTAGAAATCTAACTTGGATGAATTCAGTTCCTGTTTTTGACTGATAGAAACCTTCTGTGTATTTCTAGGAGGATTCCCTACAGCACTTTTTCCAGCCTGAACAGCTGACTGGCAATGACATGTGTTTCTGTGAACAGTGTAAGCAGAAAACACCATGTCTGCAGGTAAGCAAGTATTTTCTCTAACTCATATAAAATAGGAAACTGCTGGAAGGGTGGCTAAAAAGACAGTGGAGTTATACTGTTCCTAGTAGTGGCAGATGACAGAACAAGGAGCAACAGTCTCAAGTTGTAGCAGAGGAAGTTTAGGCTAGGTATTAGGAAAAACTCTCAGTAGGAGAGTAGTAAAGCACTGGAACAGAGAGGTTGTAGAATGTCTGTTGGGCTGGGCGGGTAGTGGTCACTAACTCATGGCACTTTATGTAAAGCGCCATGAGTTTGAGCAGAGGCCTGCATGTCTGTCAGCACCCTTGACAAAGTGTTGTAGCTATACCAGCACAAAAATACCTTCTGTTGGACTTTGCTGTTTCTCTACTACAGGACTCTCCTGGTTTGGTTATGTTGCTAGAGTAACAGAGGCTGTAAACAAACCCCAATTCCAACTCATCAGTGAGACTTTATTGGACTGATAAGATATTTGAGTGTTGCCAAAGTGTAAGAAAACTATAAAACCTTCTAGCATATATTGTCCAAGGTGCATGTTGTTCAGGATAGGGTAGACCACTTAAGGTGTTCTTTTTAGGCACTTGCTGAAGGGGAAATTGTCTATGGACCTACCTCTCAACCACCCTGTACTCTGCAGGGAAGCCCTGCTACTCATGGCAGTATCCTACAATGCTTCTCTGTGCATCTCGCATGTTGCCAGTGTAGTGACCATTGGGTTCAATGAACACAGGCATACATGAATGAGAACTAAACAACAAACTTTACTGGGGGGCAATAGGCTAACCTCTGCAGATCCTTTTTCTCTCTAACTTAACTACTACCTGAGTCTCCTAACTCACTAACCATTTCCTAAAACTCCCAACTTTTCAAACTAGGGAGCATCTCTAAATGATAGCTTCTGTCACTATAGCCATGATTGCATTTATCCCTCCATTACCTCCTGTAGTCTTGTCTAACCACACAGAGAGCTACATGCTTCAGGGAAGGATAAAAGAGAGACAGAGAAGTAATGCACAGAATGAACACTCGAAGACTAAGATACAAACCATGGTACAGCCAGGAGATTTTATGGTTATGGATTCTTTACATAGTTTATAACCCAGTGTGTATGTAAACCTTTAGCATTTCCAGTCAAGCAGACTTTGAATTTCTAAAATGAAAAGCAGGGGACTTAATTCACTGTGGCACAGACCACTGTATATCCTAAAGTGATTTATGTTGGTCTTAACATCTTAAATCTCTCTCAATTCCTTAGTCTTCAGCTTCAGTGTTTATTGCATTGCAGGGCACAAGGCTAAAACAGCTGCCACTGACCTTGACCCTTCACCTAAAACGATTCTACTGCAAGAAATCCACTAGGATTCAGAAGATCAGCCATTCACTACCGTTCCCACAAAGCCTCAATTTCAGCGAGATCCTGACACAAGAGCAGTGTCATGCAGATGCCAAAGACAGGGTGAAGTGGTTTAATTAATTTCACCTAACGAGACAGATCACCTACCCTTCTTTCTGTTCATTCAGTAGACTCACGAGTCCGAGAGACATCTGTCTCACTGTTCAGTACCGTTGTAAGGGGGTTAGGCTCTGGGCTTAACCTGTACCTAACATTGTCACATACCCTGTGATTTTAACTTTTTGTCATTTTGCAGGTTTTGTACTTAGGCTAAATCAGCAGACTAAGTTGCTTGCTATCTCAAAATCTTGAACCTGTATATTTTTTTGAGACTAGTAACATAACTTTCCCAGCGCTGCTCTGTTTCCAGTTACGTTACAGAGAAGAACCTTTATGTCTTACTTAATCATAACGAATATTTAATTGGCAACTCTTGCCTTGGTCTGTAAACCCATTTCATGGATACCAGAGAGGTAATGAGCAGCAAATCTTGCATTTCACACTGGATGGGAAGTCAGGATGTGGGCAGTCCACTCAGAGCAACCTGCACACTGCTGTATCTCACAGGGCTGTGAATAGCAGGGATTCATTTCTACCCCTGTGGAAGAGTTAGTATTAGCAGAGCAAAGACATAGGTAGGAGATCTGTTGCTATGTGGATCTATTGGTTAACCTTCCTGTAATGAAGGAGGGTATAGTACCAGTAGGGGCTTGAGGTTGCCTTTTTTGTTTGCAAAGCAGTTTTGTTGGTGTGCCATAGTCTTATTCCCCCTAACGTCCATGGGACTTCCCTGTTTACAGCTATTTCTTTGGGCTATGTGAGCACTAAGATTAAGGCATTTAAGACAGCTGTGCTCATTTTATCTCACCCATAATGGTTATGAAGCCCTGAAAACCTTGGTTTCAAAGGTCTTGATTAACAAAGGCCTAAATAGGGCTTAGGTTCCTAAATAAGTAAATGGATGTTTGGAAGAACAGGATATTCAAACTGAATTCCCTTTAGGCAAAACTGAAGAAAATGATCTTCAGGACAAGGCTATCTTTGTCCTGCCCCCTCTCAGGGCCCCCCTGGGGTGCTGGGGGCATCACAGTCCAGGCAGGTATCATGGTCATGGGCATCCAAAGCGGCAGTGTGCACCTCTTCCCCTCCGATCGGGCCAGGGTCAGGGGCTAGGGGTGGGTGTGGAACTCCATGCTTGTGGCAGTGGCTTCTGTGCCCCACCCCTCACCCCCAGACCAGCCCTGGCCTCAGCCCAGGCCCTGGCCCAAGCTCATCCCACAGCACTGGGGGACTGCAGCCCCAGCTGTGCAAAATCTGCTGGATGGAGGGGCTGGGTTGGGCCAGGGCTGAGGCTGCCTTCACCTTAGCGGTGCTTGCGCCCCCTGACTCACCCCAGATGCACAAAGGAGGCTGGGCTGGCCCAGCTGCAGGCCCTTGGTGGGTGCAGAGAGAACCTGCTCTTGCCTGGTGGGAGGCCTCCAGTTCCCTAGTTGCCCAGGTTCCCAATAAATCTTAAGCTGCCACTGCCCCCTCTTGTTGTGGGGCAGAAGGCATATTTCTCATGAAGACAATAACATCTGTTGTGTTATCATCTCTGCTCAACAGTTTGAGGCTGCTGCAGTGACACTGTTGCTCTTTGTGGCTCTTTTTAGGTTGATTGGCAGTACGATCTCTTTGCTGTTGTTGCTCACTTGGGATCAGCCAACTTTGGCCACTACTGTGCCTATATTCGGAGCCTTACAGACCACCAGTGGTACTGTTTCAATGATTCCAGCGTCTGCCAGGTGAGGAAACAGAGCCCCAGCTCTTCAGTCTTTTCTGCTGTTCAGTCTTTCTAGTCTCTGCCTAGGCTTACAGAAAGCACTTCTAGTTCAAGTAGATGTGCACAACTGAATGGGTACTGAGCTCTTTTCTCCATCTTGTGCCCTTCTGCTATACATCTGTAGCATTGTAAATGGCAGTTTCATGGATTTCATAGACTTCATAGACATTAGGGCTGGAAGGGACGTTGGAAGATCATCGAGTCCAACCCCCCGCCCAAAGGGCAGGAAGTCAGCTGGGGTGATAGGATCCCAGCAAGGTAAGCATCCAATTTGCTCTTGAAGGTGTTCAATGTAGGTGCTTGAACCACCTCCGATGGCAGGTTGTTCCAGACCTTGAGGGCTCGGACAGTAAATAAATTCTTCCTTATGTCCAGCTTGAAAAGGTCTTGTAGTAGTTTATGACCGTTTGACCTTGTCATCCCTTGGGGTGCTCTGGTGAACAAATGTTCCCCCAGATCCTGGTGGTCACCCCTGATAAACTTATAGGTGGCCATCAGATCACCCCTGAGCCTGTGCTTTTCCAGGCTAAAGAGCCCCATGGCTGTAAGCCTGTCGTCATAAGATCTGTTTTTCTGACCTGTGATCACATGCGTGGCTCTTCTCTGGACTCTCGCAGGCTTCTCCACATCCTTTTTGAATTGTGGAGCCCAAAACTGGACGCAGTATTCCAGCTGCAGCCTCACCAAGGCTGAGTACAA
>NW_017729022.1:86928394-86928606 GCF_001723915.1 Gavialis gangeticus
AGGCCACAATTGGCCAGTTTTGCCAAGAGGTGATCATGGGATACCAGATTGAAGGCTTTTCTGAAGTCAAGATATATGATGTCAATCTCTTCTCCTTTGTCCAGGTGATAGTCACCTGGTCATAGAAGAAAATGAGATTGGTCAAGCAAAACCTAACCTACAAGCCTGTGTTGACTATCCCTTAGGATGTTGGCATTGGCCAGTCCATTAAG
>NW_017729022.1:86928617-86930086 GCF_001723915.1 Gavialis gangeticus
TGGGCTGGAGGAGCTTAGGGATCCTCTCCGCAATGTCTTGGGTGCAGGCCCCCGGGAAGCAGCAGACTTCCCAGGATAAGGGGTTGGGGCGGCACATTGCCCCTTTAGTCCCCCTCAGGATGAAGTCTCCCACAACAAACACCTTATGTTTTGTCTTGGGGAGAATGGGGGCAGTAGCTGCATTTGAGCCTGTGTTGCCTGTGGGAGTTGGCAACTCAGCAGGCTCTGCTGGAGCAGCGAGAAGTGCATACCTGTTGCTAAGCTCCAGCAGGGCAGGGGCCTTGGTGTGTTGGGCCTTAGGGCCCTTGACCACCTTGGTCCATGCCCCTGACTGGACAGAGCGGGAGGTCCCGGAGTCCTTCTTTGTCCTGGAGGGAGACCATGGTCTACCCTCTGGCTCCCAGGGGAGAAGGGCCTGGCAGTAGGAGTCTGTATCTCCTGCTCACAGTCCTTGATGGCATGCAGTCTCTGGACTGTGGCCTGGGGCTCCTCCAGCTGGCGCACCAGAGACCCCAAAGGGGCGCAGACCCCACAAGGGGAGGTGGCCATGCTCTCGGGTCCCAGAGCCTGAAAAAGGGCAGGCAGCCCCTATAGCCAAGAGCCAGGGGCTCTGTCTGTGTGGAGCCTGGGACCATGGGCGCCGTCTGGGTGGCTGTCTCTGAGGTGCCAGAGGTGGGGGCCGCAGGGTGCGGTGCATGCCCATCCGCGTCATGCCTCTGGTAGGCTGGCTACTGTCTGGACTGTCTACCCTGGCAGGGCTCACAGGCAGGGCTTCAGCCCTCCCATGTACCCTCCTGCGTAAACTCTGCACTAACTCACACGCCGGCAGACAAGCACACCTGTTTGCACAGCCTGTTTGCACGGCTCCGGTCACGTGGCTCCCTGGGGGGCTGAGCGAAGTAGGGGCCTGGGCGGGGTGAGACCCAGCCCAGCTCCACTCAGCCGCCTCCTCCCACTCACTAAGGGGTTAACCCCGTTCCACCATGGGTACCCCGCTTGCCTCCGGCTGTGCTGGGGGTTTGCGGGGGGCTCCGCAACTGCTGGGGGGTCTCTGGGGGGCTTTGGGGGAGTGGGGGAGCAGCGGGCTTTCACCCACATGTCTCGCCACTCCGGAGCCTAACTGGGGCTTTTTTGCTGTTGGTGGGCCCTTTTAAACCACGCGCATGCGCAGTGGGCCTGCTGTCAGGGAAGCTGCTCTTGGGCAAGGGGGGGCCGTGCCCGGGATTTGGGGGGCACTGCCCTACTGGAGGGGGACTGGTGAGTACCCCCCTACCTCTCTCTCTCCTTGGGGGGCTGGGCCAAGTAGAGGCCTGGGCGGGGTGAGACCCTGCCCAGCTCCACTCATCTGCCTCCTCCCACTTAGTAAGGGGTTAACCCCCTCCCACCACGGGCCCTGCTTGCCTCTGGCTGTACTGGGGGTTGGCGGGGGGGCTCCACGGCTGCTGGGGGTCTCTGGGGGGCTTCGGGGG
>NW_017729022.1:86930638-86931422 GCF_001723915.1 Gavialis gangeticus
GCTTCGGGGGAGTAGGGGCACAGCGGGCTTTCATCCGCGTGTCTCTCGCCACTCCGGAGCCTAACTCAGTTCACTCGCCACTGAGGAAATGGACCAGTTATTAGAAGTGCTGTGCTTTTCTTATGTAACAGATACCGTAGTCTGAGTGACTGTTATTTAAGATTAAGAGAACAAGAATAAGAAATAACTAAAACAGTCTCCATGAGAGCACCCAGTGCCTCCCTCTGTAATAGTTTGCAGTAAACAGAATGGCTTGCATTTTCTGCAAGCATGTGACTTAAAATTTTCAGGTGCAGTTGACAAAAACAGTCATCCATCAATCATGCATTGAATCCCTTGATGGATGGGCCTGTAATTATTCAAAGGCAGTGCATAGAACCCTGTTGGGAATGGCTGTGATGCTATCTATTGTGTCTAAACATCATCTTTTTTGCTGCTTGGCTTCTTACAGGTATCATGGGATGATATCAAATGTACCTACGGAAAGGAGGACCTGCGCTGGTAAGGGCATATTTCCATTTTATTGAGAGTCACTCTGCAGCTTTGTGGGAGGGTGGAAAACAATCTAAACTTTACTTCTCTAGAATGAATTGATTCTCATATTATAGTAATTGTCTGGCTGATTAGTGCTTTATAGTCACAAGTCTGTGAGTGACAGTGATCTTATTACTCCTTATTCACCATCAGTATCACACAGACCATAGGGATAGTGATGTACTATCTGTTTTTTGTTGGGATCCCCTAAAACCCACTTTCCCTCCTCCCTCCCCTCCCCTCCCCTCCC
>NW_017729022.1:86936422-86946550 GCF_001723915.1 Gavialis gangeticus
CTCCCCTCCCCCTCTCATACACTGATAAATCATAAGAAAGCAAAACAGAGAAAATCTGTTTTGTCAGGCGCATCACCTTTAGTTTATCACAGTTACAGCCCTGTCTCAGAAGTAACAGGAGGGTTAAGTCATATTACCTCCAGTAGGAAAACTGAAAAGAGGCAAACTGGAGCATCTAACTACAGTCATCTTGATCCTCTTCCCTTTTTTTCCTTCTCCAGGGGTGAAACTGCCTATCTCTTGGTTTACATGAAAAAGAATACTCAATAGCTTCATCCACAAATGTCTCAGGGCAGGCCCTGACTTTATTTTGGAGGTAAAATATTCGTCAAGAAGAATGTCTGAAAATCCATTTTGCACTGCGAGTGAGAGACCTTTTACAGAGCTCCATTTGCAGCCTCACAATTTTTGAATAAAGCCTAACAGAAGAGCCACATGAAAAGAGGCCTGGACCTTGGCCACTGAGGTGCATTTTAAGAACTACAAGTTTCCTCTTTTGATGCCCATTTACTAGAGCCCTGCATGTATATGAGACTCTTTGTATTTACATAGAACCTTTGTAAATACAAAGGTCCTTCTGGAGTACAGAAGGATGTCCAAGAGATTTTTGGAGATATCTTTGCAAGACTTGCTTGATAGGCAACTACCTCTGGGATGGAGCACAACAGGCAATTCATAACAACCCAGAGATTTGCTTCTTAAAACAGGAATTATGGTAGGAGTTTTGATCAAGTGGAATCACAGGGAATGTGTGGGTGTGTGTGGAGGACCACTGATGGATAGGAAGTTCAGTAGGTCAGATGGTGATTAGGGACATTTTGTCATTGGCTTCACAAGAGAACAGGCTCAGGTGTTGTGCTGAAAGGAAGTTCCAGAAGGCCAACATTTTCAAAGCTCAGTAACAATTTTTCAGAAAGAGCCCTGAAACAGGGGAAGGGGAGATATAACTTCAGCATGCCTAGATGTTCCGTTTTTCCCACCATTTTTCTGATTTATAGGAATTGTTCCTGTTGCTCACAGCTGCTGCAGCCAATGACTGTTGCAGCCAATGACTGTTGCAGCCAATGACTGCTGCAGCCAATGACTGCTGCAGCCAATGATCTTCTTCCTCGTCCTCTGCCCACTAGCCAGCACAATGAAGTGCATGCAAATGCTGGAGTAAGCTTGGGTAAAAGAAGCGGTACAGCAGTGTAAGTGCAACACAAGCCAGTGCAGTTAGCTCTGTTGAGAGGCAAGAGTGCAGGCAGTGCTGCACAAATTCAGTAATCCTGCTGCTGGTATCCAGTTCAGGTATCTTTGCATGGCACAACATTGTAAACATGCTTTTAGGTGGATCTGCTCCTCCAGTGTATTTCTTGCTAACTCCTCAGCAGTGCTGGAGAGAGCAGCTGGTTATAAAGTGAATCCTATTATCCCTGCAGAAAAATCTTCATGCCCTGCCACGTGCTTCTGATTTCCTAGTGCCTTTGGCTCAGAATGTATGCCTGTTGTTCATGAAGATCAATGGGAAATTAGGTTCATTCTTTCATTGAGGCCTTAGATGCCACAGTGTCATAGGTCCTTGAACTGTGCTGTAAGAGAAGGCACTTGTGGGTTTTAGTGAAGTGGGTAAATATCTCTTTAAGGGGAAGAGGCCCACCTTCTTCCAGCTCCACCCAACCTGGGGCTACATATGAGGTAAGCTATAGAAGACGGAGCAGTTTGTCAGGCCACTAAAGAAGATAAGAGCACCAGTGACTTTGTGCCAGACTGATCCCAATAGCTAAGGAACCTTAGAGCTGTGGAACTGAGCAGGGTGCAAGTAGGAGAGTGGCTAAAAGTGAGAAGAGAGACTGTTGGAGGCAGTCAGGTATAGAAGTGGCCTGGAGGTGGACAAGTGCTTAGTTATGACAGGGTAACAATAGCCAGAGAGGACCCTTTATAGTTCTCCCAGCTTGAATGGTAGGAGAACATTACTGACCAATAAGACCAGTTATTTGATATGCTGTGGTTGGTTGTAGAATAGTGTATAGAAGATTGTGGGGACTGTGCAGCTGCAGCACTTTTACCTTTATTATGGGGCTTGGCAAAAACCCAGAGGCTGACGATTGAGTGTTTCCAAAAATGCATCATCATATGCAGTCAGCTTTTATCCTTACCATTTTTCTAGGAACTCAGGGCAGTATCAGCCATCAGGACAATATTTTGGATTTTTAGAACTCCAGCTATTTCTATTCCTTGAGACAGAGATTACATTCAACCTGAAATATTAGAAAAATGGACACTTCAGATTATACAAACAGTGACATAGACAGAAAGTATCTCCAATAGTATCTGTTATCATTTACTTCCTTCCTGCTATGCCTATTACCAGAGCATCTAGTGCCTTTTCTACTTCTAGGAAGATAAAATATATGATATTTAAAATAATATATTTTGAATCTAGTGATATGAGCTTCATACCATGAAAGTTTGTGCTTCATATATACCTATAGATCTATGTCTGCCTTGGTTAGCCTGTAACAGTGGTTCTCAACCTTTTTTCTACTGGGACATATTTGCAAAGATCCATGAACTGTCCCAGCCCACATTCCTCTGACCATGCTGGTGCCCGGCCCCTTAGTCTCCTGCCTCGCCCCCATCCCCCAGCCCTACCGGAAGGGCCTCCAGCTGCCTCTGTCCTGCTTCAGCTGGAGTGCAGTGGCTGGGGTGGCCCTGGCTCATGCAAGTGGCAGCAGAGCAGTCTGGCCCCAGCACAAGCTAGAGGGAGGAGGAGGTCTATGGCACCTCCTGCCCTGGACTGGGGATGCTGCACTGTGCCAGGCAGCCTGGTCATGGCCCCTCTTGCCCCCCTGAGCAGTGTTTCCCAGCCACCCTGCCCCCACAAGCACACCAGCGTGGCCACACAGCTCTTCCCCACCCCCTTCCCCTGCTCCCATTGCCCCTCTGCCTTGCTGCAGCTTGTGACCCTTTGAAATATTCTTGTGACTCACTTTTGGGTCACAACTCATGGGCTGAGAAACACTGGTCTATAAGGTGCCTATATACATGTCTTTTACTTGAAGTAGCCCATGGAATTCTCTTTGTGTGCATCATAAAAACACATCACACTCTTAGATAATGACCAATCTGCAATATAAATGTTCTTATCATTTTGGCCTGATACATATTTCTGATTATTTAACATCATCATCCTCTCCTACCTCCATTTCGCAAAATGACATTCAGTGCTGTAGTTGTAGATAAAGACAGGCATAATTATTTGTGCCTGCAGCTGCACTTGTTTTGAAATCTAAATATTTGACTGCACCTACAAATCAGGCATCTAAGGCCAGGTGCAGACATTGCACTTTTATCACTGTAAATGATCAGAAACCAGTCTATACCCATATCAGAATAGAAGTTCAGCACACAGACTGGTTCCAAAATGGCAAAAAGTGATCCAAGTTTTGCTTCCCACAAAGGGTGAATGTTTGCTACCAATCTGAATTATGCCGCTTACAAAAAACGATGTAACTTTGATTCTGCCTCTGGCTTTTTGAATATCTGTGCTTAGCCTGTATGAAAACAATCTCAGATAAATGTGTTTACAATTTTGTTCCTGAATTAGAATATAGACATAAACTTAAAAATACAATATGAGAAGGAGAATCGCAACCAAGAAATAAAGTTAGTATGTTGTGTTTAAATGAAAGCTGAGACTCTTATGTAATAGCAGCATTTTGGGACCTGGCACTGTATGAGAAATGCTGCATATGACAAGGTTTGCAGTGAACCTGAAGGTTGGAGAAACTCATCTAAACAGCAATAACAACTTGTAACTTCCCTGAGTACAAACGTATTTCTGTGGAATGTCATTCCTCCCCAAATCAATTACTTTTATGAGAAAAGAAGAGCAGAACAAAGTGCAAATGGATCTAACTTTATTCCTCTTGACTTATCTTGTAGCCCCTTTTTCCCCACTCAGGCTCTCCAGCATGATACATTAAGCTTCAGCTTATTTGCCGCTATGTTTAATTGGCTGCTGTTACAATTCCCTGCTAGGACTCTCCCTCCTTACTAATCAACTCCTGATAATGGATAATTTGCCATTATTTGCATTCCCCTTACAGTGGTGAATCAACCAGAATATACTGTACTTGGGCTCCAGATTTCTGTATAGTACTACAATGAATCCCTTGGCATCTTCATTCTAACCTAAACTTAGAGTGTTATCTGGTTGCAGGTAGGTTTATGCTTGAGCTATGTATCATTCAGGATCATTTCTAGCTGCCTGATTTTAAAGTTGGCCCAATGTACTTCAGGCCTGCACCTTTATATCTGTCAGAGATCTGACAAGACAAGGTTCATCTGACAAGGCAGATGTAGTTGCTGCTTGCTACAAAGGTGCCTGTGTAATGTGGCTTGCAAGACTGGGGCTAAATAGCACCATCTAGAGCTTGGGTGAAGTCACAATGCACTTTTCCTAATGCACATTAAATTTAGTATCTCTAATGTGAGGTACTAAATAAATGTGCATTAGGCTGCCCTAATGTGCAGTAGTGAATGTGCATGCTTTTTTGGTGATGCTTAATGTGCAGTGCCTATTTTACTGTATATTAGTGTATTAGCACAGTTTTTATGTAATGCTTTAATGCTCAGTAAAATAGGCTACTTCACATTAAAGTGCACCCTGTGTGCACTTTAAAGACACACCTTGTGTTATCATTCCCTTCCATCCTCATCCCAAGTTCTTCTGGTTCACTTAGGCCGTAAGATATTCTTAGATTAGTTTTTAAACCATGAGGTTTAAATAACATGAAGCTCTTTCTATTTGACTTTCATTTTCTGAGCCCTTGGGGGTCACTTGGATTATATTTCCAGTTGTTACTCTATAACCATGAAATAAAGTTAATGTTATTTTGTTTGTTTAAATAAAAGCTGAGATGTTCATACAATAATAGCATTCTAAGAGCTGGAGCTTCATGAGGAATACTGGCATATCACAAGACTTACAATGAAACTGAGAGCTAGAGGCACTGGGTGCTCCGATTCTGATCTGGAGCCTTCTACAATGTTAAGTCTGGGCATCTTTCAAGATAACTGTTTGCTCTCTGATCAACTGGGTAGTGGTTTTCTTGAGAGGAGCCACATATGTCACACGTGAAATGTGGCAAAGGGTATAACTCATAGGTGGTGTACATATATTTTTTCTGTCAAGGGAACAGTCAAAATGACATAAAAGGAGGGAAATGTTAGAATTCCCCCTCCTTTTCCCCCTGTCCATTATTTCTAACCTTTTGTATTGGATCTAAATGCAAGTTTTTTCTACCATGTAACTGTCTGGTTAGAAGTGTAGTGTTTATTTTACATTTTTTTTCAATCTTTAGGTTTATCATTGCAACCCCTCATCTCATGTAAAGATGCCCAAAGAAGCTCAGCTTATTCTCTGTGGAGGGGAAATAAATAATATGGCTTTTGTTGATTGACAAATCCTTCATTTATATTAGAAAAGCAGCAGCAAGGGCTCTAGCCATGCTCCTGTATCATAGCTTTTATTAATCTATTAACAATCTTGTAACTTCACATGACTGTATCATGCTCTGTGCTACCACTCTCCCAGGAGAATAACTCTGATTTTTGGAAGAGTGAGATCATAGGAATAGCTGTGCTGAGCAGACCACTGGTCCAGCTGGTCCTCTTCAAAAGGCACTTGAACCAGCTGCTTCAGAAGAAGGCATAAGAAATGCCACAGCAGGTATCAATAAAACCCCTCAGGTAAAGTTTCTTCCTTAACCTTGTTAGTTAAGGTTTACCTTGCTTTCAGAAACTGAGATCTTGCATGTTTCTCATATGATCATGGGTATGTGGATCTCATGGTTGGACTGGAAAGTTTTGATGACAGGTTTGCAAAGGTATCTTAAGGTTATGCTTTAACAAGACAGCCCCTTCCTAGGTGGCACAAATCTCTCTCTTCTCAACAGTCATGTCCATTTCTATCCACAAGTTAAGTTTTTGTTTCTTTTTGTTTGGAAATATCATCTGATAAACCTGCCTTCAGTTTATTTTCCATTAGTTGCTTTCTAGAGAAACTCTAGGAATTGGAGTTAGAGATGTAAAAGAAAAACAACACCCAAAAAACCCAATCCAATATTCACAGCACATTAAGTGCAATTTTATTTCTGAGGCGCAATGACTGCTTAATCAGTCTGTTCCCTTGATTATCTGGATAGCCTTGATATAAGGAAAAACACTTTTCTCTTTACATAAATATCAGTGTCAAACAGTTAATGTACTGTCTGTCTTCAAGCAGAGTGAGCTGTAGGAAAGACTCATGATAAGAAAGAATTCTTTTTGAATGAGTAAGAAAGTGGTTGATATTGTCCAACTGAAGAGTCTTCAGTGACTTTTTCACAGTGGACTGGACCACCTCAAGGATATTAAGGTGATATAAAAAAATTAAAGGGAGAACAAATACTGTCAGATCTGTATAATCACAAAGACTGAATCTCTATATACATTTATCCTAATGTATTTTAGATATGAAATTCCCCTGCATATCACAGTATGCAATGTTTGTTTCATCTATGCTTTATATTCCATCATAGTTTTCCCAACAGCATTAAAAACGTGCAGACAGGAATGATCTGTAGTGACACCATCAGATTAAAAAAAAGAATGTGTTTTAAAATCACTTTAATTTGACCTGGGAGCACAAACTGCACTGATAATAATAGGTTTATTCCATGAATAGCTAAGATTGAAGCTAAATTCAAGTGCTCCAACTATGCTTCTATAATTTAACATTTAAGTCTAACTGTAGCTGGTTTCTCATCGTTTTCAGGATAATTACAGCATCTTTTTAATCTCTTCATTCCTACAAAACAAACAGGCTTAGTTTATCTTAAGTTTAAGGAAGCTTTAATCTTTTAATTGTGTCTAGGAATGACCTCTGCTAAAGCTCCTGCTGGTCAAACCCAGTAGCTAGTTTGCTTATCAGTACAAGTTCCTAATGCTAACATGAGTAGTCCCACTTGCCTCAGTGAAACAGCAGGACCCATATAATTCTTTTCACATAGAATTAGCACTTGGTAACAGGGCATGTCTACACATTCATTAATGCACAGTAGTTACCACGCATTTGATTTACTGCTTGTATAATCAAGTATTAAATATATGCGCAGTAGCTTGAGTTACTGTGCAGTAGCGTTGGTGAGCACACACCTTTTTAGTGATGCTACTGTGAGGTAGCCTAATAATACTGCACAGTAGCGTATTAGCACTGTCCATGATGTGATGTGCTACTGCGCAGTATTATTAGGCTACTGCACAGTTAGCATCTTGTGTAGACACCCCCAGGGTAGAGTTTTTCAGGTAAGGTCTACTAACCTGTTGCAACGTATACATAGCACCCTGTTAATTTCTTTCTTTTTTTTCACACAAGGAAGTGGTCTGAGGTACTTTTATTTTCAGTATAAGCCCCTGGGTAGACACTTGCATTCCAGAATAAGACTTTTTTCCAGTTCTGATTTGGAATACCTATTCCACCTTTTTGTAAGTATTTTAAGTGGAATTGTGAAAAGGCACAGCTTTTACAGAATACAAAACATCTATCCTGAAGTACTCTATTTACTGAAATATAAGCCAACCCTGATTATAAGATAACCCCTCCAATAATTAAATTCTATATGTGGAACATTTATACATGTATATTTTTCTACGTGTAGAATCTAGTGATTGGAGGTTTGCCTTGAATTTGTTCTCCTACTGCTCTAGCAGGGAAAATAAATCTGGGGGGTCAGGTAGCTCCCTTACCCTCTGCTTGCCACTGAAGTCCCTTCTCCTCTCCTTACTGTCAGACTGCTCTCCCTGAGTACGTGGAAGTGAGGAGCAAATTTGAAAACACTGACCTTGAAATTAAATATGGCTGTAGTAATTAGTATATAGCACCCATAAACTTATTTTATCCAGAACTGGTGCATGTTACCTTTTTTTGAGACTGCTGCAAATTTTAGCACAGGTACTCCATAAACACACTTTTAAACAACAATTTAGCACTTGCTTATATATGTACAAATTCTTTTTTTTACAAAAATAAATACACATGTACATACATCCTCCCCTCCCCCCATACCTTTACAGTTCTGGTCTCATGACCGATCCACTTTACTTGACAGTCTATAAACACACTTACACAGTTCACCATCATCCTTGTTACAATACCACAACCATGCATCTGTGTGCCCATCATTTACCTGTCACAATCACCCCCCTCCACATACTCCCACTCCCCTCAAACGATCAGTGTGCTAATTAGCACCCCCCCCCCAACTTAAGACTAGAACCGATTATCTTTGTCATGAGTCCTGGGATCCTCCAAAAAATTATATGCAGGCAAGGTACAGGGCAACCTGGTCCAGTTTCATCTCATGGAGGGTGGGGAAATACTCATATGCAACAGGTCAAGAGAAGGGCCAACAGAGGGATTCTGGGTAAACTGTTTCAGGCCCCATTTGGTTAAGTTTGCCAGACATTTAAGGCTGGTTAAGAAGCAGGAATAATTTGAAATGGGGAAGAAAGTCACAGCTCAACTGCAATAGTGAAGAGTAAGTAACAGAGTATGCAACATAGTGGCTCACTATGACTGCAAAAGGAGAGCACTGATGGGGAAGGTACTTAATGCATACTACCATATGTCTTATTCCAATAGGCTGCACTAAGCTATCCTTAGGATCCCATCAGCATTGTTGGCACCAAAGAAGAGTACCAGAGCTTGCTCCAGTGCTGGTCTCGTATTGCAGGACCTCTAGGCCTGGTGTCCGTTCTTTCCTGGGAGAACAGCAACTGTTCATTTTTTAAGGGCTGCACAAAAAAGTTCCCCTCAGTCTGTTTGCCCAATATGGGCCATGTATTTTATAGTTATGCTCAATGTTGGCTGCATTTAATCAACTTTATACTTGGTTTTCATTTCTGAGCATGTGTGGCTTTGGGTAGAAGTTTAACAATAGCCACTATATTTTATGATGTTTCCTTGTATGTGAATTAAGACAAGTGGCTTTTCTCCCCATGCTGATTGGTGGAAAACCATCGCCTTGCATGCAAGTAGATACAGTAACTATTTAAGAATTATAATAGTATGACAATTTCAGAAAAATTATTTTGCTACATCCCCACATGCAAGTGATCCCAATGCCATAAGAACATGCTGTTAAGAAGAGGAGCACAAATGCTCAGCTGCTGTAAGAAAAGGATGAGCCCAATGCTATAAGAGGAACACAAATGATCAGACCTGAAACAAAAGTCAATTATTAATCACCTGCAGCGCTGTCTCAAGTGTCTTGTCTCATCTTCTCACTCAAAGATGGCTCCATCAGTGGGCAATGGCTAATGTCAATAGCCACTTTTTTTTTAAAACTGATGTACAAGGGGTGAAGATTGTCTGTGTGTCAGCTATTGCACAGTAACTGCTTATGTGTATGATCCATATCCCCTTACCCCAAATCCTCTTTTCTTTTCCAGGACAGTCTTTAAATATAGTGTCAGCACATCTTGTGCTTGTTTGGCAGAACGTGTATTGCTTGCAGCTATACAATACAGGAAACAGACTAGATGCTGCAGACTGTAACTAGTGATTGAATTGCATCCAAGTTCACCACCTTTCTCCCCAAAAAGACACTTGTACATAGTCTTCAAATATATTTCTCCTGAAACATAGCATAGTGAGGGGGACACCTCCTGACTGAGATATACACCACCTGATTTCACAAACAACAAGAATGGCACAAAATTACTAAAGAAAATTAAAAAACCTTAAATAAGTGAGGAACAATCAGTCACTCTGCAAAAATGGGAAACATGCAGGCATTCTTTAATGAGAGTGTAAGTAGGTATGGAAGAGACCCTCTCCTGCCAACTCCTTGCTCCCAAAGTAGCAATGGAAGCAGCTACTAACATATTAAAGTGCTTAGAGTGCTTAGAAACAGCCACAGAGAACAAGATAAGTTGCATGGTTTCTTCCAGAAGTATTGTAAGGTAGGACAAGTGAATAGAAAATAATACACCATGGAATGAGTTACTGACAGTTATCCAAGGAGGGAACTTGAATTGCAGCAGAAACAGCAGGTCAGGACTGAGGTACACTGCAGTGAGGCATGTTGGGCCCCTACTGAA
>NW_017729022.1:86951550-86953813 GCF_001723915.1 Gavialis gangeticus
AAGTGAATAGAAAATAATACACCATGGAATGAGTTACTGACAGTTATCCAAGGAGGGAACTTGAATTGCAGCAGAAACAGCAGGTCAGGACTGAGGTACACTGCAGTGAGGCATGTTGGGCCCATGAGTGAAATGGTCCATCAGTCTAAAAGTCAGAACAGAAGTACATTGCTGAAAATAGAGGCACAGTTATTGGAACAGCAAAGGAGCTGTGTAGAGAGAGCTGTGGAGGAAGCTGTGACCACCCTCAAGCTATGACCCTTGGGCATACTATTGCCCTCTTGCAGGGAGAGACTTGGCTTGCTGTCCCAACTACCTGGTAGCCTGTGATCTCATCTGCCACACCTTGTTCTTCAAATTGTTACAGGCCCTCAGCACAGCTGGAGGAGAGGGGTAGCTAATACTTGCTCATCTGTATTGCAATATCCCAGACCTGGCTCACCTTCTCATACTTCTTCACATACTGACCAATGTCCTCACTTGCAGAGCGTCTACCCTTACACCACTTCCTCCCTCACTTCCTAGCCCAGAGACAGGCAAAGTCCGGCCAGCAGGAGTCAGACTCCATTTCCCAGCAGTCCCTGTGTATGGCTGGGGCCGATCTCCATGGAGTCCCCAGCTGCACCTGCACTATGGAAGCGCAAGGATGGGGTTGCCATGGAGACCAGCCCCAGCCACACTGGCAGGGCACACCAGCAGATCAAAGCAGGGGGCTCCTCTGGAGCTGGTGGGAACTTGTGATGGGGGTAGCTTGCTCCAGAGCCAGGACAGCACCACGATCTGTAGCCTGCATGCTCCAGGCAGGGGCACACAGGCAGGGGATTGCAGCTCTACCCCTGCTCAAGACCAGGCTGTCACCACTGCAAGGAACTGGGGCAGAGCTGCAATCCCCTGTCTGTGTGTCCCTGCTTGGAGCATGCAGCCTGGGGGGACTGCAAGGTGGGGGGCTTCAATCCACTTGCCCCCCCTCCAGTTCAGACTGGGCAAACCCCAGCCTGCAGCTCACTTAGCACCCCTCCCAGCCCTTCTCGGCCCTCCCTATCTGTAGACAGCACCTGGGGCTGCATAAATCAATCCTAGGAAACAGAAATTCCTTAAGGTGCTCCAAAGTGGAGTGCCTTCATCTGATCCCTCATACGATAAGGGTTAATTTGTCATGTGATCGGCCACTTTTAAAGCACTCTGTAGCCAGTAGGGCTGTGTGAAGCTTCACCGGCTGTTTTGTTTCGATCCTGTTTTGACTCATTTCAAGCTCAGAACAGCAAAAACGAAACAAGGCACACCTAGGCCAAGGGTTAGTGAGAAACTAGTTAGGGAACTTCTGGAGGAACTGGATGTATTCAAGTCAGCTGGTCCAGGCGATCTCCACCCTAGAGTACTTAGGTAATTGGCTGAGGTCATTGCAGGACCCCTGGCACAGCTTTACGAGCACTCGTGGTGCTCTGGTGTGGTGCCAGAGGACTGGAAGAGGGTCAGTGTGGTTCCCATCTTCAAAAAGAGGAAGAAGGAGAACCCGGGAAACTATAGGCCAGTTAGTCTTACCTTGATCCTGGGCAAGCTTTTTGAGAAAATTATTCTGGCGCATATCCATGAGGGACCAGCAGGGGAGATCATGCTTAGGGGCAACCAACATGGGTTCATTAGCGGCAGGTCCTGTCAGACCAACCTGGTGGCCTTCTATGACCAGATCACCAAATCCTTAGATTCAGGGGTAGCAGTGGACATAATCTTCCTGGACTTTCAGAAGGCCTTCGACACTGTCTTTCACCCCATTCTCATTAAGAAACTGGAGGGCTGTGGTGTCAACACCTACACAGTCAAATGGGTTGCCAACTGGCTGGAGGGCTGCACCCAGAGAGTGGTAGTGGATGGGTCATTTTCGACTTGGAGGGATGTGGGCAGTGGGGTCCCGCAGGGCTTGGTCCTCAGGCCCGCACTGTTCAACATCTTCATCAGTGACTTGGATGAGGGGGTAAAAAGCACCCTGTTCAAATTTGCTGATGACACTAAGATGTGGGGGGATGTGGGCACACTAGAAGGGAGGTATATAGGTTGCAATTGGACCTAGACAGGTTACAGAGGTGGGTGGAGGAGAATAGGATGGGATTCAACACTGACAAGTGCAAAGTGATGCACCTGGGGAGGAACAACCAGCACCATACCTACAGGCTGGGGAACTCCCTTCTCGTCAGTACAGAGGCGGAAAAGGATCTTGGAGTCATCATTGACTCCAAGATGAACATGGGCTGGCAGTATGGGGATG